>NW_012116243.1:5061931-5062236 GCF_000951035.1 Colobus angolensis palliatus | reverse complement strand
AGCACGGATTATAGGCCAGTACAAGACTTAAGAGAAGTCAATAAAAGAGTCATGGACATACACCCTACTGTGCCCAACCCGTACACCCTCCTCAGTACCCTGCCCCCGGAAAAGCAGTGGTATACAGTTCTTGATCTAAAAGATGCTTTTTTTAGTCTCTCCCTGGCTCCTAGAAGTCAAGAGCTTTTCGCATTTGAATGGACTGATCCGGAGAGAGGCATCAACAGTCAGCTGACGTGGACCAGACTGCCACAAGGATTCAAAAACTCACCAACCCTGTTTGATGAAGCCCTTCATGAAGATCT
>NW_012116243.1:5059961-5060283 GCF_000951035.1 Colobus angolensis palliatus | reverse complement strand
TTCCACTCCTTCCTGACTATTCAGAACAGGACCTCCAGTGGATTGACAGACTCCCCTCAAAGCAGATTAAAAATGGATGGTGGACCGATGCTGATAACCAAACTATCCTGCCAGAAAAATTAGGGCGACAAGTGCTGGAACACATCCACCGAACCACTCACCTAGGTGCCCAGCGGATAATAGACTTGATCAGATATTCCAAGCTCAAGATCAGACGTATAGCCGAGACAGCCAACAGCATTGTGGCCAATTGTAAAGTCTGCCAACTCAACAACGCCCACCCTCGGTCCCGGGCAACAACAGGAACAAGACTCCGGGGAAC
>NW_012116243.1:5042047-5059461 GCF_000951035.1 Colobus angolensis palliatus | reverse complement strand
CACATCCACCGAACCACTCACCTAGGTGCCCAGCGGATAATAGACTTGATCAGATATTCCAAGCTCAAGATCAGACGTATAGCCGAGACAGCCAACAGCATTGTGGCCAATTGTAAAGTCTGCCAACTCAACAACGCCCACCCTCGGTCCCGGGCAACAACAGGAACAAGACTCCGGGGAACAAGACCCGGTGTCTACTGGGAAGTGGACTTTACTGAAGTAAAACCAGGGAAATACGGGTATCAGTACTTACTTGTTTTTATAGATACTTTTTCAGGTTGGACAGAGGCGTTCCCAACTAAAAGAGAGACTGCTCAGATTGTAGCAAAAAAAATTTTAGAAGAAATCCTCCCAAGGTACGGCTTCCCTGTCCAGATAGGGTCAGATAATGGACCGGCCTTCGTCGCCAAGGTAAGTCAGGATCTGGCTTCCATCCTTGGGGCAAATTGGAAATTACATTGTGCTTACAGGCCCCAAAGTTCAGGACAGGTAGAGAGGATGAATCGGACTTTAAAAGAGACCTTAACTAAATTGACTATGGAGACTGGCGCTAATTGGGTAATGCTCCTCCCCTACGCCCTGTTTTGGGTCCGTAATACACCTTACAGGTTCGGTCTTACCCCTTATGAAATCATGTATGGTAGACCCCCGCCCCTAATTCCCAGTCTAACAGCCGACTTACTTAAGCCTGAGATTGAAAATGTTTCTGAGCTCTTATTCTCTCTACAAGCTTTACAGAACATCCACCAGGAAATTTGGCCCAAGCTACGAGAGCTATACGAGTCTCAACCGCCTCCCACACCTCACCCATTTCAGCCAGGCGACTGGGTCCTAGTTAAGCACCACCGACAAGAGACTCTCCAACCTAGGTGGAAAGGACCCTTACAAGTACTCTTGACTACCCCCACCACTCTCAAGGTAGAAGGCATCGCTTCGTGGATCCACTACACACACGTCAAACCGGTGGACCCAACCTCCGACCTCCTCGGACCCTCAACGACCGAGGCAGTATCACCAGCCACGTGGACTGTCGACAAAGCTAAGAGTACTCCCTTAAAACTAACCCTGTGCCGCAACCCCAGTAATGTTTAGTATGTTTAGCCTATCTGTGGCCTTGAGCGTATTATGCCTGACCCTGCCTTGGGGAACACACTCAAGTGTCTCCAGTCCCTTTGCTTGGCGTTTCTATCTAACAGAAAACTGGACCAACTATGCTCAGACACAGGGACAAGGCCATCTTCTAGCCACAGCTGATTGTCTCCCCCAAGGTTGTAGCTCTCCTATCTATGTTAACTTTACTGACTTTCAGGCACAACCAGGAAAGGTCGCCCCAGCTGTTTGCTTTCTCTTTGACCAACAAACCTCCTATTGTAAAGATACATGGGTTGAACAAAACGTAGGTTGCCCCTATAGCTCATGCAGAATCCACACTGTCAAGACTCTCACGGCTTCAGAAACCCTCTCAAGCCAGGTGTGGAATTCCCATAATTTCTTTAAAACGGCCGCAGGCTACACCTGGATTATCTGGGACCCCTGGGACCCCCGTTGGACCTCCCAACAAAAAGGAGCTATGTACATGACATCAAGAACAACTTGGCCTAGCAGCCACCTGTTCCTATGGCGCTCACTAGTCCAGATAAGTCATACTGTCCACTCTAACATCCAAAAACAGGAAACTCAGTTAAACAAACAACTCTCAGCCCTACCTTCCTCACGTCCCTTCTCCTGGCTGTCCCTATTACGAGAAGGACTACTCCTAGCAAATGCCACTGGCGTGGGCAACCTCTCGGCATGCTTCCTCTGTGCTGCCTTAGGACGACCACCCTTAACGGCCGTCCCACTCCCAGCGCTCTCTCAGACCTCTCAAACGGCCAACTCTAGTCAAAGATCTCCCCCTGTCTCAGACGTCCCCTTGTTTCTAAACCCTGAGCAAACACGCATTCCATTCTGCTACTCAAATGCCAGCACCACCCTCTGTAACACAACCTCTCTCCCCAACACCACCCTGTTCGCTCCCCCCGGCTCCTTCTTCTGGTGCAATGGCACTCTACACAAAAATCTATCCACCCAGACCATCCAGTCTTTTCTATGCCTCCCTGTCACACTAGTCCCACAGTTAACTTTACGGACCCCTGCCGAATACCTCCAGTCACAAGGTATATGGGAAGCCCACCCCCATACCCAAGCTAAGAGAGCCGTTTTTCTCCCTGTGCTTGCAGGTATATCCCTCACTACTTCAGTTATATCAGCCGGACTAGCCGGCGGGGCCCTATACAAGTCAATACAAGTAAATAACAACCTGTTCCGGCAGTTCTCCACAGCTATGGAGGACTCTGCTGAATCCTTAGCCTCCCTCCAATGACAGCTTACTTCCTTAGCCCAAGTTACTCTGCAGAACCGCCGAGCTTTAGATTTACTTACAGCTGAAAAGGGAGGTACCTGCATGTTCCTAAAAGAAGAATGTTGTTATTATATAAATGAGTCAGGCTTAGTAGAAGAAAGAGTCCAACGCCTACACAAACTGAGCTTAGATCTAAGAAGACAACAGTTCTCAACTGCTGCTAACAGTTGGTGGAACTCCTCCATGTTCTCTCTGCTAGCACCCTTCCTAGGGCCCCTGATATCCCTGTTAATCCTTGTCACCATAGGCCCCTGCATAATAAACAGAATCTTACAATTTGTCAGAGAAAGGTTTGACACCATCCAATTAATGGTCCTCCGTGCTCAGTACCAGCCGCTCCACAAAGAAATAGAATCGGCTGCATAACAAACTCTCGAGGTCCAAGATTGGACTCCCAGTTACCTAAAGAGGGGGGAATGAAAGGACATGAAATTGCGTACGTTGAGGCCCTATTGCTAAAACCTGTGCCTTACATTCTTAAAGATTTTGTAAGGTCTTGTTTTCCTGCTTGTAACATCCAGGGGAGTCACAAGATGCGTTCAAGTAAGGTTCATGTCACGAAACCGGTTCTGAAACCTGTTGCAAAATGATTAACTGCCTTTGTTCTGCTTCTGTAAAACTGCTTCCCTGCCTCAAGGTTTGCAAAAACAAGCCCTGCCCTCGCCCTGCGAGCCCCTGATAGACAAACGTTATCAAAATTTCCAAATTAACTGAAATACTTAAAATGGCGGGAACCAATCACAAACAGCCAAATCGCCTTGTTCAAATGTCAACCAATCCCGAGCCTACATTGTACAAAATCCCCTCTGACTCTGTACTTGTTTACTCTTGACTATAAAAAGCCGTTCTGAGCTCAGATCGGGAGCTCTCCCGCCCCACTCGTTTCATGGGTGCGAGAGGGTTCCAGGTTCGAACCTGTAATAAAGATCCTTTGCACTTACATTGACGCCTGACTCTGGTGAGCTTCTCTGGGGACTGTACGGACGCTTACAACAGCACCATAAGGACAGACCCTTGCCAAATAGGTCTCCATTCCACCAAGAATTAGGACTCAGCCTGGCAGTACCAGGACTTTGCAGCAAAGAGAGCTTGAATCCTCATATCCCATCTCCCTTTCATTTAATGTAATTACATCCCTTAGGCATTCCATATTTACTTTGTTTCCTACATGAGATGGTAAACAACAGCAACCTCACTAGGATACTGAAGAAACTGAAAAAATTTACAAGGTTTCTGGAAATAATAAACAAGGGGGCCGGGTACGGTGGCTCTTGCCTGTAATCCCAGAACTTTGGGAGGCTGAGATGGGTGGACTACTTGAGGTCAGGAGTTTGAGACCAGCCTGGCCAGTATGGTGAAACCTCATCTCTATGAAAATACAAAAAATAAAAATAAAAATTAGCCAGGCATGGTGGTGCACATTTGTAATCCCAGCTACTTGGGAGGCTGAGGCCAGAGGATCACTTGAACCCAGGAGGCAGAGGTTGCAGTGAGCCGAGATGACAGATCAAGATTCCGTAGCATGCCTTCAAGTCCACATTTTAACTTAATGTTTACCAGATATGCAAGGATGTATACACACACACACACATATCTCTCTCTCTCTATATATATATATATTTCTTGAAGTACATGCCCTCACATAGACACTTGTGTGTGGGCATGCAGGCCCACACATACAGGTATATCCATGCATACCACCAAACTATAGCAAACATCGTAAATGTAAATTCCAAATTGGAGGGTGATACAATTGCTTGTTATCATTGACTCATTAAGAATAAAAAGTAAAATGTCATCGAGCTCTGCATTGAATTATAATGGGCTTTGAATAGGACCAGTTTTCCTTGCAACTAATCTAATCTACATTTTACTGGGTAGTAAGAGTCTGCTTGTAACTATGTTAATTAAATTAATTTAAATACTGTTACCTATTTCATCTAGAAAGAATTAACCTGATCTGAAAGGAAAGTAACTGCCTGCTACCTTCTATAGGCCCAGATGAAAGAAAATAGATTTTAGGCTCACCATTTACAAGGGAATAATCCACACCTGCATCAAGTTTAGGATAGCTTATTTCCAAACCAAGGAATTCTTCAATCAGTCTCCTCTTTTTTTTTTTTTTTTTTCTTTTGAGACGGAGTCTCACCCTGTTGCCAGGCTGGAGTGCAGTGACACGATCTTGGGCCACTACAACCTCCACTTTCCTGGCTCAAGCAATTCTCCTACTTCAGTCTCCCGAGTATCTGGGATTACATGCACCAGCTGCCATGCCCAGCTAATTTCTGTAGTTTTAGTAGAGACAGGGTTTCACCATGTTGGCCAGGATAGTCTCCATCTCCTGACCTCGTGATCTGCCCGCCTCGGCCTCCCAAAGTGCTGGGATTACAGGCATGAGCCACCGCGCCCAGCCAGTAGTCTCTTAATAAATGGGCCCTGTGTATCCCGATTGCAGATAATTATCCCAGTGGGTAGAGACTGAAAACTTATACACAGAGAAAAAAGGAAAAGGATGTTGCCACCCTGGATAAGTTCTGATTATAAAAATGATCTAAATTAAAGCAAATTCTGAATGAAAATTCTTGGGTTTCAACAATGAGATAGACTTCTGAATAAACCACTTCCTAGTGAACTCGAACCTGGAACGTTCCCAGGTACAAATGTTCATCAAACTTAAAGCAAGTTATATACTTAAAATGAAATATTCCAAGTTAGAGTTATGTGGAGTTGAAAATTTATTTCCTCATTAAAATAAAGTTATAGGAGTATATTCCTGAACAAGCTTTTACCACTAGCTTTATGAAAATTACCATTAACATTATATTTTACAAACTCTAAACAGTACACCTGAAGATGAAGATTTCGAATGTGCATATAAATCAAAATTGTAGAAAAATTCAGTAGCTATTTACATTAAATTTAATTTAACAGAATATAGTGTACCATGAAAATTTCTCATCTTCATTCTTCACAGTTTTTGTTTTATTTTTACTGCCTCCACTCAGAAACCATTAGAGTCCTTAATACAGACCGATGATGGAATCCATAGTGGAAGTTTTGGTAGTCAACTTAAGAAGATAGATGGCCACATTGAGTTATTTCAAAAACTGTTTTAGGATTGCCTGTTCTTTATTCTGGCTTATTTTGCTCATTGTACATTTGCATATAGCAAGCATAAAGATCGGAGATAAAGTTATTGGTAATTTTGCTGCTTTGGAAACAAAATCTTTATGCTTTTTTCAGTTGCCATTTCATCCTCATTAACAGTGGTGATTTCTACCTTAATGAATGATAATATATATCTGTCTTTAAATATATGACCCAGACTATAGTTTCACAAAATTGTTTTTTTGAAGAAAGATTACAGTCAGAGGATTCCACTCATGCAGACAAATCAAGTCTGTCTGTTCTTTACAATTGTACTCTGGGTTTTATAATAAGTGGCTGCAAATTCACAAGAGCTCTATTGCATTTTTTAGTCATTTTAATAGGATATATTACTATGAAGAAATGATATCTTTTCATTAAAATACATGAAAGATATATAGATAAACTATATATTTTTATTATTTACAACAGTAGTTCTTTAGAAGACATGACATCATGTAACCAAAAACATTATCCTAAGAGGTGGGAGACCTTCATTTGATTTCCAAGCCTTAGTCATGTAAAATTATGACCATAAATCTAATATTTCCTATCCCTAGCTTTCTTATCTTTGAAGTGAGGAATGGAATTGGATATTGTATAAGGTCCTCTCCAGTTCTATACTACTGTGATTCTGTCCCACTTATTTAAATAATGTTTCTTTTATTGATGGTAAAATACTTGCATAATTCCCCCTCTGCAGCGAATTTGAAAAGTCAGTTTCCCCTTTGCAAAGCATCATGTTCTTTCCTTCTCTTGGCATACCTCCTGCTTCTCGGCTGCTGAGACTTGTGTTTTCTTCCCTATGGTGTACACTAATGGTCTCTGCCCTGTGTTAAACCCCATGAGAGCCCATGAGCAGGATAGTTAACAGAAAGAGGACTTAGATAGTGCCGGGGACTGGCCACTGGGCTAGGCTGCAGAGGGGAGCTGGCTTCATGCCTCCCCAGTCTAGGTGTTGTGAGGTAAGGACCGTGTTCTGTCCCTTGCTAGCTTACGTGAGCTGGAGAAGTCTGTTTAACCCTTATGAATCACAATTTCTTCTTTGTAAAATAAGGGTGATTGTGAGAATTGAGATAATGTGAAAGTTCCTGTAACAGTGTTACACTATGGTGGCTGTCAATGTTACACTATGGTGGCCATCAAACATGAGTTGAATTTGGATCAGACACTAGCATTATTGATTGAGCAGTGGAACCAAGAGCATTGCTGATAGGCAAGAACTGTGTGCATATGTCGAATTCCTATACTTGAGTTGCTACCCACAAGTGATGTTAGAGTTCACAGGAATTTGCAACAAGAGTCCCATAAAACAAAATCTATTTCCCAGGGAGACTCAAACAAAACCTGATCCCCTCCTTGTGATTTGTTGACAGAGAGGATGCAATAAACATTAGCTAAGCAATCACCTTGTTTAAAGTCATCTGCTATACCTAAGTCAGCTGCTGTATTTGTAAATGTGTAAGGATTTTTCAGTTTGGAGTCTGTGATGGAGAGGAACCATGCTTCTAACACAGATTTTTTTTAAAAAATGTGCTAATAGATTGGCTTCTCCCTTAGAGAATAAGTACTGATTAGCATCTATCAAAGCCAGTAGAACTCTGGACAAGAGCCAAATGAATGCGGCTGTGGCCAAGGATTGGTATATGTCAATATCAGCATGATCTTCTGGTCAGAAATCAATAAATGTAAATTCCAAATTAGAGTTTTGAGCTTAAATCTGACAATCCTATGCCCCTGTATTTTTTTTTTTCATTTTTTATTTTTATTTTTTTCTCATGTCTTAAGGGACACAGCCATAAAACAGATGGTACAGCAGCATGGACAATTGGCTGAGTACTTGCTATTTAAATAGAAAAAGTTTTTTTCCTACATAAAGGGGGTATAGGTGAGGTGAAGCAGAGCCGGGGACTTGGAAGCTGAAGAGTGTTATATTCCTTTCTTGTGGCTGCTGTTACTAATTACCTCTAACTTGGTGGCTTAAAAGAACACAACTTTATTATCTTACATTCTGGAGATCATAAGCCCAACATGTGTCTCATTGGGATAAAATCAAGTTTTGGCACCACTGGTTCCTTTTAGAGTCTCTAGGGGAGAATCTGTTTCCTTGCTTTTTTCCCCCCAGGTTTTAGAGAGCCCCCATATTCCTTGGTTCGTGGCCCTCTTTTATTTTCAAAGCCAGCAATGAACATTCAAATCTTTCTCATATCACATGACTCTGACACTAACATTTCTGCTTTTCTCTTTCATTTATAAGTATTCTTGTGATTTCATTGTGTCCTGGATAATGTATTATTTTAGAGTCACCTGATTAGCAAACGTAATTCCATCGACAACGTTAATTTCCCCTTCCCATGCAACATAACATAGTCACATATTCTGGGGATTAGGACAGGCACATCTTGGTGGAGGTGGTGGGGTGGGAACGTTATTTTGTCTACCTCAAGTGTGTCATGTTGGTGGATACAAGGTCACTGCATAGGGTCAGAGGCCTCTTAAATATGCAGAAGTTTCTGGAAAGTCACTAGATTAAAAATATCCATAAAGCAGGAAGCTGAATAACAAAAAATAGTAGAGTGTAAACAGCCAGCTAGAATTGTAAGGCAGTTACTCGTTGGAAAGAAGGCAGTAATTCATTTCTAATAGTTCATATCCTTCAACACAATGATTTCACTTTAGAAATCCAGTCTAAATGTGATGGAAGTAAAGATTTGTGAGGATATTCAGGATGGCACTATTGGAAATAAACAAGATATCCAACAATAGGAGATTGTTTAAACACAACCTGGCACCATCCACATGAGTGCATATTATACAGCTATGAAGTGTCATTTTTGAAGAAGAAATATTATTCTCAGCTCTGATTAAATCCACTTTAACGCTCCCCTACATTTTTTGTTATTGTTGTTGTTGTTCTCCCCTGGCATGACCTAGTATTCATTAGCTTGGGGGAAAATATGAGTAACTAGTAACTAAGCCAGTCTCTGTGGTAAATGATAGAATATACTAGTAAACTTCCTGACCAATTTTTATGGACCTCATAAATACACACAAAAACCAGACAGTACATAGGTAACCACAAGTATGCTGAATTTTTAAACGACATAGTGTGAGATACTTGAGAAGCAAACAGGACAGAAATTTGTCTACCTGGGAGCCTTCCAAAAATAGAGGTCCCAACTGCTGGCCTAAACCCTGGTAGCTTATCCCTATCAGGGGCTAAATCACCACCAGGGACAGTTGATATCTTGGCAGCATTTGGTGCTTTAGAATCCAAAAATGTCCTAGGAAATCATTTTTCTCTACTTTATTCCTCATTTCATTTTATGACCTCCCAACTTTTTCTTTTTAATTTTTTTACCTGCATTCAATAAATGTTATCTTGTAATGTACATAGCTTACAGACTACTATAAAACCTTTCTGAAACAAGATGGAATAAATCAATTAAAATTTGAAAATATAAGGACCACATTCATCAAATTAATGTGTCTTTGACAAAGGGACTGCAAGACCATCAGCACAAGACTCTCAACAACTTGCTCCTAGTGCTTTACCCTTTGCTTCTAGTCCCTGATTAAGAAGGGCAGCCAGTTAGTTCTCTTGGAGTGTGGAATTTTGCCCTAGTAATCTTCCCTAGCCCCTTGGCTTTTCCATGAATTTGCCTCTACAAACCAAAAACAAAATTCTAACTCCCCACAACTGACAGAATGGACTCCCTACTTGGCCAAGGGGACCCAAACAAACCAAAAAAACTAGTTCAGGTCATCACCACAGGAAGGGAGCAGGGGTTACATATGGCTCTTTATACCCTCCTCTTTTTGGAGTTCAGGAAACCCAACTGGCCAGCATTAACAGTAAAATAGAAATCCCAAGACTGACAGAACAGACTCTTTGTAGCAATAAGTTACCAACCTCAACCCGATTTGGGTACAACATCACAGGACAGATAACAGACCCTAAAAGGAAATAAAAGTATTTTACCCCCAAAATATATGATTTGATGTATTTTGAAATGTCCCTGAAAAACTGTCTCTTATGGGGGAAATTTGCATTCTGTAGAGAATCACCTTCCCTTACTAGGTCTCTCCAGAGTCTTACACATCTATTCCCTCTGAAGCTGGCTACCTGGAGGCTTCATCTAGGTGACAAGAACCTTGGCTTTCACAGCACCTCCTTCCAACCTTACCTTCACTCAAGCTAATTTCAGCTCTTCAGGCAGAACTTAATTCTTTTGACCAACTGCCAATCAGGAAATCTTTAAATCTACCTATGACCTGGAAGACACCCACCCCCGACCCCCCACCCACCCAGCTTTGAGACATTGTTTCTTTCCAGGCTGCTTCTTTATTTAAGTGTATACCTTACATGTATTAATTTAT
The DNA here is from genome assembly GCF_000951035.1 of Colobus angolensis palliatus. Lineage (NCBI taxonomy): Eukaryota > Metazoa > Chordata > Mammalia > Primates > Cercopithecidae > Colobus > Colobus angolensis. Next base: position 5,049,533 of record NW_012116243.1, on the reverse strand, counting down.
GTCTTCGCCTGTACCTTCTGTTTCCCTCAAATGTATAAATCAAGCTGTAGCCCAACCACCTTGGGCACATGTTCTCAGAACCTCCTGAGGCTGTGTCATTGGTCATGGTCCTTAACCATGGCGCAATAAACTTCTAAATTGATTGAGACCTGTCTCAGATACTTTTTTGGTTTATACCTCTAAAAAGGAATGACAAATATAGACCTAGCTTCATCTTTTGCAGAATGACAGAGGTTAGAGTTACTATCTTTTCTTACACACTTCAGATAGTCTTCAGATGTCACAGTGCTTGGCACAACTCAAGCTCTTAATAAATGGTGGCTTGTTTTTCTTCATTTTGTTTTGGCAGGAAGAGGAAAACTTTCGTTAGATTAGTGGGTGAAATGGTTTTCATAGACACCAGCAACTACAGCAGCTGCAGAATCCTAGGGTTTGTTTTGACAATGAAACCACCTTTGCGAAAAAACATAACCGAGGAAATTATGACAGTGAAAGAAATCAGACCTAACCAACCCGATCTTGCTTCTAACCTCTAAGCTGTCTTTGTTCATTCATGGGTGTAGGCCTAACTAGCCTTGGGAAGGAATTTAGTTTATTGTTTAAACTCTGAAACAAAATTGATAAATAGACTTTTCCTAGAAACAAAACAACAAAACAAAACCCTTCTTGACTGTGGACCAGCCTGCCTTTGTAGGACTAACAAATTAGCTACAAGATTAGAAAGTACTGTGTGGAGGCCATGAAGCCTCTGGCTGCAAGAGTTTCAACTTCCCCAAATTGCTCCTGGGAATAACATCACTGTTGCAAAACCTAAGATCAGTGCTTGAGATACTTTGCAGACCCTGCATTCTGATGCAGCAGATGACACCACTCAGACCTATAATCTGGCTCAACCAGTCCTGCGATCCCATCCAGGAACAGAAGTCAGCAAGAATTCACTTCGACCCACTATGATTCCATCTCCAACCCAATCAATCAGCACTCCCTACTTCCCAAGCCCCAGACAAATTATCATTAAAAACTCCGATCCTCAAATGCCCCAGGAGACTGATTTGAGTAATAAAACTCCGGTCTCCCACACTGCCAGTTCTGCAATGAATTATTCTTTCACCGTTGCAATTCACCTGTCTTGGTAAATCAGCTCTGTCTAGGCGGCGGGCAAGGTAAACCCACTGGGCAGTTACAACAAGATCTATAGATTCCATTGTTATTTACCATCTCATATGGGGGCTCTCTTGAATCATGCCAACCACTAATGTCTCTTACTCTACTTTACTGTATGTGAAAAACTAATGAAACAAAAAAATGCATACCATATAAAATTTAGTTAAGAAGGAGAAATAGGAAGCATATGAATCCCAGTTTTTATCAGGGGCATCTCTGACTAAATTAACTCATGGGAAAGTTTTCTTGCATTGTCTCCTTGCCTTGTATAATGATCCAGACCAAAATGTCAACACTTCAGATTTTAGCCAAAATATTCATTCACACACACACACACACACACACACACACACACACACACACACACAGAGAGAGAGAGAGAGAAGTAGGAAAATGTCACATGATGCAGATCATTTCTGGAGAAATTCAGGATATTTTGGCGTGATCCTAAAAGCAATAGAAAAATCATTGAAATATTTACTTAGGATTATATCTGATATGCATTTTGAAAAGATAACTCTCTATGTATGTGTGATACATGTGGGGATCTACTTTGTGGGAGCAAAAATGAGACAGCACAGGAAGCTAATTATAGTCCTGGTAGACTATGATGGTGGTTTAGACAAATGTGGGGGTGGTAATAGAAATGGAGAGAAATGGTCAAGCATAATATTTAAGGCAACATTGGCAGAGGTTGATGATGAATTAGAGATAAGAATGAGGGAGAGAGAGATGTTTAGGATGACTGCCAAGTTTCTGGCTTGGTAACTATTTAAGATGGCGTGTAAATGTATTCCTTGATGGGTTTATTAAGGAGCCCAGGGGGAAAAAGGCTTTACAATTAATGGAAGCCACCATTCTTGGAGCAGAGTAGGAATTCTAAATAAGTTTTGTTGTTGCTGTTACATAAACACATTAAATCCCAATTATTCTGCGTGTATATATATTTATGTGTGTGTATATATACATATACACATATACACTGGCTGACTGCAAGGCTGTGTTTATTTATGGAAGCTCTAAAAGAGAATTCATTTCCTTCCCTTTTCCAGGTTCTACAAGCCACTTGCATTTCTTAGCTCATGTCCTCCCTCTTCCATCTGCAAAGCCAGTAACATCACATCTCTCTGACCCTTCTATTGTAACAACTCTCTTTGACCTAACCAGAAAGGTTTCTGATTTTTAAGGACTTATGTGATTAGTTTGGGCCCACCCACATAATCCAGGATAATCTCCCCATCTCAAGGTCCATTGTCTTACCCACATCTGCAGTGTCCCTTTTGCCATGTAAAGTATCATATTCAGACTAGGGAGATTGGGATGTGGACATCTTTGGGGGATGATTCATCTCCCTACCACACCTTCAAAGGTATAAACCCTTTTTAATAATGTATTTATTGACCTAACTGCTTCTCAGTTGCTCTATAATTATTTAATACAGGACTTGTAAAATACATGTAAAGTAAATAGCACTGCATGAAATGAGGAAAGGTTTCCTCCAATTTTAACTGCCCAACTCCTAATATTTAGTGGCTATCTGTATTTTTTCTTCCCAGTGTATGAATTAATTTAGATCTTTGTCCTCCGAGAATGGCTCTTTTATACTAATCATGTCAGACTACTTAAACATGTGAATTTGACTGCTTTGGATAATTTCCATGTAAAATTTTTCTGAATTAAAAGTATCATCATATAATGCAAGAAACTGCCAAGTGTGAAAAGACTCAGTTGTCAGAGAGTCTGACATCCAAATCTCCAGCCCCCTAAAAGAGAGCTTCGCATGCAAAAATAATAAATGAATATAAATAAAAATATCTATATTTTAACTGGTATATTTCGAATGGAAGCTGGTAACTTGAGGGAGTTGTCAACATTTGTCTGAGGGAAGGTTGATGGAGGCTACAAAGGCTTTCAGCAAAGGGTCTTTCCTGTGTAATGTTTGATAAATGGGCTCAAATGAACCTTTCAGAGGTGGAGAGCTGGACTATTAAAAACCACCACCACCTGTAGGATCTATTTTCAATTCGACTGCAATAATTTTATCAGCATGCCAATGGGTACAGGTGCTGCCAGAGTCAATCTTGTTGCTATATCTTTCTGTTACAGGGCAGATTTCCCTTTAATTGGACCCCAAATTGGCAAGCATCCCTCTTTTTCAAGCTTGCTGACATTTTTCAATATGAATTTAACAACAAGAACAACAAAAACTTCCCCTCACCCCCTCATTATTCCATTTGTAAAATGGTGTAACCATTTCTAGTTTCCCAACATAATCTGCTCTGTCTTAAAGCCAGACTCTTAATGAGGCATCTGGCTCAGTCTCCCCCACAGTCAGAGTATGAGGAAAGCTTGCTGACAAGCTAGTATATGAATTTGATGGTTAATTCTTTCAGGAAAGCTTAGCAGCGCAGTAAGGAGAATCATCTGCCCCATTAATGAATAAAGCCAAGAAGGTCAGATTTTGTAGCCCCTGAATAATATTAGAGCCATTTCCAGTTGAGTGTGCTCCTCATGGTTGTGTCTTATCTAATTTCCTTGAAAATCCATGATTTACAATGTCAACGGTGGCACCTTGTTCCTCTGCCTTCTTCTCAAAATGACTCCCCACGAAACAGTTGCTTCCAGCAGCCCAAGAAGCAGAGCCTTATGAAATATTAAGAAATGGGAAGAACTGAAAGAGTGCCAGGCAAACAACTTGCTCCTTTATCTCGTGTTTTACCACACCAGACATTGGTTTGATTCTGACTCAGGCTTTGGTATATAAGTTTTAATTAAAGGCAGATGACTACTTTCCTAATATGCCAGCCCAACCAGGCAGAATAAAAATAAAATGATGAAATATAGTAGGTTATGTGCAAAGTTGTATCTTCAAGTCAAAAAATAAATGTCGTATGTACAATTTCTATGCTACTCCAATATCTCCTTCTATCCAGCCTGCTCTTCCTGCAGCTTTCCACATGCCTGAGCCTAAAATTTAGGAGTTATCCATTTTGCCTCTCTTTATCCTATTTCCCACATCTAATTAATCAGCAAGTCCTTTTGTCTATACTTAGAAATAGATCCCAAAGTATATTAATCCTGTTTATTAAAACAATAAGGAATGGGAATCATTTAGAAGCTAAGTCATGCCTTTCTTCTTTAGGTCAGGGCTGACTGTAACAAAAGCTGTTACTCCTTGAGAGCAATGGGAACTTAAAAAAAACTCCTCTAAGTAACAGAGATCAGATTATATTTATCCAGTAGAAGCAAGTTAGACACAGTTATCTAAATTAGTGGCATACTCAGAGTGGGAACCAGCATAACTTGACACACAGAAAGGTATGGAACACGGAGTTGCTAGGAGCAAAATATATGGTATTCAACAAGTATTATTTAATTCGTATATTCAAAAGAAAAGTGGAAGATTAGAAAGTTGAAGGCAGTCACCTCAATGAAAAATCATGATCCCTTGCTCAGATTCTTGAAGTTAGCCCATTTTTGGACTCAAAATTCATTGTCTAAAGAAGAGGACCAGTCTGCAGTGAGGACAATGCAATACCGTATACCAATAATTACAATTCACTCAATCCTCTGCCAAAGGAACCAAAGGGAGGGGAAAAAGTCATGTAAGACTTGTTCATGGATGAGATGGTTGAATATGTTGATATAAGTCAAAAATGAATTGCAGCTACACGATAGTCCTACTCAGGTATGGTGTTGAAAGACAATAGTGAGAGGAAATTTCAACAGACAAAACTTCAAGTAGTGAACTTGGTCATTTACATTCTATAGGTAGAGAAGTAGCCTGATATAATAATATATAAAAATGCACCGAAAGTGAAGAGTAGCTTAGTTTTTTAATCTGGGGGCTGGAGGGAGGAACAGAAGATTAAAAGATTGTGACAAGGAAATCTCAAAAGAATCATGTGAATACAGTAACAGAAACATGCAGAATGGTGAAGATCTTCAGATTGCATATTAATGGCCACCAGAATTTATCTTACTATGAAAGACACCCACCAACCAATTTGACATGGTGGCTTAGCCAGTTGATTTTAACCTGCTTAATCAATCAATTTCAATCTGCGATTAACATTCATGCAGTCACTGTGGTGGCAGGAGTGGAGGCTACGCATAGGACTCTCACTCACAAAAGCCATTCTACTTTCTGCCACTGCCAAATGTCCAACCTGCCAGAAAAAAAATACCAATGCTGAGTCCCTGATATGGTACTGTTCCATGAGGAGCCTAATTAGCCCTTAATATTGGCAGGTTTATTATACTGAAGCTTTTTCATTCTGGTGGAATTGTTGAAAGGGTCAGCATTTTATCTTGAGCAAAATTGACATATGTTCTTGGTATGTATTCCCAGAGAGTCTTATCTGTTTAGCTTATCAGAGTATTTACAGAGTTTTAATTCACTGAAGCAGGATGTTTTACAACATGCATCCACCTAAAGATACTGCTTTATAGAAATAGGTATGTGGCAGTGGGCATATGGCTATAGAAGCCACTAATTCTATCACATATAACAGCCCTTGGAAACTAGCAACATGACAGAGAAATCAAATGGCCTTTAGAAGGCACAGCTGAGGTTCCATCTTGCTTATGATGCTCTGTGCTACTCACCCACCAGAACAGAGTATATGCTCTAAATAAACAAGCACTAGAAAGCGCTATGTCCTCAAATGTGAAACAAAGAGATAAAAGCAGTGGCCCTGCTTACTTTTATCCCCAGTGACCTACTTGGATAATTTGGGGTTTTTCTTTTCACAATTCTAGGCTTCATGTCTAAGAGGTACTGGTTCCTAAGAGGAAATACTTTTACCAGTGGATGTAGAAAGAATCATGTTAAATTTTAAGCTATGTCTGCCACTCTACTGCCTCAGGTTCTTCGTGCCAAGAGACAAATAAGCAAGGAAGAATTAACATCCTTTCTGGCATAATTTACCCTAATTATAAGGAAAAGGTAGGTTTGTTCTTTCAAAGTGAAGGTAAGAAATAACACCTGGGAATTCAGGTGATTCGCTGGGGCATATCTTGCTACTCCTCTGCACAATTTAAACGATAAATAGAAAATTGCAGCAAACAAAGCCTGAAAAAAGTAAGGGGAGTAGGGACTCCAACCCTTCAGTGATGAGTGTTTGAGTCACCTTATCAAATAATTCACCTAGGCCAACAGGGGGGCTAACTGAGGGTGGAGAGGATCTAAATTGAGTAATACAAGAGAAAGGAAAGAGAATCCATTGCAGTTCTGAGATGAACTTTAGTGGCAAGAGGCTGTGGTTCATGCCACTAAATTTTTTATTTCTGCAGGAAGGAAAACCAACCAGAACCCTGGACAAGCTTTTCCCTAATGGAAGAGAAGTTTTATATGAAGCAATGGATCTTAGGAGCACAATAAATGGACTTCACAGACTGCCGGCGGGTGCCACCAAGATCCCCTGAGATGCTCCTTCCCCTGCTGCCAGGGGTATTGCCAGTCAAGGGCTCAGAGCTTAAAAATTGACCACAGCAAAAGCTGTCAACATCATGCAAGTTTATATTTCCTCTCTGGGAGCAGTTTCATCAATGATTAATTAGTTATAATAAATCATTATAAAGGTCCAATCCCCATGCTTCAATTTGGGACGATTTGAAAGCCATCAGAGCTCCAGAGCTCCCTGTGTAACAGGTTGAGACTGTTGTGCCTGCATTGCGCTTCAACACCTCCTTGGCCTCACTCTGCTTTCCTCAGGACCTCACTGATGTTCTCCCTGGGACTACTCCAAACTGAATGATTTGCAAGTGGAACTCTGTGTTGAGGTCTGTTTTCCAGGGCAGCTACACTAAGACAAATACTAATAATCGTTAACTGCTACACACTCAGAAAAGAGAGGTGACGAAAGCACAGGGTCTGTACTTATAAGACCATACCTTGGGCAGTGTTGTGGGTCCATGTTTTAAAAGTGTCTGACAAATTCAAACCCACAAGCTGGTGAAGTATCTATAAAAAGCATCAAATGAGGAAGCATCAGTCAGGAGCTTGGATTTTTAAACAAAGTACATTAGATTTAGGTTGATTGTGATAGCTGTCTTTAGATCGTTGAAAAGCTGACGAGTTGATGGGTGCAGCACACCAACATTGCACAAGTATACATATGTAACAAACCTGCACGTTATGCACATGTACCCTAGAACTTGAAGTATAATAAAAAAAAATAAAAATAAAAATAAAAAGAAAAAGCACTTTCACATCAATGACTTCCTGCTGTTCTTAGGATATTCCTGTAGATTGTTAGATTAAATCTCATGGATAGGAAGATGAGGCCCAGAGAAGTGAAACAATTAGTGACAGGGCTGA
>NW_012116243.1:5009937-5041997 GCF_000951035.1 Colobus angolensis palliatus | reverse complement strand
AAACCTGCACGTTATGCACATGTACCCTAGAACTTGAAGTATAATAAAAAAAAAAAAAAAAAAAAAGAAAAACTAACATATGAGAATTAGATTGGGAATTTGTCTTACATTACCCATCATATAGATCTAAGATCAATGAGTAAAAATTACAGAGTGGATTTCAACTCAGAATGAAAAGAAACATAATGCCTGATAATTAAAAATTTCAACAATTGAATGAGTTGCTTTGAAAGAGAATGAGTTCCCTGTCATTGAAGGTATTTGTCTTAGTCTATTCAGGCTGCCTTAACAAAAATATCAGAAACTGGATAGCTTATAAATAATAGAAATTTATTCATTACAGTTTTGGAGGCTAGGAAATCCGAGAGCAAGGTGCTAGCAGATTTGGTGTCTGGTAAAGGCCTGCTTTCTGGTTCATCAGTGATGTCTTCTAGCTGTGCCCTCACACGTGGAAGGGGAAGGGCAGCTCTCTGGGGTCTTTTAGGAGGGCACTAATCCCATTCATGAGGGTTCTGCATTCATGACTTAATTACCTCCCAAAAGCCTTACCGTCACCTTGGGGATTAGGATTTCAATATAGGAATTTGAGGATGAGGGGACACAAACATTGATACCATAGCAGTATATAAGGAGAAGCTGCATAATCATTTTTGTGGACATTGTTAGTATAGTTTTGGGGTCATAAATTAAATGAATTATAAGGTGTGTGTTAGTTCTCTATTACTCTATAGCAAACTGTCACAAAAGTAGCAGCTTAAAACAATACGTATTTATCTCACTCTTTCCATGGGTCAGGAGTCTGGAAGTATATTATCTGCACCTCACAAGTTTGAATCAAGGAGTAAACTAGGTCTGAGGTTTCCTCTTAATGCCTGGGACCCTCTTCCGTGCTCATTCTGGTTGGTTGCAACGTGCACAGTTTCTTGGAACTCTTGAATTGAATTCCTTGTTGTTTTGCTGATTGTTGGACAGGGGACTCTCTAAGATACTAGAGGCTACTCCTTGTTTCTTGCCACATACCACCCCCTTCTGCCCCCCACTTTGGTTCTCTATATTCTTACACTCAAATCTTTCTCCAGGAAGGGGCCATGAGCTTTTAAGGGCTAACTTTATTAGGTCAGTACAAATCAGATAAGTCAACTGATTTGTAATGTAATCATAGGAGTGATATTCCATCATATTCACAGTTTCTACCCATATTTAGTGGAAGACAATTATACAAGGCATGTGTACTAGGAGTCAGGAATCTTGGGTCCAGGCCCATCTCAGAATTCTGCCTGCCATATTGTGCTTTCCACATATATATCTCCAGAATTCAAGTCACCATGATCATTCATGGATGATCAGTAAATTAAAGATCTCATAGGATGACAAAGTGTACTTCCTGGGCTGATTTTTAATATGACATCAGTCTCAGTTCTGAGATAATAAGAACATCTTCAGGTTAGTGATGCCTCAGAGGTTCCTGGTGAGGTTGGAGTAGGATATGAGTGTTTAGAGCAATGCCTGTAGCACTCCAGACTTCCCCAGGTATCTCAGAAACATCATGGATCTAGAGATGATTTGGAATCCCCAGAATTTCTGAGGACCAAAAAGAATAGTTGCTGAACTCCCAGAACAGTGTGTGGCACTAGAAGATTTCTGGAAATAGACTGCAATTTGTCAGGGTTAAGCCATGAAGAGGTTCAATTCCCCTCCTTCTGTTCTTTGTCTCAATTTTCAGCTTTTCATCTGGAGACTAAAGGGTTAGAATTTTGTGCAGAATTATGACAGTAGCTCAACTGAGACCCCTCAGTAAAAAGAGAGAAAGGATGGAATTACTGGATAGAAATGTAGAGATAGAAAGCCATACACACTAAGGATCTGGCTACAAATGCCTCCGGGCCCTGAAGGAGTGATACAGAGATGATTATCTGTCACCCACAATAAGCCAGCTTAATCTGCTCTCACTGTATGTGTATGCTCTCATTGTATCTGTCTCATTGCTGCTTCCTGTGACTGTGCCCCTCCAAATCAGACTGAAAAGAACTCATTTGGCTTCACCAAGGTGTGAAACTAGGAGAAATCCTGGCTCTCCTGACATTTTGGATTCCAGTTCCTATATCACTGGCTCTGAGAGAGCTGAGCCAAGCAAATAGATCTTTATCTTTGTTCAGTGAGTTGCTTATCTCATCCTTGAGCAGGAACCAAGCAACCTTTTTAAACAAGGGTGTAATGTTGGACAGACCCTAAATAATGAGTCTTGCTTTGTATAGAAATTTTAAAGAAATGGACACTCTATATAAAATTATACAACAAGATGAATACTGTTCTAAACTAATATTCAAGCAAAATCAAAGTGTGCTATTTTTTGTTGGATAAGCAGTTAACATATTTGAGCTAAGGCTTTTCATTTTACCTCTAAACTTATATCCACATAATTTGAAGTAGACTCCACCTTCACTTATTTTTTATTATGTGGGCATGTATGTTTGTGTGTATTAGTCTGCATATATGTCATTGTTCTGATAAAAAAATAAATCCTTATAGAAAATGCAGGAAAAAATAGAAGCTATTTATATTTTCTCCAATCAGAGATTACCACTGTAAATGCTTTGAATTATATCCATTGCATTTTTGATATATTTTATTTGTATCATGCATGCTGTTTTGTAGACTAATTTTTTATATAAAATATATCATGCATGAGGTTGAGAGACAGCAGGTTAAATTCTCAAAACCTTGAGCATCTGCTCTTGTTATTACTGTTAGGCTTTAACTTTAAGCCGCTTTGTATAACCCCACCTCCAGTGAATTTCACTATATTTGATAGATGTCAAGGGACTATGTCAGTCCTTCTAATTTAGGATTAGACTAATAGACTTCATTGTTTCCTATCTCCTAACTTCTATACTCATGTACTTTTAAAAGACAAAATGTAGAGAAACAAGAATTCCAAGAGCAGAGTAAATAAATTTAAAGGACGCCTTCTTTGTAAATGTCAGAATTATTGTCTTTTTCTTTCTCCATAACAAAAACTCCACCCTTTAGCACAATGGCCAATGACCTAGTAATATCCTCCTCCCATGTGAAAACTTCTTTTTACAAAGATAGAAAATAATCTTCGCAACCCCTTCCTCATGCACAGGGATCAGTACATGCCATTTTTGCTGAGCATTTTTTTCAATCAATTACATCTTTGAAGACTATTTTTTATGGTTGTAGAGTGTCCCATACACTCCACATAGTTGGATGTACCATATTTCTACTATATTGGAGTATTAACTGTTCCCATTTTTTCCTTATATGTAAGACTATATTAAATGTCCATGTACATTACTCTCTAAAAATGTTTTTCCCAACATTTCAAAAGTCTGTTTACCAAAAAGAGAAAGAGAAATGAATCAATGCATATTACTTCAAAAAACATTCACAAAGGAAGACACCAAGAGAATAAGAAATGAACTAAAAATCAATTAGAAAATAAATAACAAAATAGCAATAGTAACTTCTTGCCTATCATTAATTACTTTAAGTATAAATGAATTAAATTCTTCAATCAAAAGGCACAGAGTGGCTGCATGGATGAAGAAAAACAAGATCCAACCATATGCTGCCTATCTGAGACACAATTTAGCCTTAAGGACATATATAGGCTGATAGTGAAGGACAGATAAAAGATATTACATGAAAATACTAATCAAGCAAGAGCAGAAATAGCTATAATTATATCAGACAAAATAGACTTTCAATCAAAATGTAGCACAAAAGCCAGAAAGGTCACTATATATTGATAAAGGGGTTAGTTGATTAAAAGGATATGTGTCCAATATTGGAACACCTAAATATAGAAAGCAAATAATAACAAAATTAAGAAAAAATGGACAGCAATACAATAATAGTAGGGAAATTCAATACCCCAATTTCAACAATGGATAGATGATGCAGATAGAAATAAATAATGAAACAACGGATTTGAATAATACTATAGAACAAATGGAACTAACAAATATATATAGAAATTACCTCTAACGAAGCAAAATACAGTGCTTTTTTTTTTTTTTTTCTCAAATGCACACAAAACAGTCTCCAGGATAAGTCATATGCTAGGCCACAAACAAGTCTCAGTCAATTTAAGATGATTGAAATAATCTCAAGTAGCTTTTCAGACCACAATGGTATAAAACTAGAAATTAATAACAGGATGGATTTTGGAAAATTTACAAATACCTGCAAACTGAACACATCTTGAAAAACCAATTGATCAAAGAATAAATATGAAGGAAAATCAAAAAGTATCTTGAGGCAAATGAAAACAGAAATACAACATACAACAACATACAGTATGCAAAAAGAAGTAGTTCTAAGATGGAAGTTTATAATGATAAATGCTTACATTAAGAAAAAAAATTCTCAAATAAACAACTTCACACTCTAAGGAATTAGAAAAAGAACAGAGTAAGCCCGATGTTAGCAGAAGGAAGGAAGCGGTAGAGAATAGGGCAGTTTGACTACATCAAACTACCAGGCTTCTTCGCAGCAAATGAAACAAACAAAATTAAAAGAAAATATGGAATGGGAGAAAATATTTGTAAACCATATATCTGATAAGGGGTAAATATTCAAGATATGTAAGAAACATAACTTACACAACTCAGCAAAAACCAAACAACCTGATTAGAAAACGAGCAAAGGACCTGCAAATATTTTTTTTTCAAAAAGGCATGCAAATATCCAACAGATATGTGAAAAGGTGCTCAACATTACTAATCATCAGGCAAGAGCAAATCAAAACCACAATAAGCTATCACCTCACACTGGTTAGGATATCTATTACCAAAAAGACAAGAGATGACAAGTGCTGGCAAGGATGTGGGGTATCCTTTATCCACTTTTGGTCAAAATGTAAATTGGCATAGTCATTTTGAAAAACAATGTGAAGGTTTCCTCAAAAAATTAAAAATGTAAAGAAACGATTATACAATCCAGCAATCACACATTTGGGTTTATAGCCAAAGACAGCAAAATCAATATCACACATACACACACACGCAAAAAATCTGGGCTGGGCATGATGGCTCATTTCTGTAATCCCAGCACTTTGGGAGGTTGAGGCAGAAAGATCATTTGAGGCCAGGAGTTTGAGAACAACCAGGCAACGTAGCCAGACACCATCTTTACAAAAAACAAACAAAACAAAAATTAGCTGGGTATCGTGGTATGCACCGATAGTCCCAGCTGCTCATAAGGCTGAAGTGGGAGAATTGCTTGAGCCCAGAAGGTCAAAACTGCAGTGAGCCAAGATCATACCTGGGTGATGGAGCAATACTCCATCTCACTTAAAAATAAAATAAAATTAAATGTTTAAAAATAAAAATAAAATCTCTGTACTCCATGTTCACTGCAGCATTATGCACAATAGCTAAAATACAGAAACAACCTAATTGTTCAGTGAAAGGTAAGTGGATAAAGAACATATGGCATATGTAGAGTTGATTCCTGAACAATGCAGGGGTTGGGGTACCCAACCTCCTGTGCAGTCAAAAATCCATGTATAACTTCTGACTGGTGAAAAACTTAATTACTAAAAGCCTACTGTTGACTTACTGATAACATATATAATTAAAACATATGTTATGTGTTATATGTATTATGTACTGGATTTTTACAATAAAGTAAGCTAGAGCAAAGAAAATATTATTAAAATAACCACAAGGAAGAGAAAATACGTTTACTATTTACCAAGTGAAAGTAGATCATCATAAAGGTCTTCAATGTCACTGTCCTCAAGCCGAGTGGGCTGAGGAGGACAAGGAAGAGAGGAGTTGGTCTTGCTGTTTCACAAATGGCAGAGGCAGAAGAAAATCCACATATAACTGTACCCAGCTGCTCAAACCTATATTGGATAGAAAATCCACATATAAGTACCCACACTGTTCAAACCTGTATTGATCAAGGGCCTTGATTGTGTGTGTGTGTGTGTGTGTGTGTGTGTGTGTTCATATACACACAGACAATGATATTCAGCTAAAGAAAAGAAGAAAAGTCTGCCATTTAGAAGAACATAAAAGAATCTGGAAGAAATATGCTTAGTGAAATACATCAGACACAGAAAAACAAATGCTATATGATCTCTCTTATGTGTGGGATCTAAAACTGTCAAATGCACACAAGAAAGTAGAATGGAGGTTGCCAGGGACTAGAGTGTAAGGTAAATGGGGAGATGCTGGGAAGAGGGTACAAAGTTTTAGTTATGAGTTCTGGAGACCTAATGCGCAGCATGGTGACTATAGTTAATATAACATCTTCTTGAAATTTGATAGGAATGCATATATTAAGTGTCCTCAACATACACACACACATGCACACTGGTGACTGTGGGTGGTGATGGATGTGTAATTTAATTTCGTTATGGTAATCATTATACAATGTGCACATATATCAAATCATATTGTACACTTTGAATATACACATTTTTTATTTGTTATTTAAATATTTTAAAATTTAAAAAAGATGTATTCCAAATTTTAAAGAGTAAATACAAAATGGATCACATGAACTCAAAGAATAAAGTTTTCTAGCATCAGGAATAGCAAAAGGGCAGCACAGTGGCGGAAAGGTTTGGGAGGAATCTAGAAAGTAGAGACAGCAGAACTTTCAAGAAGAAAGTTCTGGCTTGTAGACTTCCCAAGGGAGCCTTTCTATGGACACTTCTCATCACTGCAAGACAGGTTGCTGTTTAGCCCTCCTTTCATCTCACTCCTCAGGCTTAATTTATCTGGGAAAACCATCAAACTGTATTCAAGTTACAGTGTAAATGTCATGCTAGGGAATAACTTTGGAACTAGATTTGACTGTGTCTTAAATAGGTAGGTAAATCATACCTCCATCGCACTGCTGGTGTCAAAGCAGTTACCGGGATGGGAGAGCAGAGGAAGAGATAGTTTTATAAGTAGATATAACATATATATACATAGAGAGAGAGAGAGGGACACCCACACACACACACTTATCTATACACATGTATGTATACACTCAAGTGTTCATTACTACTATTAAGCCTCATTATAACAGTCTCCACAGACATGGAATTTCCTTAAAATAAGCATTCCTTGCTATCTCATTCCTTCCTCTACTTTCTCAATCTTACACCCACAGTGTTATATGCTCCTATCTAAAAATACAGTAGCACATGTTTATATAAAAATACCGTGTCATGAAGATAACAAGAGAGGGCTCCCTTGAAAAGCAGGGTAGTAATAAGAGAACTGAGCTGAAAATTGGGAACTTTGGTTTCTAATTTTGATCCTGCCCGTGATAAAGCCTGAAGATGGAATCAAGTCAAACAATCTCTCTAAATTTTGATTTCTTCATTTATAAATAAGTAGTTTGGGCAACATGCTATCTAAACTCCTTTTAATGCTACTGTTGTATGTGTCTGATGACAGCTGATAGTGAAGGCTCTTTGCAACAGTATGGTTCATAAATTCTTGCCTTATATTTCCTGCTTTATGAAGTTCTTTCTCAAAATTTTTGAATTAAAACATTACTTATTGGGGATATCCACAAGTAGCCATGGAGAGGAAATGCATTAAAAACAAGCTAACATATTCATTTCTACTTCCTGAGAGAACAACTTAAATTTTAAGTTGAAAGCATCTTTTTTTATTTAAATGAAAGCAAATACATCTCACGAAGATGCCTTCAACTATGAAAGGATTGAGGAACACCACTGCGACAAAAAAAAAAAAAACTTGCCTCAGAGAAAAATACCTTTTGTAGTTATAAATTTATTAAAACCCAGTGGTTCTTAACGAGAAACAATTCTACCTTCAGGGGACATTTGACAATGTCTGGAGACGTTTTCATTGCCCACTAAATCTATTGACATTTAGTGGGTAGAGGCCGGGGATGCTGCTAAGCATCCCACAATGCGCAGGACAGCCCCCTACAACAAAGAATTTCCCTGCCCAAAATTCCAGTAGTGCTGAGGTTGAGACACCCAGATATAACCCTCTCAAATTCACTAACCACATTATATCAAGCTTGAAATACCCAAGTTGACACTGAGACCAGGAGCCTCACCAGAAAATGTTCATTTTAGATTTGCGTAGAGAGAAACCATCCTCTCAGATACAATTCCGTAAAAGAGTTTGGCAAAAAAAAAAAAAACTGATTAGTTTTGTGCATGCAGGCATTTATTCTTCTATTCTGAGTCAAAATCCCGCAAACTCAGCTATTTTGTGTTTCACATATTGCTATTTCGTATCTTGATTTCTAAAGATTCTTTTTCAGTCGGTAGCAAAATACCTAATATTAGTTATAGTTATATTGAGAAATATGAAAATCCAAAAAGCTAGTCAGATTCTTAGGCATTCCTGCACACTATCATATCAGAAGATATTAGTGGAGAGTCATGCTATGGTTTCAAGTTCCCCCTCTTCAAACTAGTTATGTTCTCTGTATCTGGTAGATTTTTGTGATGGGCTTCAGCCTTCTATTTATCTCAAATAATCACTAGCAACTGACACTTATGATGAAGAAATTGATTATTCAACAAAGGAGGAGTTTGTACAATTTTCTGAAATGAATACTGAAGACTATATTGACCAAAGATCAAATTTCTAATATTACTCATTCCTACTTTCAAATCTAGTATCCTCTGTTTACAATGTGGGGATTTACTTGCAAAGATGGGCACTATTAATTTATTGCCTTTTTATACAGGCATGCAACTCTCCTTTCAAGTGGAGTTTATTCCTTCCTTCACCCTCTTGCGTATGGGCTGGCCTAGGACTGCTTTGACTGTTAAATTCAGTGGAAACGCTATTGTGCCAGTTTGGGGCCTAGACTTTAACAACGCTAGTAGTTTCTGCTTTCTTCCTCTTGGAACCCAGCCCCTGTGCAACTACATGGAAAAGTCCATAGGAAGAAGAATCATGGTCTGTAGACAGCAGCCCCAAGTGAGCTACCAGCTGGCAGCCATCAACAATTTGTTTGCCACTGAGTAAGTGAGCTTAGACATGGATCCGTCAGCCTCATTTGCACCACCCCAGGTGACACCATAGAGAATAGAGACAAACTGACCACACCTATTCCTGCCCAATGTACAATTTCCATTGTTCGAAAAATTGAAATGGCCAAATTACAATCTCTAGAGTGAATAATTGTTTGTATTTTAAATCATTAAGTTTTGGGGTAGGTTTTATGCAGCAATAGACTACCAAAACATACATCAAGGTCTGAATTAAAATGTGACTCCTCTTAACAGCTTCTTAACATCATAGGAAGAATACTCAATTTCTATTAATTGCAAATGTCTCATGACATTTCTTATAAATTAGATTCCTTGGGAGCTTTGAGATGTTCAGATATGCAAACGATGCCAACTGAATAATCTGTTGATAACTACAGAGATCTCACTGCAAAGTTTATATAGTTTTCATTATGTTTTTATGACGACAGTGTTCTACACCCAGCTTTCTGTGGTGGAGTACTATGTAAATTTGGAATCTCTGAACTTTTTTTTTTTTTTTTTGAGACCGAGTTTCACTCTTGTTGCCACGGCTGGAGTGCAATGGCACGATCTCAGCTCACTGCAACCACTGCCTCCCGGATTCAAGCGATTCTCCTGCCTCAGCCTCCTGAGTAGCTGGGACTTACAGGCATGCACCCCTACACCTGGCTAATTTTTTTGTATTTTTTAGATGAGACGGGGTTTCGCCATGTTGGCCAGGCTGGTCTTGAACGCCTGATCTCAGGTGATCCATCCACCTCGGCCTCCCAATTTGCTGGGATTACAGGCGTAAGCCACCTCGTCCAGTGTTTCTTTGTTGTTTGTTTTGTTTGTTTGTTTTAACAACAGGGTCTTCGTCTGTCACCCAGGCTGAAGTATAGTGGTGCAATCATCGCTCACTGAAGTCTATACCTCCCGAGCTCAAGGGGTCCACTTGTCTCAGCCTCCCAAAGTGCTGGGATTACAGGCATGAGCCAGCACACCCAGCTGAGATTTCCTGATCTTTTACGTGGCAGTTACTACCATAATATTGACTCCCTCCGCTCAGCAAAGTAATGACTTTGAACCTATATCCTGTAAAGAAGCACAGTCAGAAAAAAGTTGATGTGGGGCTGTAATGCAAAGTCACTTGAGTTTGTCTTTGTAAGTAGTCCTTATTGCTACTTTCTGCTGACTTTTTATTTTGCCCTCACCACCCCTGAGTCAGTAAGTATTTAATCAGATGTTTTCACATATCAATCTACACTTCATATTTTAAGCACAACTTGAAGAGTCTATTTTAGGGTGAAAGCACAAAAATTGAAATGTCTCTTCTTGTTTTATAAGAACACCCAGAACATTAATAACATTTGTAAATTCTAGTTGGTTGTTCTGATGTTCTTTAAACTATGATTCAAACTGATAAAGGATTATTGTATCAGAAACTACAATCAATTCTGATGATTACATGTTTTGCTAATTTTTATCAAATGCAATATCAAGTCTAGATGCCAGAGGTCATGGACAATAATAACATGTACCTAAACTTACACACTTTAGAAAAGATAAAATACTGTATGAAAATATTTGGAGTAGACAATATACATCTATAAATAGCATTTATTTTTTGAATCACTATATATTGAATATGGAAGTCAGAGGTAAAATTTAAAAATAAGTAACATATCAGGAAAATGCATCCTTTTCACTAACTGCAGTAACTGGAGCCACCAAAGTGTAGAGTAGCAAGCATTTCTGTTGATTTCTCTGTGGCCCCTAAATAACCTGGTAGATACTTGAACAGATGAAAACAGAAAGTTTCAATTTTACCCAGTTAAAGGAAGGCATTCACAGTGAATGTAACTAGATTTTTGTTTCAGAGACAAGAACTTGATGATTCATAAAGCTTTGTGAGGTGTGGTTATGACAAGACATAAAGTAGTTTGAAAGAAACTTGTGACTTCTAAAAGCAGCTGAGAGAAAGGTCAGTAGAAAGGACCATTGGAGTAAGTTGTTCAAAGAGCCTGAAAATTTCTACTAAATCAATCAACTAGAATGGGGAATTGAAATGAAACAGGTTATTTGAGGGCACCACATTCCAAATGACCCAATCTCATTCTGCTTATATTTGCTTAACCATGCCTTTCATTGATTAGTTAAGTGTATACCACTACTACCATATGTTTAATTCATAAATTGGGTATCTTCTCAAAATTACCTTTGGAAATAATTGTAATATATGTTATAAGTAAGTGTAATAAACATGGTTTTTTATATTGTAGTAAGCACATTTAACATGAGATCTACTCTTTTAACAATTTTTAAAGTCTAAAATATTCTCTAGTATAGGCTAATTGCCTTTATTTTTATTCAGTTTTCTCACATCATTGTAACCAGAAGATAATAAAAGTTCTATGGAATCAAAATAGCACCTCTTCTATCATTAAATTTATTATGATTATGCCACCATCTGGGATGAGGCTGTGAACACAACTGGTGCTCATCAGATGTGTGAGGACTGTGATGTCAATGAGAAAAGCGTTTAGTGCTTCACTTGGCAAATGAACAAATACTATTGGAGGTGACAGAGTGTGAAGTCTAGGAGCATAGGTTCTGACCTCGGTGTAAGCCCCAGCTCTGTCCTTTTAGAAGCTTCTGCCCTGGTGCAACTTCACTTCCCTGAGCTATTGTATCCTTATCTATAAAACAGATGTAAATGAGGTAAATTTATAGGTTTGTTTTGATGATTCAATGAGAAGACACAAGTGTGAAGAATGTTAACATATAAATATTTAGAGCCCCTTCCCTTCCCTTACCCACCAGGGAAAAATGTATAAGTAAAAACAGGTTTTCTGTGATAACAAACAACCTCCAGAATCTTCAGCTAAGCTGTCTGCAGACAACTCTCTGAGGAGCTGTCCTCCACTGTTGGCCCAGCATTTTCTGCTCTTTGGATCTCATGGCACCTCTATATCAACACATGCTTTCACAACATGCTAGCAGGAGAACAGAATGCTGGAGAATCAAGCACCCATGGTTGATATTTCCACCCAGAATTAATGCATGCTTCTTTTGTTTTCACTGTATTGGTCACAGTAGTCATATGGCCACACTTAAGTTCAGGAGCTGGGCAGTGTAATATTCTATGTGTGTGGAAATAGAGGAGAAACATATATTAGTAAACATTAGTAATGCCCACCACAGTGAATTTTTGACTTTGTCTTGGCCTCTGTGTTTATTCAAGGTAATACATGAAGATAAAACTAGGGAGTGAGTTGAAATTAAATTGGAAATAACAGACAAAAGGGATGATGTGGCTGAAGTTATAAGAGAGTTCTGAGGACTTTCATGTAGAGAGAGAAAAACTTCAGAGATAATTTGGGGGCAGGTGCTCAAGTGGAAAGACATTAGAAGGAGAGTGAGGAGCAGGATTCTGAGAATTTTTACTGTGTTTTATGACCATGACTTCTGCTTTGAATATTTGAGGAAATACTTTATTTAAATTATGTTCTAATTGTTTTGAACACTGGATTGATGTTTCTATGAATATATTGTTAAGCTGAGCCTGTGGTTTGCATGTTTATACATATAATGTTTTAGCATGATACCTGTCACAAATAAACTGTTCAATAAATGATATCAGTTGGGAATTCTCTTTGATTCAAGGAATTTTAAAACTGGCTTAAAGGAAAAGTTAATTTTTCTTGTATAAGTAGATATCTATTTTTAAGTAATTACTATTGGTTAAACATCTCACTGATGTCAAAATCTTTGCCTATGCTGGAGGAAAATATAAAAATCTGTGACTATGACAATTATGAAGAACAATTTAATTTTTATTGATGCATAAGAGATATACATAGCTTCAGGGTATATGTGATAATCTAATACATTAATATAATTCATAAAGGTCAAATGAGTATACTGGGAATATCCATCACCTTAAATATTTGTCTTTTCTCTATGCTGGAACCATTCAAGTTCTTCTCCTCCAGCAAATTTGAAATGTACAATAAATTATTTTAAACTATAATCCCCCTACTGTTCTCTCTAATACCAGGTCTTATTTCTCTATCAGTTGTATACTCGTATCCAATTATCAAATTCTCTTCATCCCCCCTGCTGCCACCCCCTGCCTTTCCAAGTCTCTGGCAACTACTAAGCTATTCTTCGTCCTCATGAGGTCCACCTTTTTAGCTCCCACATATGACTAAGAATCTGTGATATTTGTCTTTTTTTTTCTTTTTGAGACAGAGTCTCTCTCTGTCACTCAGGGTGGAGTACAGTGGCGCTATCTCAGCTCACTGCAGCCTCCACCTCGCAAGCTTAAATAATCCTCCCATTTTTCAGCCTCTTGAGTAGCTGGGACCACAGGTGCATGCCATCACACCTGGCTAATTTTTGTATATTTTTGTAGAGATGGGTTTTTGCCGTGTTGCTGAGGCAGGTCTCTAACTTCTGGGCAAAAGAAACCCACCTACCTTGGCCTAATGAAATGCTGGGATTATAGGCTACTTGGTTTGTTTCATTTAACATAATGACTCATGTTCCATCAGTGTTGCTGCAGATAACAGGATTTCACTATTTTTCATGGCTGAATAATATTCCATTGTGCGTGTGTGTGTGTATATATATATATATATACATATATATCACATTTTCTTTATCCATTCATCTGTTGATATGCACTTAGGGTGATTCCACATTTTGTTCATTAAGAAAAATGCCACAATAAACATGGTAGTTGTGATCGTTAATACTGAGTGTCAACTTGGTTGAATTGATAGATACAAAGTATTGATCCTGGGTGTGTCTGTGAGGGTATTACCAAAGGAGATTAACATTTGAGTCAGTGGGCTGGGAAAGGCAGATCCACTGTTAATCTAGGTGGGCACAATCTAATCAGCTGCCAGCATGGCAGGAATATAAGCAGGCAGAAAAATGTGAAAAGAGAGACTGGTCTAGCTTCCCAGCTTACATCTTCCCCCTGTGCTAGATGCTTCGTGCCCTCGAATATCAGACTCCAGGTTCTTCAGTTTTGAAACTCAGACTGGCTCTTCTTGCTCCTCAGCATGAAGACAGACTACTGTGGGACTTTGTGATCATGTGAATTAATACTTAATAAACTCTCCTTTATATATATATACATATTCTATTAGTTCTGTCCCTCTAGTAAACCCTGACTAATACAGATTTTGGTACCATAAATGGTTCTAGAGGAACAGAATATTAAGGATGACATTCTTTTGTTGCTTTTGGGGTTTCTGGAGTTGGCTGCTTAATATGACTAGACCCGAAAATGCTAAGGACTCTAATTCTAACAGTATGGAGAACATTGATGGTCTTTGGTATGAACTGTTTAGAGAGTTACACAAAATAAATGCATTTGACACTCCTGATTCACCTCTCATGAGAGGCAAGGAGTTTAGTGACTCTATACATGATGCCTTTGACCATATGTGGAGAACCAAGGAATATAATGAAGCTGGTTGGTTGCTCCTAAGTTCCATGGACAACGTGACGAAAGAAAATGATAAACTCGGGAATTCTATCTTCTGGCTTCAGAAGCAGATACTGAGCCTCAAATCTGCCAAGATTGCCCTGAGTCAGCATCTTATCTCCTGTAGAGAAAGAGCAAAAATTCTGGAAATTCAGATACAAGCTCTTATCATGAGAGTGGCTGGCCTGCAATGAAAGGTGCATGCACAGCCTCACCAGGTGTCTACTGTTAAAGTGAGGACACCAGGTGTCTACTGTTAAAGTGAGGGCATTGGGACCCTGCAACTTGAAATGGGGATGTATTCAAGGACCCTGATGAAGCTGGGAACACTGAGCTTGTAAACTCTGATGAACCTTTTTCACCAGAAGAAACAGCTTCCCCATCCCCAGCAGTAGCAATATTCCCTCACTTACCCATGCTGCCATCAGCCTTTCCACCTTTGTCTGAGGAGATAAACCCTGCGCTGCCTGAGGCAGCAGTGATGACCTTCCCTGAGGCAGTTACCAGGCAAAATAATGTTGATTCTCCTCAGGAGCCACCCCAGCACCCCTGTTTAATTCCAGACCTATAACTACACTGACGTCCTGGTGGGCCCCTAGAGGGAAGATTGAGAGTGTGATCCATGAGGAGGTGCACTGCACTCAAAAACAACTGCCTGAGTTTTCTAATTCATATAAACAGAAATCTGAAGAACAAGCATCAGAATGGATATTAAGGGTGTGGGATAATGATGGAAGGAACATAGGTATGAATTAGGCTGAATTTATTGATTTGGGACCACAAGTAGGGATTCTGCATTTAATGTAGCAGCTCAGAGAGCTAAAAAAAAAAAAAAAAAGGTTCTAATAGTTTATTTGCTTGGTTAGCTGAAATATGGATTAAAAGATGGATTGAAAGATGGATGGTAGAAGAAGGTAGTCATTAATACCAGCTATGACTACATGATCAACTGCAGAAACAAAGACTGTAATTGTCATATTTCCTCCTTTTGTTAAAAACATGTTTGTGCATGTATATACTTGTACTAAGAAAATATCTTCATTTTATTTCCTTTCTCCTTTATCATGTGACATAAGATTTATTGACTTCACATCAGCCTGTAAGTATTGTTAACTTTATGTAATGGTATTTGGGTTGGGGATTGGTGTGTTTCCGGTTGTACAAAGGATAGTTGTATTATGTTAGATGCAATTATGACCTTATTGTCTTTATTTGAAGATTATGTATAATCTCAGGAGATGTATAAGGGTTCACGTTGACAAGGGATAGACCTGCAATGGTTAATAGTGAGTGTCAACTTGATTGGATTGATGGATACAAAGTATTGATCCTGGGTGCGTCTGTGAGGGTGTTGTCAGACATTTAACATTTGAGTCAGTGGGCTGGGAAAGGCAGACACACCCTTAATCTGGATGGGCACAATCTAATCAGCTGCCAGCATGGCTAGAATATAAGCAAGCAGAAAAATGTGAAAAGAGAGACTGGCCTAGCCTTGCAGCCTACATCTTTCTCCCATACTGGATGCTTCCTGCCCTCGAACATTGGACTCCAAGTTCTTCAGTTTTGAAACTCAGACTGGCTCTCCTTGCTGCTCAGCCTGCAGATGGCCTATTGTGGGACCTTGTGATTATGTGAGTTAATACTTAATAAACTCCCATATATATATGGAATATATATATATATGTTCCATTAGTTCTGCTCCTCTGGAGAACACTGACTAATACAGGAGTGCAAATGTCTTTTGATATATTATTTTCCTTTTTGCAGGGTATATACCCAATAGTAAGATTTATGGATCATATGGTAATTCTATTTGTAGTTTTTTGAGGTAGCTGTATATTGTTCTCCATAGTAATTGTACTAATTTACACTTCCACAATAGTGTATGAGGGTTCGACTTTCTCTGGATCCTTGCTAGCATCTGCTATTGCCTGTCTTTTTGATAAAAGTCACTTTGTGGTCAGATAATATCACATTGTGATTCTGATTTGCATTTCTCTGGTGATTAGTGATGTTGAGCATTTTAAAATATCAATGTTGGCCATTGGATGTCTTTTGGTGAAAAAATACCTATTCAGCTCTTTTGCTCATTTTTAAATTGCATTATTTGGGGTTTTGCTATTGGATTGTTTGGGCTCCTCGTAAATTCTGATTATTAGTCCCTTGTCAGATAGGTTAGTTTGCAAACATTTTCTCCCATTCTGAGTTTTTTTTTTTTTTTTCCCACTGTGTTGGTTGTTTCCTTTGCTATGCAGAAACTTTTTAGCTTGATATAATCCCATGCATCTATTTTTGCTTTGGTTTCATGTTTTTTTCTTTTTTTCTTGAGACAGAATCTTGCTCTTGGGCTGTCACCAGGCTGGAGTGCAGTGGCATGATCTTGGCTCACTACAACCTCTGCCTCCTGGATTCAAGTGATTCCTTTGCCTCAGCCTCCTGAGTAGCTGGGACTATAGGCATGTGCTACCATGCCTGGCTAATTTTTTATATTTTAGTAGAGATGGGGTTTCACCATGTTGGCCAGGATGTTCTTGATCTCCTCACCTCATGATCCACCTGCCTCAGACTCCCAAAGTGCTGGGTGTTTATTTATTTATTTATTTTTTTATGAGGTCTTATTCAAGAAATCTTTGTCCAGACCAATGTCCTGGAGCATTTCCCCAAAGTTTTCTTCTAGTAGTTTCATAGCTTTAGGTATTTGATTTAAATCTTTAGTCCATTTTGATTTGACTTTTTTGTATAGTGAGAGATATGAATCTATTTTCATTCTTATGCATATGGCCATCCAGTTTTCTCAACACCATTTATTTAAGAGATTGTCCTTTCCCCATTTCATGATCTTGGTGCCTTTGTCACAAAGATTAGTTGGCTGTAAATGCATGTTTATATCTGGGTTCTCTACTCTGTTCCAAGGGTCTCTGTTTCTGTTTTTATGCCAGTACCATGCTAATCAATCTGTTTACTCTAGATTTGTAGTAAATTTTACAGTAGGTAGTGTAATGCCTCTAGTTTAGTACTCTGATTAGGATTGCTTAGGTTACTGGGCTCTTACTGGAATCTGTATAAATTTTAGAATTTTTTTCTATTTCTGTGAAGAATGTCATTGATAGGAATTGCATTGAATCTGTAAATTGCTTTTGATAGAAGTATCATTCTTCCAATTCATTAATATGGAATGTATTTATTTTGATGTCCTCTTCCATTACTTTCATCAGTGTTTTATAGTTTTCCTTGTATAGATGTTTTACTTCTTAGATTAAATTGACTCCTAATTAATCTATATTCATTGTAGCTGTTGTAAATGGATTGCTTTCTCGATGTCTTTTTCAGATTGTTCACTGTTGCCGTATATAAATGCTCCTGAGTTTTGCATGTTGATTTTGTATTACTGCAACTTTACCAAATTCATTTATAAGCTCTAACAGTTTTTTGGCAGTTTTTAAAAATTTATTTCTCAGTACAAGATTATGTCATCTGAGAACAAGAATAATTTGACTTCTTTCAGTTTGAAAACCCACTATTTCTTTCTCTTGCCTACCTGTTCTGACAAGAACTTCTGATTATATTGAATAAAAGCATTGAAATTGGGCATCCCTGTTTTGTTCCAGATTTTAGAGGAAATGTCTTCAATTTTTCCCCATTCAGTACAATGTGATCTGTGGGTTTGTCATATGTCATCTACTATTTTGAAGTATCTTGCTTCTATTCCCTGTTTGATGATGGTTTTTAATCATAAACGGATGTTGAATTTTATCCAATGCTTTTTTGGCATCTACTGAAGTATTCATGTTTTTGTTCTTGGTTCTGTTAATGTCATGTATCAGTTTTATCTATTTGCATATGTTGAACCATCCTTGCATCCCTAGGATAAATCCTGCTTGATCATGGTGAATAATCATTGTATTGCATTGTTGAATTTGATTTGCTAGTATTTTGTTGAGGATTTTTGCCTCTATGTTCATCAGTGATATTGGCTAGTAGTTTTCTTTTTTCACTATGTCCTTGTCCAGGTTTGGTTTCTGGGTAATGCCAGCCTTGTACAATGAATTTGCAAGTATTCCCTCCTCTTCTATATTTTTGAAGAGTTTAAGGATTGAGAATTGGTATTAATTCTTTTTTACACATTTGGTAGAATTCAGCAGTAGCAGTGAAGCCATCAGATCCTGGGCTTTTTGTTTGTTTTTAATGGGAGACTTTTTATTACAGCTTTTATCTCATTACTGATTATTAATTTATTGGGGTTTTAGATTTCTTCATGTTTCAATCTTGGTAGGTTATACGTGTTCAGGAATTTACTCATATATTCTAAGTTTTCCAATTTTTTGGCAAATAGCTGTTCATAATATTTTTTAATGATTTAGTGGATTTCTATGGTCTCAGTTGTTATTTGTCCCTCTGATGTTATTTATCTGAGTCTTTTCTCTTTCTATTCTCAATCTAGCTAAAGGTTCATTGATTTTTTTATCTTTTTGAAAATCAAATTTTGTTCCATCCATCTTCTGTACTTAAAAAAAATTTCAATTTTATTAATTTCTGCTCTGATCTTTATTATTTCTTTCCTTCTACTAATTTTGGGTTCAGTTTATTCTTGCTTTTGTGGTTTATTGAGGTGCATCATTAGGTTTATTTCTTGAAGTCTTTCTACTATTTTGATACGCATGTTTATTGCTACAAAATTCCTTTTTAGTACTGGAATCTATAGATTTGGATATGTTGCATTTTCATTTTCACTTGTTTCAATAAATTTTTAAAATTCTGTTAATTTCTTCATTGATCTATTGATAATTCATGAGCATGTTTAATTTCCATGTGTTTGTGATATTTCTGAGGTTCTCTTGTTATTGATCTGTAGTTTTATTCCATTCTGGTCAGAAAAGGTACTTGATATAATTTCTATATTTTTGAATTTCTTCAGACTTGTTTTGTGGACTAAGATACCTTTTCTGAGGAATGTTCCATGAGCTGAAGGAAAGAATGTGTATTCTGCAGTAGTTGGGAGAAATGTTCTGAAAATGTCAGTTAGGTCTATTAGATGTATTGTATAGTTTAGCTCTGACATTTCTTTATTATTTTCTATCTGGATGATCTGTCCATTACTAAGAGTGTGGTGTTAAAGTCCCCTACTATCTCATACTGAAGTCTGCCTTTCCCCTCAGACTTTCTAATGTTTGTTTTTTATACTTGGATGCTTCAATTTTTAGTCTGTAGATACTTATGATTGTTTTGTCTTCTTACTGAATTGACCCCTTTGTTACTATATAGTGAAATTCTTTGTCTCTTTGTACCATTTTAGATTTGTAGTCTATTTTATCTTGTATTAGTATAGCCACTCCTGCTCTTTTTTGATTTCCAGTTGCATGGAATATCTTTTTCCAATCCTTCACTTTCCGTCTGTGTGTCTAGGTAAAGTGGATATCTTATAGGAAGCATATGGATGGGTCTTATTTATTTATCCATTCAGCCACTGTATGCCTTTTAATTGGAAAATTGAGTCCATTTATATAAAGTGTTATTACTGATAAGTAAAAACTTAACTACTGCCATTTCTCTGCTTGTTTCCTGGTTGTTTTCTAACTTATCTCTTCCTTTCTCCTTTCTTATCCTCTTCCTTCATGGCTAAGTGAGTTTCTCTGGAAGTATGTTTTAATCTATTGCATTTTATCTTTAGCAAAACTGTTACAGGTTTCTGCATGTGGTTACCATGAGGCTTACCAAAACAATCTTATAGATATAACATTATTTTAAAGAGATGACAACTTAAATCAAAAATAAAAGAGTAGAAACAAAGGGAAAATGACAAAAAAGTATACACTTTAACTCCATCTCTCCCACATTTTACTTTTATATTCAACTTACATATTTTTATATTAGCTATCTCTTTTTTTTGAGATGGAGTCTCGCTTTGTCACCCAGGCTGGAGTGCAGTGGCTGGATCTCAGCTTACTGCAAGCTCCGCCTCCCAGGTTTACGACATTCTCCTGCCTCAGCCTCCCGAGTAGCTGGGACTACAGGGGCCTGCCACCTCGTCCGGCTAGTTTTTTGTATGTTTTAGTAGAGACGGGGTTTCACCATGTGAACCAGGATGATCTCTATCTCCTGACCTCGTGATCTGCCCATCTCGGCCTCCCAAAGTGCTGGGATTACAGGCTTGAGCCACCGCCCCCAGGCCTATATTACCTATCTCTTAATAGGTTGTTGTAGCTATTATTGTTTTGATAGATTTATCTTTGGGGCTAGAGTTATGAGTGTATTGCACACCACAATTACAATATTAGAGTATTGTGGGTTTGTCCAGTTACTTAATTTTACCAGTGGGTTTTATAACTTTAAATGTTCTGTATGTTTTTTGTTTATTATTTTATTTTTGCACATTGGTGTCGTACTAGTCCATTTTCACAATGCTATAATGAACTACCTGAGACTGGGTAATTTATAAAGAAAATAGGTTTAATTGACTCACAGTTCCATATGGCTGGGGAGACCATGGGAAACTTGCAATCATGGCAGAAGGCTAAGGGGAAGCAAGATATGTCTTACATATGGTGGCAGGACATGGGAGAGTAGGGAAGTGCCACACTTTTAAACCTTTAGATCTTGTGAGAACTCACTATCATGAGGACAGCATGGGGGAACCAGCTCCATTATCCAATCACCTCCCACCAGGTCCCTCCCTCAACAAGATAAGTGGGGATTACATTTCGACATGATTTTTTTTTTTTTTTTTTGAGACAGAGTTTCTCTCTTGTTGCCCAGGCTGGAGAGCAATGGCGTGATCAGCTCACTGCAACCTCCGCCTCCCGGGTTCAAGCGATTCTCCTGCCTCAGCCTCTCAAGTAGCTGGGATTACAAGTGCCTACCACTACACCCAGCTAATTTTTGTATTTTTCATAGAGATGGGGTTTTGCTATGTTGGCCAGGCCGGTCTCGAGCTCCTGACTTCAGGTGATCTGCCCACCTTGGCTTCCCAAAGTGCTGGGATTACAGGCATGAGCCACTGCGCGTGGCCTCGACATGAAATTTGAGTGGGGATACACAGCCAAACCATATCAGGTGTTTTACTCTTTCAGCTTAAAGAACTCTGGATAGTATTTCTTGTAAGACAGGTCTGATGGTGGTGAATTCTCTCAGCTTTTGTTTGCCTGGGAAAGACTTTATCTCTCCTTCATATTTGAAGGATAACTTTTCTGGGTACAATATTCTTGAATGATAGTAGTTTTCTTTCAGCACTTCAAAAATGTCATTTCACTTTCCCCTTGCCTGTATGGCTTCCTTTGAGAAGTCTGTTGCCAGACTTTTCTCATGCTGTTTTTAGGATTCTCTCTTGTCTTGAACCTTTGAGGACATGATTATTACATACCTTGGGATTGTCTTGTTTGGGAATCTGTTTGGTGTTCTCTGACTTTCCTGTACCTGAATATTTCATCTTTCTCAAGTTGAAAACTTTTTTGTTATTATTTATTGAAATAAACTTTCTACCCCTACGTCTTAAATCAATTCCCTCTTGACCATCAATAATTCTTCAATTTAATTCTTTGAGGTAATTTTCTGTATCTTGTAGGAGGTCTTCATTCACTTTTACTTTTTTTCTCTCTCTCGACTGTATTTTCAAGTAGCCTGTCTTCAATTTTACTGATTCTTTTCTCTGCTTGATTCCTTCTGCTGATGAGAGCCTCTAGTGAATTTTTTAGTTCAGCAAATGTGTTTCTCAGTTCCAAGGATTTCTGTTTGATTTTTTAAATTATTTTAATATCTTTGTTTAGTTTCTCTGATAAATTTCTGAACTGCTTTTATGTGTTATTTTGGAGATCACTGAATTTCCTTAAAACTACTACTTTGAATTCATGGTTAGAGAGCTCACACATAGCCATATCAATAGGGTCAGTTATTGGGTTTTTGCTTTGCCCATTTGGAGAGATTATGGTTTCCTGTTTGCTGTTGTTTCTTGTGCATATTGTCTATGTCTTTGTATTAAAGGATTTATTCTAGTCTTCTCTGTCTACCTTGTTTTGCTTTTTATTGGATATGTTTTTCATAGAGATCTCCTTATCTCTTGGTCATTGCCCCACCTCCAGCCAGATCCTTAAGTCCAGGTTTGCTTTGCTTCTGGTAAATGATTTGAACATTAACCTTTCCGAATGGGGAAGGATTGTAAATAGCATGTACCAGCAGTGTTAAAAGGCTGGTGAGGGGGTTGCTCCTGGGGACCTATGAAACAAACTTCCTACAGTATGGTGCTGCTAGGTACTAGCACAACCTCAGGGGGCTAAACAGCCACTCTGATTTGGTATCTCCTTTGGCTGAGTTACAAAGCAGAGTTTCCAGGATTGGGGATGGTAGTTCTGCCTCCCCACTTTTTCTCTGCCTGTTTTCAGGGATATTTATCCTTTCTGGTACCTGAGATGTTTCCTATGGATTAAGGCAAGGACAAATATTCTGCCCGGGAATTCAAGAAGGTGACAAAGTTGTTGTCTACCTTGATGTCACTTTTTTCAGGGTGAGAGCAGTGAATTGGGGCAAAATTCTCTGTACACCTGGTACTGGGCAGAATGGGAAGGAGGGATGTGTCATGGATGTGGAAGTTTGGTTCTCATACAATCATCTCTATGTTTTTTCACTTCTCTGTGGCCCTAGGAATTGTCTTATGTTTATGTTTGAGTTTGGGGATATTTCAAATAATAATCTCAGCACTGTATATTTGTTTTTTGTTTTCTGGGGTTATTGATGGGGGGAATCCAGCTTGCTTCTATGTTGCCATTTTGGAACTGGAAGTCCCCTCATTTTTAATTGTTCTAGGATGACAGAAAACCCTTAGGAGAGAGAGGGAAGAGAAAGATGGCAGAGTAGAAAGCTCCACCAATCACCCCCACACCACCACAAGGACATAAAGTTAACAGCTATCTACATAGAAAAAAAAAAAAGCAAACTTCATAAGTACCAAAAATTAGGTGAGCACTCATAAAAACAGTCCTGAATCACCGATGCCACCCCTTTCCAACACCCAGCAGTGGCAGCATGGTGCAGAGTGTCTCTGGGCCCTGAGGGAGAGAGAACACAGCAATTGTGTGGCACTGAACTCTGTGCTGTCCAGTTAGGGCAGAAAGAAAACCCAGACCAAACTCAGCTGATGCCTACCCACAGAGGGAGCATTTAAACCAGCCCCAGCCATAGGTGAATCACCTATCCCAGTGGTCGAAACATGAGTGCCTGCAAATCTTGCTACTGAGGTCTACAGTATTCTGAATCTCCAAGTAAACTCGAAAGGCAGTCTAGGCCATAAGGACTGTAACACTTAGGTGAGTCCTAGGGCTGAACTAGGCCCAGAGACAGCGGACTGAGGTGGCATGCAACCTACTGAGAAACCTACTGGGACAGCCAAGGGAGTACTGGTATCACCCCTTGCCTAACCCCAGGCTGCACAGCTTGTGGCTCCAAATCTTCCACTTGAGGACAGGAGAGAAAAGAGTGAGGAGAACTTTGTCTTGCATCTAGGATACCAGTTCAGCCACAGCAGAATAGGGCACCAGTCAAAGTCATCAGGTCCTTGTTCCAGGCTCTGGATCCCTTACAACACTTCTAGATACACATTGGGCCAGAAGGGAACCTGCTGCCTTGAAAGAAAGGACCCATTCCTGGCTGCATGCATTGCCTGATAACTGAAGAGCCTTTGGGCCCTGAAAAACCAGCAACAATAACCAGGTACTACATCAAAGGCCTTGAGTGAGCCTCTGAAACTTTCTGGCTTCAGGTGAGACTCAGCACATTACCAGCTGTGGTGGCTACAGAAGAAAATGTCTGCTTGAGAAAAGCAGAGGGAACAGTAAAGGAGACATTGTCTTGCAACTAGGTACTAGCACAACCTCAGGGGGCTAGAGTATCAGGAGGAATCTTGGGGTCCCTGATTCCAGGACTTGACTCTTGAATGGCATTTCTGGACCTGCCCTGGGCCAGAGGGGAGTCCATTGCCCTGAAATGTGAGTTCTGGACCAGGCAGTGTTCATGAAAAGCTAACTTAGGAGACTTTGGGTCTCAAGGAAAAAGTGGCAGTAGTCTGGCCATTCTCTTTGGGCCTAGAGTGGCGGCGGCTATGGGGTGAGGCTCCTCTGACATTAGAAAGGAGAAGGAAGAGTGGACAAACACTGCATCTTGTGGTTTCAGTGCTAGCTTAGCCACAAGACAATAGAACGCCAGGTAAACTTCTAAGGTTTTTTGACAACTCCCTAACTCCGGGACGGTGCTTCAGGACCCACCCATGACCTGGGGAACCTCACTGCCCTGAAGGGAAGGGCACAGGACTGGCTGGCTTTGCCACCTGCTGAATGTAAAGCCCCAGGACCTTGAGTGAACATAGGCAGTAGCCAGGAACACAGGCAGTAGCCAGGAACTGGTCTTGGGGGAGATCCAGTTCTGTACTGGTTTCAGGTCTGACCTAACTCAGTCATAGTGATGATGGCCACAGAGGTGCTTGTGTCACTCACCCCCAGCTTTAGATGCCTCTGAACAGAGAGAGAGAGAGAGAGAGAGAGAGAGAGAGAGAGAGAGAGAGAGAGAGAGAGAGACTCTATATGTTTGGGGGAAAGTAAGGGAAGAGAAAAAGAATCTCTGCCTGGTAATCCAGAGAATTCTCCTGGATCTTGTCCGAGACTATCAAGGCAGGACCTCTGCAAGAACCACAATGTTGCTGGGCTTGGGGTGCTCCTAAAACAGGTACAGCTTAGATAACAACATTTAAGTCCTTTTGAATATCTAAAAAGCCTCCCTGCAAAAAGCAGCTAAATATAAGCCGAGACAGTGAAGACTATAATAAACACCTAACCCCTCAATGCCCAGATACTGAAGAACATCTGCTAGCATCAACATCATCCAGGAAAATATAACCTTACCAAACGAACTAAAGAAGGCACCAGGGACCAATCTTGGAGAAACAGAGATACATGACTTTTCAGAGAGAGAATTCAAAATAGCTATGTTAAGGAAATTCAAAGAAACTCAAGATAACACAGAGAAAGAATTTAGAATTCTATCATATAAATCTAACAAAAAGACTGAAATAATTAAAAAGAATCAAGCAGAAATTCTGGAGCTGAAAAGTGCAACAAGTATACAGAAGAATGTATCAGAGTCCTTTAATAGCAGAAATGATCAAATAGAAGAAAGAATTTGTGAGTTTGAAGACAGGCTGATATTGAAAATACACAGTCAGAGAAGACAAAAAAAAAGAATAAAAAACAATAAAGCTTGTCTACAGCATCTAGAAATTCATCTCAAAAGGGTAATTTTAAGAGTTATTCACCTTCAAGAGGCGGTAGAGAAAGAGATGGGGTAGAAAGGTTATTCAAAGGGATAATAACAAGAAACTTCCCAAACCTAGAGAAAGGTATCAATATCTAACTACAAGAAGATTACAGAACATCAAGCAGATTTAATCCAAAGAAGACTACCTTGAGGTGTTTGATAATCAAATTCCCAAAGGTCAAAGATTAAAAAAATAAGGATCCCAAAAACAGCAACAGAAAATAAACAAATAACATACAATGGAGGCCACAGAATACACATTTTTTCCTCAGAAAGGATCATTCTCAAGGATAGACTATATGTTAGGTCACAAAACAAATCTTAAAACATTCAAAAAATTGAAATAATATTAAGCATTTTCTCTGATCACAATTGAATACAAGTAGAAATTAAGGAGAAGAATTTTGGAAACTATACAAGTACACAGAAATTAAACAATATATTCCTCAATGATCAGTGGGTCAATAAAAAAATTAAGAAGGAAATTGAAAAATTTTTGAAACAAATGATAATGGAAAGACAACATACCAAAACCAAAGGGATACAGCAAAAGCAGCACTAACAGGGAAGTTTATAGTTATAACTGCCTACATCAAAAAAGAGGAAATTTTTTAAGTAAACAATCTAATAATGCACTTTACAGAACTAGAAAAGCAAGACCAAACCAAACCCAAAATAAATAGAAGAAAAGAAATAATAAAGATCAGAGTAGAAATAAATGAAGTGAAAAAAATATAACAGATCAATGAAATAAAAAGTTGTTTTTGTAAAAAGTTAAACAAAAATGACAACCTTTAGCCAGACTAAGGGGAAAAGATGACTATCCAAATAAATAAAATCAGAAATGAAAAATGAGACATTAAAACTGATAATGCAGAAGTTCAAAGGATCATTGGTGGCTACTATGTGCAACTATAGGCCAATAAATTGGAAACTCTAGAAGAAATGAATGAATTCCTAGATACATACAGTCTACCAAAATTGAACAAGGAAGAAATTCAAATCCTAAACAGACAAATAGCAAGTAACAAGATAAAGGCTGCAATAAAAAATCTCCCAGAAAAGAAAAGCTTGAGACCTGATGGTTTCACTGCTGAATTCTACCAAAAATTTAAAGAAGAATTAATACCAATCCTACTCAAACTATTCAAAAATATAGAGGAGGAGGGAATACTTCTAAACTCATTTTATAAGGTCAGTATTACCTTGAAACCAAAACCAGACAAAGACACATTGCAAAAAGGAAACTATAGTCCAGTAACTCTGATGAACATTGATGCAAAAATCCTCAACAAAATACTAGCAAACAAAATACAACAGCACATTAAAAGTGTCATACATCATGACTAAGTGGAATTCATCCTGGGGAGGCAAGGATGTTTCAATATACATAAACCAATCAATGTGTACATTATGTGAATAGAATGAAGGATAAAAATTATATGGTAAAATGATAAAACCATTTCAAGTGATGCTGAAAAAGCATTTGATAAAATTCAACATCCCTTTATGTTAAAAATCCTTAAAAAATTGGAGATAGAGGAAACATACCTCAACGTAATAACAGCCATATATGACAAATCCACAGCTAATATTATATGGAAGGAGGATAAACTGAAAGTCTTTCCTCTAAGACCTTGAACATGACAAGGGTACCCAATTTCACCACTGTTATTAAACATACTACTGGGAGTTCAAGCTAGAGCAATCAGACAAGAGAATGATATAAAGAGCATCCAAACTGGAAAGGAAGAAGTCAAATTATTCTTGTTGACAAATGATATGATACTATATTTGGAAAAACTTAAAGAGTCCAGAGAAAAACTATTAGAACTGATAAACAAATTTAGTAAAGTTGCAGGATACAAACTCAACATACAAAAATACATATGCCAACAATGAACAATCAGAAAAAAACAATAAAAAAGTAATCCCATTTACAGTAGCCAATTTATAATTGTATAACGGCTATTGTAAGCCAAATAATCCCATTTCTAATAGTTCAAGATCTTACACATAAAATTTAAAAACTAAGAATTATCTCAATCAAGGAAGTGAAAGACCTCTATAATGAAAATTATAAAACACCAATAAAAGAAATCAAAGAGGACACTAAAAAAATTTTTAAAAATCCTCTGTTTGTGGATTGGAAGAATCACTACCCAAAGCAATCTACAGATTCAATGTAATCCTAATCAAATACCAATGAAATTATTCACAGAATTAGAAAAGAACTAAAATTTATATTAAACCACTAAAGACCCAGAATAGCTAAATCTATTCTCAGCAAAAAAGAACAAAACCACAGTAACCACATTACCTAACTTCAAATTGTACTCTAGAATTATAGTAACCAAAACAGCATGGTACTACCATAAAAACAGACATATAGATTAATGGAAGAGAATAGAGAACCCAGAAACAATTGCATACATCTACAGCAAATCCATTTTCCACAAGGATGCCCAGAACATATATTTGAGCAAGAACAACCTCCTCAATAAATGATGCTGGGAAAACTGTATATCCATATGTAGAAGAATGAATCTAGACTCTTATCTCTCATCACATACAATACTCAAATCAAAATAGGTTAAGACTTAAATCTAAGACCTCAAACTATAAAAATACTAAAAGAAAACATTGTGGAAACTCTCCAGGACATCAGAGTGTGCAAGGATTTCTTGAGTAATACCCAACAGGCATAGACAATCAATGCAAAAATGGAAAAATAAGATCACATCAATTTAAAAAGTATCTGCACAGCAAAGGAAACAATCAACAAAGTAAAGAGAACCCAGAATGGGAACGAATATTTGCAAACTATCCATATGATGAGGGATTAATAACCAGCATATGTAAGGAGCTGAAAAACCAGGAAAAATACTCTAACTCCTAGTAAAAATGGGCAAAAAATCTGAATAGACATTTCTCAAAAGAAGATGTACAATTAGCAAGCAGGCATATGAAAAGGTGTTCAACATAATTGATCATCAGAGAAATGCAAGTTAAACTGCAATGAGACATCATCTCAACCCAGTTAAAAAGGCTTATATTTAAAAGACAGGCAATAACAAATGCTGGCAAGGCTATGGAGAAAAGCAAATTCTCATCACTGTTGGTGGGAATGTAAATTAGTAAAACCACCATGGAAAACAGTTTGAAGTTTCCTCAACAAATTAAAAATAGAGCTACCATATGATCCAGCAATCCCACAGGTGGGCCTATACCCAAAAGAAAAGAAATCAGTATTTCAAAGAGATGTTTGCACTCCCATGTTTGTTGTAGCGCTATTTACAAGAGTTAAGATTTAGAAGCAACCTAAGTGTCCATCAACAGATGAATAGATAGAGAAAATATGGTACATATACACAATGGAGTACTATTCAGTCATAAAACGAAATGAGATCTAATCACTTGCAACAGCATGGATGGAATTGGAGATCATTATGTTAAGTGAAACAAGCCAGGCACAGAAAAACAAGCACTGCATGTTCTCACTTATTTGTTGTATCTTAAAATCTGAACACTTGAACTCATGAACATAAAGAATAGAAGGATGGTTATCAGAGGCTGGGAAGTGTAGCAAGGGGCTGGTTAAGTAGGTGGGGATGGCTAACAGGTACAAAAAATGGTTAGAAAGAATGAATAAGACCTCCTATTTGATAGTACAATAGGGTGACTACAGTCAATAATAACTCAACTGTACATCTTAAAATAACTTAAAGAGTGTAATCAGATTATTTGTAACTCAAAGGATAGATGCTTGAGGGGATAGCTACCCCATTCCCCATGATGTGTGTATTTCATATTACATGCCTATATCAAAGTATCGCATGTACTCCATAAATATATACCTACTGTGTACCCACAGAAGTTTAAAAAATAAAAAAGGAAAAAATTGTAAATAAATAACCAAAGTCTTGGAAAAATCATAAAGATTTATGCTCAGTCCAGAGCATAAAAAAATGGAGAGAAAAAAGATAAAAAGAGTAACAATATAAGGAAAAATAAAACTACCTGGCTCCTTCCCACTTTCTGTGGTATATTTCATACTTATAACCCCCAATGAATCATGCCTTGCAGTATTATAACCCTCATGACATCGCCTCCCACCTTGACTATACCTGACTATAAGGGTTATTTGCTGTTTAGGACATCAGCAAATGTGATGCAAGCAGAAGCATGTTACGTGCTTGGGAATTAGGGCTTACTCTCTTAGAATACTGACACTACCATGTAAAGCAACTCTGACTGGGGATACATAAGCAGCCAAGAGCCGGGGACCAACCATCAGATATGTGAGTAAGACCATCTTAGGTCATTGGCTCCAATCAAGCCACCAGATGATTGCTGTCTACACACAATCAAGAGAAAATCATTTAGCTAAGGCCAGCCCAAATTGCAGAATTGTTACCAAACATGGTTGCTGTTTCCAGATATTGATTGTGCATAATATATAATAATAGATAACTAAAACATCTATCCAACTTTACCTTCTATGATTTTCCCTTTCCTCACTTCATATTTGACTAAGGTTTTCTTGCTCTTCATTGAACATGACAGCACATTTTTGTTTTAAGTTCTGTAACTGGGGGTTATCTCTTTCTGGGAAGCCTGGATCCTTACATGATTCACTTTTTGCATTCAACAGTAATCAAAGGCCACCTATTGAAGGAAGCCTTAACACCACATCTAATATACTCCCATATGCTTTCTCTCCATTTTTTTTTCACTTCATTTTTCTTCAGAACTTATTTTGAAAACATAGGATGTATTCCTTGGATTTCTCAGTCATTTTATGTCTCCTCCACTGAAAGTTCCAAGAGGAAAAAGACCATTTCTGTCTTGTTTATCACTCTACTGTCTATGGCTAGAATGCTTCTGGCATATGGTAGGCATCTCAGTGATGTCTTTTAAATTAGTTAATAAATAAAACATAATTTAGTAAGAAGAGATTTTGGCAGAACCAGAAGGAATGAGAAGTTCATATTCGGAGCAAAGACTAGAAGAGTTCTTAATTGGGAAATACACTTCTAGTAATTTTTATGTAAGTGCAATCAAATTTTTTTATTGCCTTCCATTTTGTCTTTTGATTTTTTTATTTGACATATTGGTTTTTTAACCTGTTGCTCAGTGCAGAGCCTTTACAGTGAATTTATAATACTTTATTTAATTCTAGTGGAATATTTAGCTGCTTGGTTGCTATAATTTACAGATAACTTTCTTTTTTTTTTTTTTTTTTTTGAGATAGAGTCTCACTCTGTCACTCAGGCTGGAGTGCAGTGGTATGATCTTGGCTCACTGCAACCTCTGCCTCCCGGGTTCAAACAATTCTCTGCCTCAGCCTCCTGAGTAGCTGGGATTACAGGCACCTGCCACCATGCCTGGCTAATTTTTGTATTTTTAGTAGAGACGTAGTTTCACCATCTTGGCCAGGCTGGTCTTGAACTCCTGATCTCATGATCCACCCGCCTCGGACTCCCAAAGTGCTGGGATTACAGGCGTGAGCCACCATGCCTGGCCCAGATAAAATTCTTAAAAGGTAAAACTACTATTTTAAATCAGTTTTTCTTCATGTAGTTCTAAATATTCTTTCTAATAAGATTCTTTACTACCAGTATTTTATGGATTCTTAAATTTACAATTTCTAATTAATTACAAAATCATACTATACTTGTGTTGAAAAAACTTAATTCTCCACACTTTTAACTTAGGCTTTCTCAATAAACATCTTTCATACTAAAATATAATAACTCATTATTTCCATATATGACAGTTACATATGCAAAAACCTTTACTCTCCGGAAAGAAATAAAATAGTAATCTTCGAGAATCTATTATACACAAATCTATTATACACATCAAACCACTTGTGGATTCACAATTGTTTAACTTGAATGTGAACAACAGTCTAACAGTGTTTTTGCCTGGATTTTTAAGGCCTAACAAGGTATAGCAGAAAACATTAAGGGAAAGGAATTTGGGGGTCTTCTTAAGACAAGCAGATGGCAATTCCTTCCTGCTCTGTCCCAAGCCCTTTAAATTGTTAATGTCCATTAACACAAATTTATCCTCTATACTCATAAATGACCATCCAAGGTCATTGACACTGTCACTTGTATTTAACTAAGCTGCCTTTTGTTCACACTTTCTAATTTACTTATTCTTTTATCTTTAGTGGCTCTGTGCATCTTGATACCCATCTCCTGTTGCCCTGGTGCCTCTAACAGTCTTCTGCCTTGACCGGTAGCTAGCAGTCTCTCTCTCTCTCTCTCTCTCTCTCTCTCACAC
>NW_012116243.1:5004822-5009887 GCF_000951035.1 Colobus angolensis palliatus | reverse complement strand
CTCTCTCTCTCTCACACACACACACACACACATTCTCTCTCTGACACATACACACACATCATTTTGATGCTTCCCTTACTTATACAGGCACTAGGATTGTAACCAAAAGGAAGCCCCATCTTTGATTTTAATTTCTTAGAACCCACAGCCATCAGGGTAATTGTGCCCATTTTTTTTCCAGTAGGATACAGTAGATTACAACAGAGAGATGTGGTTATTGGGCAGATAGGGAGAAAGAAGACCATGAAGTCCTTAAAAACAAAAACTGGAGAAACTTAAAGAAACACCTATGTGTGTGTGTGATATACACACATATATTTGCATATGTAATATGTATATGTGTACATACATACATTGATCCATATATGCTGCACAAATAAATATGAGTTGAATTTTATTTTAGATTTTTATGTCTTTTCTCACAATTCTACCTTGTCTTTATAAATCATAGCCCCTTGGAACCACTCAGTATAGGGTCAAATAAATCTGTACAACATTCATGGTGACCAGTATAAATGATGTACATATGAATGTTGTGGCAAATACGGTGACTTTTTTCTCGAAACGGGGCAGTAGTTACAAGTGAGCTGAAGTTAATGTCATCCCAACTGACTTATTTGTCAAAGACAACATATTATGGGTAATTTGGTCCACATGAGAGCTCCTCTGAAGACCTGAAGTTCTGTTTTCAATCTCACCGGCATGCTTTTTATGGGTGTTGACTGATTTATACATAGCATTTAACATAAGATACAAACACTAGAAAATATACCAGGAAAAAGATCATATGATATGAGCTCAGTCCAATTATTGGTTCACGAACCTGTAGGCAAATTACACTCTGTCATTCCCACAAAATTGAATCTCAGCTTGAGTAAATGAGTTTTATGCTTTTACAATACCATTTAGGGATGTGACAGAAATGTTACAAGATCCATGTTTAAGGGCATGGACTTTTAAATTCAATAGAAAAAAGGAAGCATTTTTAGGAAG
Source organism: Colobus angolensis palliatus (assembly GCF_000951035.1). Taxonomy (NCBI): domain Eukaryota; kingdom Metazoa; phylum Chordata; class Mammalia; order Primates; family Cercopithecidae; genus Colobus; species Colobus angolensis. Next base: position 5,008,894 of record NW_012116243.1, on the reverse strand, counting down.
AGATAAGAAGAAACATTTGACATGCTAACAAAGTAGGAAGTAATATTTCTCTTCTAAAGTATACAGCTATGGAAAGAATAAAAGAAGGTAATAGAATATGTAATCATTTTAAGGAATATTTCCAACAGAAGCAGTTAAATATGAACAAATATTTGATATTCAGAAATTCAGTTATCTTGAACTGAATAAAGCAAACATCATTGTGACTTGTCATGGTTTTATTCTAAGTGGACAAAGGACAACATGAACTATACTATAGACCCTTCAATACATGATTACATATTTTATTAAAAATCAGTTCGGGTACCTTTACCATTTACTCACTTTCCTCCCTGTATTAACATCTATCCCCCAATAGCCCCCATACACACACTCAGCTCTCTTGTTTTCCTAACCTTTCCCCATTTCTTGCTTTCTTTCACCTTTCTTCAATGCTATATAATTTGTAAAGTCGCTTTCCTTCTTACTCTGAATTTGATCACCTTTGTAGAAATAATAATAACTACCACTTATGGAACATTTACCAAGTGCTAGGAATTTTTCATAGAGTGGCCCTTTTGATATTTACTGCAACATCATGAGGTGAACGCTTTATTACACTCATTTTACAGATAAGGAAATTAAGGGTTAGAAGGATTAAATAACTTGCCTAAAGCAGTACAGCTACTAAGTTGCAGAATTGGGATTTGAACCCATCTCTGTCAAATTCCAAAGCCCCTGGTCTTTACTACTATGCTTTAAAGACTACCCTCTTGCTATATTACGGCATCAAATTAAATCAAACTGAGATGCATTCACTAAGCACGTATTAAGTGCAAGATACCATTCTAGCATCAGAAGCAAAAGTGGCACAAGCAAGAAAAAGTTGCCTTGTGTCCATCAAGGTCTAGTCAGGAGATAGAAAAAATATGAGCTACATTAACAGGAAAAATGTTACATACAGAATGCACAGAACAATTAACTAGCTATGACAGTTCTCCCTTACACGTGGGGAATACATTTTAAGATCCCTAGTGGATTCCCAAAACCACAGAGTACCAAACACTACATATACTATGTTTTCCCCTATATGTAAATACCTATGATAAAGTTTAATTTATAAATTAGACACAGTAAGATATTGATAACAATAATAAAATGGAATAATTATAATATACTGTAATAAAAGTTACGTGAATGTTGTCTCCCTAAATATCTTATTGTACTGTACTCACCCTTTTTTGATGATGTGAGATAATACAATTCCTAAATGATGAGATAAAGTGAAGGTGAATGATGTAGGCACTGTGATATAATATTAGGCTACTATTGACCTCTGACAATATACCAGAAGATGAATTACCTGCTTCAGGTGATTCTGGATCATCAATGAGCCACGGTAATGGTAATGGTTGGAAGTCAGGAGCAGATGATATCTGTGACCAATGGACAAGTAGGATATACAGCACTGATATGCTTGACAAACAGATGATTCATATTCTGTTTGGGACAAAGCACAAGATTTCATTATGTTATTCAGAATGGCACGCAACCTAAAACTTATGAATTGTTTCTGGAATTTTCCATTTAATATCTTAGGAACATGACTGACTATAGGTAACTGAAACCATGGAAAGCAAAAGCATAGAAAGGGGAAACTACTGTATTAAAAAACTGAAAAGGCATCAAAGAGATGCTTGGCTATCACAAAGGTAGTAGGACATAGCTTTTATCCCTGGGATTGAAAACTTAGAGGGAAAAGGATGGAATTTCAAAAATTTAAAATCTTGGAGGTAGGAACCACCGATCTGAAACTCAGACATTTAAGGAAGGGTCAGCCTGCAGGTACTAGTGTCTCTCAGCTCAGCAGAAGAGATGTATGTGGTTAGTGATCAGATCTATGATAAGGGCTGGCTGGCTGGCTGATGCTGGATTCTGAGAGGGCAAACTGCTGTTGGTTTTTTAAGTGGAAAGACTACAAACTCAAATTAAGTGATCCTACTACAATTTCCTGGCACATTTGGGAGGCAGAAGTGTTGTTAGGGTAACACTGACAAAAACAGGAAGACAATCAAAAGGTAAGCGCCTCTTCTTTGTTTTCTAGCCTTCCATCTCCTTCTAGTTTCCCTATGGACAGAACTAAAAGAAAATCAGTAGGGCAAAGCATATATGTGGCTATAGCGTCTCAACCCTAGCATCACAAAGCAGAGCACAAAATCAGGGGTTTGAAGATCTCAGCTTGAAAGAGTAGCAGGCTTAATCCATTTAGACATTACCACTCCAAAAGGGAGAAATAGGCAAGAAAAGAGAACTAACTTGTCTTAACTAAGTTCCAAATCCAACAGAGAAAAAAAAAGTCAAGTCTTGAAGCTAGAGAATAATCTCCTTTGGCTGCATGTCATACTTCCTTGATACACTGGAGTGAGGATTGGGCCCCAAGTCCTCAGACAACCCAGTCCCCCATGGCTTTGCTAGGCTCAGCACACACGTTAGCTTTCTTGGGTTGGAGCCACATGTCTGCATCTTCCCAAGCTGGATTAGCTTGCTGGTAGCTCTACAGTTCTGAAGTCTCATGAGTGGTCCTACTCCCACTCTGTGGCTTCACCAGACATTATTCTAGTGGAAACTCTATGCTGGCTCTGCCCTATGGTAGGTTTCCGCCTGGGCTCCCAGGCTATCTGACACATCCTTTGAAATCTAAGTGGAGAAAAGCATATTCCCACAACTCTTGCATTTTGTACACCTGCAGAATTAGCACCTTGTAGGTACAACCAAGGTTTACAGCTTGTACCTTCTAGAGTAGTAGGGGAAGTTGCACCTGGGCCCACTTGAGCTACAGCTAAGGTGGCTGAGGAGTGCTGTCCTGAAATATGTGGAGCAGAGACCTGAGGGAGCTCTGGGAATAGTTTGTAGAAGGCACCTTAGGGCCATCCACCAAAATCATTTTGCCTTTCTAGAGCTCTGGGCCTGTGATAGGAGGAGCAGCCTCATGGACAGATAGTTGAAATGCCTTTGGGTTCTTTCTTTCATTGTCTTGAGGACGAGCACCTGGCTCGCTCTATCTGTGGCAATCTCTTTAACAAATAGTCATTTGGCCACTCCCTTGGTTTGATCTCCTAAAGCTGTCTTTGTACTCTTTACATGGACAGGCTGTGAATTCTCCAATTCTTTCCAGTCTGCCTTCTTTGTAATTATAAATTCTGTCTTTAAGTCATCCATTTCCTTCATGTTTTACTATATGCAGTTAAAAGTAACCACACAACAGCCTAAATGCTTTCATGTTTAGATATTTATTCTGTTTATCACTCTTATATTCTTCATTCCATAAAGTCCTAAAACAAGTAAACAGTTCTGCCAAGGTCTTTGCTACTTTATAGAATGGTGTCTCTTATTCCTCATTTCCATTAGAGATTTCATCAGAATGGCTTTTACTGTCTGTATTTCTACTAACATTCTGGTCACAATCATCTAAACAATCCTTAAGAAGATTCAGACGTTTCTACATTTGCCTTCTTCTGAGCCTTCACCAGAATTTTCCCTAACACTCTATTCACCACAATATAGGCTTTTCTTTAGCCTACTCCTCCAAATTGTTCTAGCATTTACCCATTGTTAATTCTGAAGCTGCTTTATCATTTTCAGGGTTTTTTTTTTTTTTTAATGGCAACAGTCCTACTTCTTGATACCAATTTTCTTAGTCCATTTTCTGCTGCCATAACAGATGACTGCAGACTGGGTAATTTATTTAAAAAAAGAGAGAGAGATTTATTTGGCTTATGGCTCTGGAGGCTGGGAATTTCAAGAACATGGTGTTGACATCTGGTGAGGGCCTTCTTACTGTGTTTTAACATGGCAGAAGTGCAAGAGGGCATGCAAGACAGAGAGAGAAATGGGGTCCAACTTATTCTTTAATCAGGATCCTCCACCCATCATAACTAAACCATTCTTCAGTAATACCATTAATCTGTTCATCAGTGCAAAGTCTTCATAACCTAACCACCTTTTAAAGGCCCCAGAATGGTATTCCCTAGGTTTTCTTCTAGGGTTTTTATGGTATTAGGTCTAACATTTAAGTCTCTAATCCATCTTGAAT
>NW_012116243.1:4989747-5002662 GCF_000951035.1 Colobus angolensis palliatus | reverse complement strand
GGGAACATCACACACTGGGGCCTATTATGGGGAGGGGGGAGGGGGGAGGGATTGCATTGGGAGTTATACCTGATATAAATGACGAATTGATGGGTGCTGACGAGTTGATGGGTACAGCACACCAACAAACCTGCACGTTATGCATATGTACCCTAGAACTTAAAGTATAATAATAAAAAAGAAAAAATAAATAAAAAATAATAAAAGGCCCCACCTCTTAATAATGTCATAATGGCAAATCAGTTTCCAACACATAAACTTTTGGGGGATGCATCCAAACCATAAGTAGTTTATTCATTAGCTCACCCTTATGGCTTAAAATTTAGTAGAATGACTTACGCAAACTATTAAAAGAAGTATCACATAATCTCCAGAAAACAGAAAATACATGGGAGGGTATGATTGCATCCTGTAAACTCTATTATATAGGAAATATTAACTGTATTACCTTTAAATAAATTTAAATCTGACATTGAGTTTGATTACAGTCATTATTGTGGCTTCTTCCTCCCCTAGGGTTTTGCAAACATCATTTTCTGTGCTACAGCAGCCAGAAGGTTTGCACTGGTTACTCCTGAGTAGCCCATTTCCACCTCCTGCTTCAGTGACACCAATATCATTCCTTCAAAGAACTTAGGCCCATACAAAAGGCAAGAAAAAACACTTTAGGTGGTGTATTAGTCTGTTTCACCCTGCTGATAACAACATACCCGAGACTGGATAATTTATAAATGAAAAGAGGTTTAATGGACTCACATTTCTATGTAGCTGGGGAAGCCTCACAATCATGGTGAAAGGCAAAAGGCACATCTTACATGGTGGCAGGCAAGAGAGAATGAGAGCCAAGCAAAAGGGGAAACCCCTTATAAAGCAATCAGATCTCATGAGACTTATTCACTACCATGAGAACAGTATTTAAGAAACAGCCCCATGATTCAATTATCTCCCACAACATGTAGGAATTGTGGTAACTACAGTTCAAGACTTGGGTGGGGACACAGCCAAACCATATCAGGTGGCTTTGCTTTTGGCCCTACAAAAACACCTTGAAGCATGAAAATAATAAGGAGCTGTCTACCTGCTAGAAAAAAAAGTGGGAAAAACAAACAAAAATTAATATTTTAATATACTCTCCTGCCACACAAAACAATGACTATGGGTTTAGAACAATTTAAGAATATTCAAAGACACGTAGGTGAAAAAAATGGCAAATTTTTCAATATAGCATATATCAGATTATACCTACAGCAAGCTGTCTTGAGTCTATCAGCCTCTGAGGGATAGGCATTGAATCTAGAATGTTCTTCCTGCTATGCCAGGAGCAAAGAACCTATGAGAGAACTTCCTTCATGATATGAATTCAGTTGATGTGATTCACCTGTTAAATTGTAAATTTTATTGAGAAAAGAAAAAACAGTCCCCTTTTGTTTTAATCCTCATTATTATTTTCAAGAAGTATGAACCAAGAGTTGCATTCCCAAACTACAGTATTATTGGTGTCCCTGAAAATACTCCCAATTATCTGCTGTTTTTCTCAAAGCAGAACAAAGGCAACCTAAAACTCAACTTAATTTCCAGTGCTAGATTCAAGGTCCTTGGAGACAATGAGTGTACTATTTGATTTATATATTAAGTGTTGTTTGCCGGCATGATTCATGCTCTTGAGATTCTGGGTACATTGTAGAGCTTGTGCCAGTGTTAGAGTGTCACCTCAAGAGAGCCTCTGTTTTGGAAGGGCCTTGGGAAAGGAGATTTATGTTATGTAAAACAGTGCCAAGGATACCTATTACTGGCAGGTGTGAGGACTTCTAGTGCTGCTATAAACACCGAGAAATCTCTCTCTGAGGGACTTCCTGTGGCTTCGTGTCTCTGACATTGCTGCCTCAGTGTTAAATGAGATGTTAAAGCATCTACGCTTTCAGTTTGGTGTCTGCCAGAGATGTGTTTTAGTAACCGTTGCATCCCAAAGATAACTGGAAATAATAATAATAAAAAAGACTCCACCATAGTGCTGGGAAATGGGCCCATACATCATTATCAGAAGCAAAACCGCAGTCTGGATGCTTTAGGCCTCTTTTAGCACATCACAAACAAGTGATAGATCGCAGACAAAAGTGGTTGTTCTTTTCTACCTGGTTTTTATATTCTGAACCTTCTCCCACAAAGGGCATGACAAATCCCAGTGAGAAAGAAGAGTACACACCATATCTCTGTGAATTTTGTCACTCACTGTGTTTTCAACACTATTTCATCTATCACACATTACTTTAAGAGAGACCAAATAAATGGGCACACATAAAAAGATATGCTTGGGAAAATAATTTTCTTTAGTTATCCCAACATGACAGAGAACTTAACCATTCAAAGTACCAGAATGGTGCCTTGACGTTTGTGTGAAGTTCCAAAGAAAATTAATGGAGCTGCAAGACTTCTCAATTTTGCAAAGAAATTTTATTCAGTCTTTTTGATAGCAAGCAAATGCATGATGATAAGCAATTCCTGAATCTTCCCTTCGCATCCTTTTTTCCAATAAAAGAGTAGTGCTCCTTGAAATAAGGTTTCTCCCTCCTATCATTCCTCAGTGGCTCCCAGGAAAAAATAGTAAATTGAAGTGTGTGCCCATGAATCACTAAGTTTTTTTCAACCTCTCTGAGGCAAGGAGATTTATGTGATGAAACCAATAGCTTTTTGCCACCTGTCTTATCGTGTATATTGTCTGCACAATAAGATATGTCTTCCTCTCTTCCTCAGTGTTTAGCTAGCCTCTAAAGGTCACAAAAGCTAAATCCAAAAATAATGACATTTAGTAACATCTCTATTGCTGAGAGACCACTACTAGTCAACTATAATGCAATGCATTCATTAATGCAGAGTAGCATTTCTCTTAGTATTTATTATGCTTCTGTGCATAAATTCAAGTCAGTTTATGTTTGTGCTCAAGACTAAGCTATACTGAACTTAAAAAAAGTGAAGGTGTTAATCATCATTATTATCATAGGATAGATTGGACTTTACTGTTGTTTTAGCTTATACAAAAAATTTGAGAAGAAATTGCCCAATAGATGGCTTTGTTTTAATCCCAAGAGCCAACCCCTATGTGTAGATAAAAAATATTTATACCCATGAGAAGTGGATATTGCCTTACATAAAACTCTAAATTGAATTCCCAATAGTGCTGTTAGTCTAGGTGCTCATTAACCTGTAGGAGCTCAGAAATCCTTAGAACTGAAAATCTGTTTTGGCCATCCCACTGGTTTTAGGAATAACTTAAGAACAGTGTTGGAGTCCACTCCCAAAGCATTAAGAACAAAATGGGGAGGTTTCTTTCTTGACGTTGTTATTTTTCCCTCATTCTGAAACTAGCAATTTTTCTTGTTCTCTCTGCAACCCAGCCTCTCTAGAGAGACTGAACCCTGGTAGCTAAGTTCTCATGAAGCCTAAAATTAACTGTAATCACCTTTGTGTAGTATATTATTTAAAATCCCGTAATGGCAGAATGCAAACAGAAAACCTTCTTCTCTCCTTCCCTCGTAAGACCATAAACCAAGGAAAGCTTATTCCCCATTTCCCTTTCCAGTGGGGACTCTTTAATAATAAAATGAAAAGATTTCAGCCTTCCTTAGATGCAGTAGCTCCCAGGCCTACCTAATTTAATAGCACTGTAAAGCTCTACTAGTTGCACTCCACAGATAACACATTAAAGTGTAGCTCTGGGTGAGAAATAACCTGACATCAAAGCCTCTCAAGAAAAACACATTCATTAGACATGAAAACAACAAGAGAGAAAAGCTCGTTTCCCCTCAAAGGAAGCGTGAAGTGTCAAGATTCTGAGGTCACACTAAATCCTAGAAAGCCATGAACAACCTTGTATCTTTGATAAAGCTGCTTTGGTGTGAAGGGGTTGAGTACTTAAGGTATTATGTCACATTTAACCCGAATCGCAGGTTATGGTCTCCACTGACTGTTCCTGCTAAAGTTCCAACCCATCAAGTCCCCTGAGGAGAAATGAAAATGATGTTATCTGCTAATGATGTGACTTTCAATCCTGACAGGAGGAAATAGCTAATGCAACAAACCTTCCTTTCACAAAAGGAATCCATTTACATAACTCCGAGCTTCTGAAGACACAAAGTGAGATGAAGGAATTTTGAATTTAAAATTTCCTCAGTGCTGTCAAGAAAGGAGCTGGAAGCGAAGCCAAGGATCTTAGTTTTCATTCTTGTTTATACCTCTGGTTTATTAAAACATCCATGAGCAACCAATTCACTTTGCTTCTCTTGATTTCACATTTATTAAATCTTAAAACACATGAGGCTCTGGTGTTCCCAAGTCATTCGATCCCTCCAGAAAGTCCATAAAGCCCCATTCTGACCATCATTAAAGCCTCTAAATAGTAAGTAGATAACTCAGATATGACACTGGTGTTTGTGGTTTAGCTAAGCTGGAACTACACTTCTCGAATCTCCCTTCTCTGTGTGGTTCATGTTAGGATTGGCCACAGGGGACATCTGCGTAGGCTTAGGAGGTTTGGGTGTAGCAGCAGCCGTTATCCCCAGAAGGAGCCTCTAAAGCTCTTACACACTGCTGCTGATATGATGACCCACCTTGTTGCATTACTCAGTGGAAAGTTGGGCCTGCAGCCCTTTGACTCCCACAAAATCTCTTTCAGGCTCATATGCAGCTCTACAGCAAAAGGCCTCAGATCCTCCAGCAGATCTTCCCCATCATCAAGGCTAGATGTAGGGAGAGGCTAACGTGGGTTCCAGTTTGTCCTTGTGGATTCCATTTGTCTCTGCAGGTTTCTATGTCCCTGGCCTACATCCAGGTCTTCCCCGTTGCCTGTCCTGTGACCACAGTGATTACAGTTGCAATAGCTTCAGTTGCAGAAGCAAGAGCTTTTCTTAGACTTCTTTCCCTTTGTGGTCCCTAATTAGTTTCTCTGATCATCCAATCATCCCTTCTAGGCTTACGCTTCCCCAGGTTTCTTACAGTATTATAACACCTAATCTCTGTAATAAATCATTTATTTCAGGTCTTTTATTTCCTGATCAAAACCATCTCACACTTTTGTGAGTCAGGAGTTTGGGAAGAACTCAGCAGGGCATTTCTCCTGTCCTCAATTGTTGACTGGGTCACTAGGTGGTCCCCAGCTGGCAGCTGGACTATCTTGAGAATCGAAAGCAGCTTTAGCCACATCCATGATACCTCGGCAGGGCATCTGAAAGCTAGCCTCTACTCGACCCCTCTACTTCTCATGTAGTCTGTTCCACAGAATATTTGAACTTGTAACAAGGAGATTTATGGTTCCAACAGAGCAAGAAACTGCCCAGTCATCTTGAAGACTAGCCTAGAAAGAGTATAACACCATTTCCACTGTATCCCCCTGGTCAAAGCAGTCACAAACCAACCCAGATCAAAGGGACAGGAAAGAGACACAACCTCTCAATGGGAAGAATATCAAAGCATTTTCAACCATTTCTTATTCTACCACAAAACTATACCGGCCTCATTTAGTGTTATAATTAATTTGGTTAGAATTCTGTCCTTTCCTTATATTTCCTCCTCACCACTTTCAGTGTGAGGTGAGGTTTTTGTTTACTTATCTACTCATTTACAGTTATTTCGTGTGATACCAGGGAGGGCCAAATTCTTTCCTTTGGCCTCTTCTGCTCCCCAAATGAAACTATAAGCTCTTTGGGAACAGCATTGGTCTCTCCTATCCCTATCTTCCATTCGTCAGTGTCCCCAAATCTGTAGCCTCTGGGAAGTTCAGAAATAGGAAATCTAGTCTACGGGAGGCTTAAAAGTCCCAGCTGCTGAGGAACTAGAAGTGAAGTGTAGTATAGTGCTTTACATGTAGTAAATGTCCTCTGGTGGCAACTGACTGACAGAGATGAAGTCAGTAGCCCCTCTCATTCCATCAGTCTCAGGCTCCTTTTACAGAAACCAGGAGTGTGGAAACAGATGGTTTTCTCGCTCACTATTTAAGTAATGTCCACCAAGAACCTAAGTTTAAAAGCAATGAATAAGATTTTTAAAAAGTTTGATTTTGAAATAATTCTAGTCTTATCTATAGGTTTCAAAAAATATACCCAAGAGCTCCTGTGTACCCTTCACCCAGCTTCTGCAAATAACATTTTATTTAACTATAATAAAATGATCAAAACAAGGAAGTTGTATTTGATATAATAGTATTAACTAAACCATAGAGCTTATTAAGATTTCACAAATTTTTACATAATCTTTCTTTTAATTAAGAGTTTATGAAATATTATCACATGTATACATTCATGTAACTACCACCACAATGAGAAAGTAGGACAGAAATTTGTTTACCCCACAGAAATTTCCTCCTGCTAATGCTTTATGGTCACACCCTCCCCCACCGCTATCAAAGACAGCCCAGGAAGCAATAGTACAATGGGAAGCGGATAATAGCAGTCAACAGGTCCATCTAGAAGAGGGAAGAGTGAGAAATATGCCACAGACATTAATCTGTAGCAATGAAGTAACTATCAGGACAAGCCTTCTGAGGTCCTCTCTCTGACAGTAGAACAAGTTCTTTAATTAAATCCTGATTCTGCTATTTGGTAATGTCACAGGAAACAAGAAGCAGACTGTATCACAGAGATTAATGGCAGGGGGATTGCTAGGGAATGTTCTTGTGAACAACATCTGTGAAGAGAAGCCAAAAAACCAGGACAAAGAAGATGGAGAAGTAGATCAGTGATACGGTCTCAGTGCAAGTTTCAGCTAACCCATGGAGAGATCCAAACGTAAAGATGGAATGTGCCTTTAGTACTCTCCTGAGGTGGACTGACAAAACTGGTTCTTTTTGTCCCACAGTGAACAGTCACTAGATCTGAGAGGGCAGCACGTTGGAGAAGGCAGCTAATGCCTGTCAGAGATCAGCACACCTAGTATTGGGGGTAGCACGTTCTAGAATTAGGAATGGAGGTCCAAATGGAGCACCCCAGCATCCCTCTCAAGACAGGTGTTGTCTTTTAGATTCTGGGTTGCTGGACATGAAGACTCTTTAAAACTAACGTATGACACAGTGCAACACCCAGATATTGTAGGCTTTGAGCTGGATAGGGTAACCATTTTAGACTTATGAGGAGAAGAGTGGTCTGTATGTGGGCACGAAGTGCAAAAGTATATTTGGAAACCAGCGGGGTAGACTTTGTCAAGGACAGGTAGCTGTCCACCAAATTGCATGCCCTCACTTCATGGACGCAGAGTTATCTCTGGAAATTGGCTTTCCAGGCCTGGACTGCATTTCTAACTGCCCTCCTTCAGCAGTGATATGGTTTGGCTGTGTCCCCACCCAAAACTCATCTTGAATTGTATCTCTCACAATTCATACACGTCTTGGGAGGAACCTGGTGGGAGGTGATTGAATTATGGGAGGTCTTTCCATCACTGTTTTGGTGATAGTGAATGAATGAGTCTCTTGAGATCTGATGGTTTGAAAAACGGGAGTTTCCCTGTCCAATCTCCCTCTTTGCCTGCTGCCATCCATGTGGGACATGACTTGCTCCTCCTTGCCTTCTGCCATGATTGTGAGGCATCCCCAGCCATGTGGAACTATAAGTCCATTAAAGCTCTTTCTTTAGTAAATTGTCCAGTCTCGGGTATGTCTTTATCAGCAGTGTGAAAACAGACTATTATAAGCAGTTACGATGGCCCAGTGTCCAAATGCTGTCCACTGGGATAAAATAGAAGCGGTGAACACAATGTGCACCTGAGACCTATTATGCCTCCAAAAGTGTCCTCCACACTCTTTTCCCTTAGGCAGGATGCAAAGGATTCAATACCTGAGGGCAACTTTGGAAACTATGTGTCAAAGATAACAGAATCTCACTGAGCATGGGTCCCAGGAAATGCATGAAGGAGTGTCTTTTTCCATCCTGATCACCTGCCAAATACTATCGTGTGAGCAGGAAATGAATTTGAGGCCTTATACTACTTTAGTGTTTTTTGATTTGAGCAGCTATCACTACATGATCTAATACAGCCCACATATTCACATGCACACACAAATAGTTAAAAATGTAATTTTAAAAAGATATTATTCATAGTAGCCACAATAATATAATATTTCTTGGTGGAAATCCAACAAAATTTACAAGTTCTTAATGGGGAAAATTACTAAAGTTTATTAGAAGATATTAATGAAAGCCTAAATGAGAGAGATAAAGCAGCACAGAGTGGAGTGGGAGTGGGGAAAGAATGGAGGTTTATGTCCATGTAGAGGAAGATTCAATAATGTAAAGATGTCACTTTTCCTAAAATTATGATAAAGATTAAGTGCAAGCCCTATCAGTTGCCAACAAGGTATTTTATTAAACTTAACAAGTTTATTTTAAATGGACATAGAATAAAAAATGGTCCAAAATAACTGAGACACTCCAGAAAAAGAATAAGGTGGGAAAACTCTCCTTTCTAGATATCATAAGTTTTTAAAAAATTATTAGGATTAAGATAACATGGTATTAGCACAGATATAGATAAAACCAGTGCACCAGAATACAGAGTCCTGAAATAGATCCATGCATATATTGAAACACGATGCATGATGAATCAGGGTGGAATGGATAGACAATATGAGAAATGGAACTGGGGAAAGAATTTGTCATCCAAAATTAGATTTGACTTGAAGGGGAAAAGCAAAGCTTTTTAAAACTTTTAGAAGATATATAAGATATTATCTATATGAGAGAAGGTTGGGAATTAGTTTTTTTAAAGAAAGCACAGGAGCCATGAAATCAATGACTGACTGAATACATTAGAATTATGAACTTTTATTTATCAAAAAAACCCACAAAGTAAAAATGGAATCTTCAAAATTTGATAAGAACATAAGAAAAAGGCAATCTGCCAGAAAAATGATCAAAACATATAAGTGAACGTGGGTCAATAGAAATGTACATATGCTGCTGATTAAAGTTTTTAAAAAACAAAAGATAATTTGGTATTACCTTATAAATTTAAATTTAGCATAATACACATGAAAACTAGGAAATACACGTCATAATGTTCATGCTTCTAATAGTTAAAAGCTTTCAATAGTGAAAAACTGGGGGGAAAATCCTTAACTGTCTGTAGGCAGAGAATGGATGAATTGTGGTTTATCATACAATGATATGCCAGTCTGAAGTGAAAATAAATGTGCTGTAGCTATAGGCCTCAATATGGATGCGTCTCAGATACAAAATGTTGAGTAGAAAGCAAGATTTAGAAGAATACATAAATATCTTATAATTTACATAAATTTCAAAGCATTCTTTTTAAAATACATATTTAAATGTATTACAGCCATTCCTCAGTATCCCCAAGGTATTGGTTCCAGGACACTACCCCCCATACCAAAATCTGCAGGTACTGAAGTTCTTGTATAAATTATCTCTACATTATTTATAATACTTCAAATATAAGGCAAATGCTATGTAAGTAATGGTTTTATATTTTTATTCTTGCATTGTTATTTTTATTATTTTAAAAATGTATATTTTTGATCTACAGTTGGTTGAATTTGTAGATGCAGGACCTACGGATACAGAGGGCTGACGATAAAACTATAACAAAAAGCGAGTCAATACTAAACATGAAAACCTGAATAGCAATTAGCCCCCCAAGGCATATAGGAGGGACACCTAACTCATTCCAGGAAGCTAAGGGTGAAAACTTGACCAGGAAAGAATTCCTGAAGAACATGACAGCTGAGGTGAGTCTATAAGAAATAAGATGTGTATAAGCAAAGGGTGGGGCGGGAAAAGGAGAGGAGGGAGAAGAAACAGCAAGGAGGTGAGAGAGATGTAAGAGAACATTCACAATAGTCCTGGGAGTTACACCTGGCTGTAGTGAGAGATGAGTGCAGCAGTTTGCTGGTAAACATTTAATGACTGAGTCTTCAGGGAGGAAAGTGTGTGTACACACAATATAAAGGTATATATAGGCATGTAATACATAAAACCATATAAATATAACTTTATTATAAATTTTACTGACATGAATGATGTGTAGCTCATTGACACGGTTTGGATCTGTGTGCATGCCCAAATCACATGTAGAATGGTAATCCCCAGTGCTGGAGGTGTGGCCTGGTGGTAGGTGATTGGATCATGGAGGTAGTTTCTAATGGTTTAGCACCATCCCCTTCATGCTGACTTGTGATAGAGTTCTCACAAGATCTGGTTGTTTAAAAGTGTGGCACCTCCTCCAATTCTCTCTTCCTCCAGCTGCAGTCATGTCAAATGTACCTGTTTTCCGTTTGCCTTCTGCCATGATTGAAAGTTTCCTGAGGCTTCCCCAGTCATGCTTCCTGTTGGTGGCAGATCCATGAGCCAATTAAACCTCTTTTCTTTGTAAAGTACCACGTCTCAAATATTCTTTATACCAGTGCAACAGTAGATTGATACACCCGTTATTTACAAATATTAATGAAATATACATTATTCTTTATTGTAAGTCCTATATAGCCAACTAATTCTCTAAAAAAAATAAAAAGCTTTTGCTTTTTACCAAACACTTCTATCTTTGATCAACCTATAGTTTCAAATCAACTATGATTTGAAAATTGGTGTGACATCTGAATCCACTAACTTTTCCTAATAATTTATTGTCATTACATCTGTTTCTTATAACAAACTTTTTTTTTCTTTGAGATGGAGTCTCGCTCTGTAAACAGCCCAGGCTGGAGGGTAGTGGCGCCATCTTGGCTCACTGCAAGCTCCACCTCCCGAGTTCACGCCATTCTCCTGCCTCAGCCGCAGAAGTAGCTGGGACTCCAGGCGCCCGACACCAAGCACGGCTTATTTATTTACTTTTTTTTTTTTTGCATTTTTAGTAAAGACGTGGGTTCACCGTGTTAGCCAGGATGGTCTCGATCTCCTGACCTCGAGATCCGCCTGCCTTGGCCTCTCAAAGTGCTGGCATTACAGGCGTGAGCCACTGTACCCGGCTCAACAAATCTATTTTTTAAACAGTTTTACTGAAGGGTAATTTGTATACAAATAGCTGCACGTATCTAATGTACAATTTGATGAGTTTGGACATAGGCAAACACTTATGATAACATCTTCACAATCAAAGTAATAGACGATATCCAACACCTCACAAAGTTTCCTTGGGTATTTGGTTTTTGGTTCCGGTTTTGGTTTTGTTTGTGTTTGTGTTTTGGTGTTGGTTTCAGGAGTTTTTGTGATAAGAATACTTAATATGAGATGTGCCCTGTTTAAGTGTACAATATTGCATTGTTAACAATAACCACTATGCTGTAAGGCAGATCTCTAGAACTTACTCATTTTGTGTAACTAAAGCTTTATACCCTTTGCACAACTACCCATTCCCACCTCCCCAGTCTCCTGTTATATTCTCTACTTCTGTGAGTTTGACTGTTATATAGATCCCTCATACAGGTAGACTAATGCAGTATTTGTCCTTCTCTAACTGGATTATTTCACTTAGAAAAATATCCTTCAGGTTCATCCATGTTATCACACATAGCAGGATTTTATTCTCCTTTAGGGCTTAATCATATTCCATTGAATGGATGTGCCACATTTTCTTAATCCATTTATCTGTTAATAGACACGTAAGTTGTTTTCATATCTTGACTATTGTGAATAATGCTGCAATGAACATGAGAGTACAGATTATTCTTTAAGATCCTGATTTCAATTCCTTGGATATATTCCCAGAAGTGGGATTGCTGGGTCATTTGGTAGTTCTATTTGTAATGTTTTGAAGAATCTGTATGATCTAGTTTTAAATTATTTCTCACCCTAATATAAATTATGTTCATTAACTCAAAACCTCCTTCAGCTTCTGCACTACCACATTTCAGAACTCCATGCTTTCCTCAATTATGTGAACACTTTACTGAATCAGATAATAGTTTGACAACTGAAGGAATTTTTAAGTTTAGTGCTATCTAGTACTATGCTATGTAATGCAATGTGCTATACTATGTAATGTAATGTACTATGTAATGGCTATAGATATTTAAATTTAATCTGAATTATCATTATTTTCCCAATCACTTTCTTAAATTCAGACAATCAACAAAACAATAAATCAAGCCCTGATGTGTAGCATTTGCCTATTGCCAGAGTGTGCATACTCCCACCATGACTGATTTCAAGCTAGCAACGTACAGCCAATGAATGCAAATTTGGGGAGGGTAGTACAGTAGCATGCTGTTATGTAGGATTTCCTCCACACAGACACATCAGATATAGCCTCAAGAGCATAGTTAAGGAAAAGTATAGTAAAATAATTAAAAAGTAATGCATTTTCAATATTTGTCTTGTCTTTAATTTTAAAATAGCAAGTGATTTTTAAATAGTAGGTTTTAAATAGTAGATGTATAAATGTTTAATAATGGCTGTGTTTAAAACTGGCTTTCAAAATTCCTGGAAATTTGACAGTTGGCTTTTGTGAACTGGCACTGGTCCTCTCCAGCCCTCCACTTGGTGGATGGGCTGAGTGACAGCAAATGGGCTGGAAAGAAGCAGACACAGGATACATGTGGCAGGGCTTGATGGTGCCACCTGGGAAAACAGATGTACCACAGTTTCCTTGCATTTCGATGTGGCCTTTTGCACCAAGTTTTGACAAATGGAATAGAAGTAGAAGTGATGCGCACTACTTTGAGGCTTGGCCAGGGACCTCACACACCCACTTCTCTTCCACATGAGATCAGACCTCTCTTTCTCCATTTGCCATCAGAATGAGAAGACAGAGAAGACATTCCCAGAAGACAGGGGCATGAAAAGCAGGAACCTGACTCAATAATTGTGTATAACAGAATCCCCTCCACCCACGGACTGGAACCTGGGAGATGGAGGTTGCAGTGAACCAAGATCACATCACTGCACTCCAGCCTGGGCAACAGAGCCAGGCTCTGTCTCA
>NW_012116243.1:4931517-4987437 GCF_000951035.1 Colobus angolensis palliatus | reverse complement strand
TTTTTTTTTATAAATGAACTTCTTACACCTAGAATATGTCAAACTCCTATTTGTCTCAGGACATTTGTACCTGCTGTCTCTTCTGTTTTGGATAATCTATTTTTTTTTCTTTTTTTTTCTTTTTTTTGAAACAGAGTTTCACTCTTGTTGCCCAGGCTGAAGTACAATGGTGCAATCTCAGCTCACCAAAGCCTCCACCTCCTGGGTTCAAGAGATTCTCCTGTCTCAGCCTCCCAAGTCACTGGGATTACAGGTGCCTGCCACCACGCCAGCTAATTTTTTGTATTTTTAGTACAGACGGGGTTTCACCATGTTGGCCAGGCTGGCCTTGAACTCCTGACCTTAGATGATCCACCCACCTCAGCCTCCCAAAGTGTTAGGATTACAGGCATGAGCCACCATACCCATCTTTATTAGGACATTCTTATAACTGTTTCCTCATGTAGCCCCTACTTTAAAAATCACCTTCCAAACAGTTAGAAAAAATGAAAAAGACCTAGTTTTTGACAGCACAACAGCGTGACTATTGTCAACAATAACTTAATTATACATGTTAAGTTTTAATTACTAAAAGACTGTAATTGGATTATTTGTATTACAAAGATAAATGCTTGAGGGGATGGATACATTCTCCATGATGTGATTATTATGCATTACACACTTGTATGAAAACAGCCCATGTACCCCCTTAATATATATACCTACTATGTACCAACAAAATTAAAAAATTAAAAAATATATATGTAAAATCACCTTCCCAAAAGTTCTGACACCATCACCCTGTCTAAAGCATTCATCCCTATTACCAATTATCAATCATAATTCCATAACTGATGTTTGTAAATACCTATGTTGTTTGTTTTACTATGATCCTTTCTTTGCCCCTGGACTAGAAGCTAAAAATAAATCAAGAGCTATGGGGATATGTTATGGAGGTGAAGTGAGAACCTACAGGAGAATAGAACCAATATGGAGAAGACAGAGGGACATAGAAAGGGATAAACCAGGTCTAAGTGACATCCTTTGCTCCTGACACAAACAGCAGCAGAAGCCACTGTATTTTTGCTCTGCTAGTTAAGTGACATATTCTCTCTTAAGTCAGTTTAAATTGGGTTTTCTTGCACTTGAGTTAACAGATAACATAGACTCCATAATATCAAGGAAAAATTAGTAGTAGCATCATTTAAAACAAAACAAAAAAAGCACAGGATGCTCTTTAGGGAAATTGTTTTAAGTGTCTTAAAGGAAGCATATCTGCACAAAGAAGACAAAGCCAATAAGACTCAAACATATGTAGGTCAAACAAAAAATGTTATACAGTATTTTGGCACAAATTACAAATGGCAATGTGCAGTGCTCCTCTCTGAAGCTACTTTAAAGAGTATGCCCAGTGTCTAAACTGAGTGCACTGACATCCAATCGGCTGGCAGAAGGAAAACCTGAGTGACCTCTGTGATACATGCAAAATACGGAAGGCATCTGTTCTAGTTGTCTATTAAAAGACGGGCATTTGAAGGGATTAATGCAATGTAAGTAACAAGGGACATCAGACTAAGTAAGAACACATACTTGGAGTATGTGTTCTTGGAATATGAGAGTTAAAAATCAAAAACAAAAACAAAAACAAAGTGAGAGGGCAGTCTTCTTTTTATTTGGGATGGGGGGGTGACTAGGCTAAGGTGCCTCCAGGATGTACCTGGAGGGCCTCAGGGTCATGTAGCTGTATGCTGAGAGAGTTCTTTTCTGTCATAAATAATCTCAAAATTTCTAACACCTGATATCTGGAACTAAATGTTATTTAAACTATGTCCACTTCAATAACCAATTTAATAATTATTACAACAATAGTGACTCAACATTTTGGAGCAGTCTCTAAATGTCAAGTGTTGTTCTGCGTAGTATCTCATTTAATCCATCAACAACTCAATTGCTATTAATTTCTCCATTTTATAAATGAAGTAACTTAAGCAGAGAGACCACTTATTCTTCTGATGAATGGAATGTGAGAACCTCAAGAAAAGTAACTGAGGTCAGATGCATAAACTAAAAAGTACAAAGCAAGTTGAAGAATTTAAGAGCCAAAAAGTTTGGTCCTTACCTAAATTTAGGTCTGACGACTTTTTGGACCTCAGCTCTTGGGAATATTTTCTTGGAGTTTAATACTTATTATGTTTAATACTTAATAATACTATGCACAAACCAGATAAAATCAGAAACACTGTCATTTTTCATGCACTGGAAAGTGGCAATTTGCATTCAGCACAGAGCAAAAACTCTCAATGTCAGAGAAGAGTCTGTTGAAGCTGGGGCACTTAAGGAGATCAAATGGCAAAGAATTCAATAAGGCCAAATTGTGTATGACAGAGGAAATGACAATGTGCCAGTTAGGAAATAAAAATAGATGTCCAAAGAACTTAACGCATGCAAGGATTTTTTTTTTTTTTTTCCTGTGAATGGAGTCCATTTGAAGAGCTTCCGGAAAAATGAAAGTTCTTTGTTGAGCTGAGATTGTAGATGAGCAAAACGTTCAAAATACTTTCATCCTAGCATGATTTGGCTTTAAGGAATAGCAGTTTCATTATGAAGGAGAGATGATGTAACTACAAACATGAATTGTACCATGAGCCAAGAGACTTAAAAGTTAAGAAAAAACATTTAATTGCAAACATGCTTGCTAGCTTCCTCTGTGATGAGGAGAAAGCCCCTCCCTTTTTTTTCAAACTTTTCCCACTCTCTCATGTGCCTGACATAATTTCTAACAACTAAATAATTCTTTACTGGCAAATCTGTACTTGAGAATAAAATCATGGGTGAGCACACTGCAGGAGCAGATTTCAAGGACCAGTGACAAAGAAGAAAGACCCCAGGGGTATACTTAATCAGAGTTATCTCCTGATTGGAATGATAACTCAGGGAGACCCACACTCGGTCTATGTCTCTTGGGACTTAGTCTATGTCACACTATATATGCTCTAGTTCCAGTTTCTAAAAAGAGGTAGTGGGAAACACAGTTTGATTGAAAATATTTGATTTTTAAGGAACATTTTCAAAATGAAAAAGAAAATAACAGTCTCTCTGAGGTGGCTGGTGGCCACCCCACCTGCTCTGGAGAAAAGGTATGAGACTTCCTGAGGTCTCTCCTCACTTCTGCTTCTGAGATTCAAAGTCATTTGAGTTTCCAGAATACCTCTTCACTGAGACATGAACTCCTAATCTTGAGGTCCCAGGAAGCCAAATAGGGTTTCTTTTCCTCATTCTGACAGATTAAGGTTATAGGGGTCTGCAGAATCCAGGGGCTTATACAAAGGCCTCAGTTGAAAGGACAGACAGCAATGGCAGCCTGGAGCCGGGACAGATGGAATCCTGAGCACTGTGGTTCTCAGCTTGAGGTTTCAGTAACACAAGACCATTCTTTTTAGTGGTGGCTATTAATTTCTCTTTTCTCGTATTTTCCATTTATTCTGGTGAACAGTAATAGTTATCTATGAAATACCATATAACAAGTACAGTAAATCCATTTGAAATCCTGCGACATGATTCCAATCTGCCTGCCTCCTTTTCTGCTGGCTTCTGCTAACACACCTGGGAAACTCAGAAGGTACAGCTGGAGTCCTTCTTTGAGTCTTTGTAAAGCATCAATTGGAGGCTGAAACTCAAAGCAATATGACCCCTGCATAACATGAAACCTAAAAGTTTCCCAAGGCTCTTCTGTGAATTAAATGGCCAAGTTTCAGATATACACACATGGCATTTGAATGAGGTTCAGGGCAGCTGGTCAAAAAAAGGAATTGAACAAAAGAAGGCCAAACTTAAGCTCAGTAAAAGAGCAGGGAATCCAACAACAAAAGAAGGCAGACAATGGCAATGTGGCCATGCAGACCTTCCCAGGTCTCTAAGGCAGCCAGGGTTCCTGAGGGTTTGGCAACAGTAAAACTAAATAGGGAGTGTCAAAGCACCATTTTGGTCTCCCAGACAAGTCATATTATAGCTGCCACCTTTTCTAAAGACACCTTGAAACTGTCTGATTCAGTTTGAATCCAATGTCCTTCTAGTGGTGCTTCTTGGGATTGTTCATGTAACTCTATCTTTTGAATGTGCCCTGGAATTAGGACATGAACACTACCCGGCCTCCTGTTCCTCTCAATTTGCAGAATAGCAGCCTAGACTGACTTCTATAGCTCTAGAACCTGTAAGGCTCCATAACACTTAAGCCACCATTTTCTATGAGGGTTTGTTATGTATCTAGGACTGCATAAGTTACTGCCACTAAAAATGTCAAAGTACATCACACAATCCTTGTAAGTCACAATCTTTTTTGTATGTAAGATTTACAAACCTGAAATGATGCTATGACAACACAATATTGTCCTGAAAGCGAACATAGTGTTAATTATGTTCTGTGATAAATAGAATTAGTCTCATATCACCTGCCAGAATATAAGGTACCAGAGTGAAAGGCCATGTCTTCTGTGTCCCCTATAGCACGTAGCATGATGCTGAGCACAGCAGGTACACAATGAATAATGGATGGTTTATAGGATTAATCACTTGGGAACCTGAAACGCCTGCTTTTTTTAGTAGGTTAGGCCCCCTGGTAGCACTAGAGATGGAGACAGGTGGAGAATGCCACAAGCTTGTACCAAGTCTTCATTTTGGGTTACAGAGCAAAGTTTACCTTATTTTTGCCCTTCTATTTTGAAGTCTGTGAATGATTTCCCCTCATTACTGGGTGTTATCTGCTATTCAAGCTCTAGCAGAGAGTTACTCAACAAGGTTCCTGGCCCACCCCAACCAGCATCTGGCCCCTGTCACATGTATTCTCCTGTTGGATTCATCTAGAGGTAGCACAGACACTAAAGCACCTTCTAGCACAATAATGTATTGGATGGCATCACACATGCATATGCATACATACATGCTCACATACAGGCACACACACACAACACAAAGAAAGCACAAGACCATTACAGAAAACAGAACAACTAGCTCAGGAAGAGTTTGTCATTTTTCTTCAGGAGGCAAGAATGGAGAGAGGGCATAGTTTCTCTTTCAAAACTATTAGAAGAAAGTTGGGAGGCCAAGGTGGGCGGATCACGAGGTCAGGAGATCGAGACCATCCTGACTAACACGATGAGACCCCATCTCTGCTAAAACTACAAAAAAATTAGCTGGGCGCGGTGGTGGGCGCCTGTAGTCCCAGTTACTCTGGAGGCTGAGGCAGAAGAATGGTGTGAACCTGGGAGGCGGAGCTTGCAGTGAGCCGAGATCGCGCCACTACGCTCCAGTCTCCGGGGCACAGAGCGAGACTACCTCTCAAAAAAAAAAAAAAAAAAAAAAACTATTAGAAGAAAGTTAATTGGCCAAATTATATAGCACACATATTTATTGTAAAGTGAAATGCATACTAAATTTTGTCCAACCTATGCCAACTCTAGTTGTATTTGACAGGCTGTTTTAACTAGTCCTATCAAAAGAGTATAATTGGACTCATTCATCAATCTTACCAATGGTTAATAACCACCCCTGTATACTAGGCACTAATTTTCAAAGCTGAGGATTCAGTGTGAAACAAGGGAAAAGACCTCTGTCCTCAATGCAATTATAACTAGTGATAACAATGCACTTATAACTAGTTATAACAACTTATAACTATTATTGATCACTAGTTGTATATATCATTAGTTATGTAATTAGTGATATAACTAGTATATGTCCTTAAAACTAGTGATAACTGTGACTACATAGTATTTTAACTAGGGATTTCAGAGTAAAAATATTTTCTCTGAAGAAAACTAAGCAGGGTTGGATGATTTTGGAGGGAGACATTAAAGATTGGCTGCCCAGAGAAAGCCTAGATGAGGAGGTAAAATTTACGTGACAGGTGAATTGCAAGAAGGGGAGAGTGTTTCTGACAAAGAGAAGAGCAAACACAAAGCCCATCACTTTTCTTAATTTACTTTTGAACATTATGAACTTGATCCCTGACCCAGACAGTCTTCCACAGCCATAAGAGCTGTGTATGAGTGTGGCCTCCATTCTGACAGGTTGTTCTTTCAAGTGGTCCAAATGCACAAGATGACAGAGAACCAGCAGACTGTCTCTCCGCTTCAAAAAAAAGGAGATAAACATCAGAAAAGGAAGAATCACACATGACTAGTGCGTGACTCCCACCTGTCCTGAAGTAACACCCACCCTGGTCTTATGTAATGAAAATTACCTTCAAATGTCTGGTGGAAGCTGGTTAGAAGTTTTTATTGGTCATATAGCACAGCCTATTATGAGACTCACACCAGGGCCTGGATCATGGCCCACTCAAAGAGTTAGACTCTCATGGCAGTTATTATGTGCTCAAGTTTAAATTAACTTCACTTCCAGATTCCTCCTTCTACAAGATCATAACTTCCCATGTCCATGTGACAGAAAGAAGAAGGCAGGAGGCAGCTTGCTCCAGAGGCTTTAGCAACCTGTCCTGACATGGTTCTGGTCCTTTCTTATGCTTGTAAGCTCTTATCATTTGACAAACTTCAGCATCACAGTTAAAAACAGAGTTGAGGAGTCAGGCTGCCTGGAGCTAAATCCTGGCTACAGCACTTGCTGGCTGTGTGACTTGGCACAGATTACATCTTTTCAAGCGTCAGTTTCCTAACCTGTAAAACAATGCTTATATTATTTTACAGAATGGTTATGGGGATTAAAAAGATCATCTCTGTAAAGCCATAATGCATAGTATCTAGTGCACAGTGTGCACATCAAAGCTGGTAGTCATAGGAGTACAAAGAGGAGGAGGGCAGGGAGTCAGCATCATAATACTCCTCATACACTCAATCCTCAGCTTTTATTCCACAAGCTTCAAGAACACTTGGCTTAACTGGACATTTTAGTCCTTATAACCAACCTCAGAAGGGAAAAGAGTTTAAAAGAGAAAGGGGTAAAAGAGAAAAAAATGATGTTTTTTCCTTGTACACATTCATCCATGTTTTCTGAAGGCTCTAACAGGGCTCAAGGACCGAAAGTACTACTTGTTTCAAATATATTTTAGAACAATTGCAAAAATTAGAGAGAAGAAAAGCTGTTTTGCAGATGTCTGGCCATTCATAGTCATCCAATTTTTGGATTGCTCCCAATCAGTGAAGGGAAGAAGGAGTACAATTTGAAAGTCCTGGACTCCCTATGAGGTCACTGCTGACTCCACTTTAATAGTAGACCTCCAGGTGATTAGTAATTTTTCAACAATAAGCCTGAAAGCAAAAGAGGCACTAATCTAGCTCTCTCCCTGAATGCTTGTAAACATTTATTATTTTATGCCCTTCTGTTCTCCTTTTCTATTAGGATAAATTTTTCCAAGGCCAGAAACCAGGCCTGTTCTTTTTTTAACGCTTACAGCAAAGCTGGTTTCTGTGATACTAGTTATTCATCTCATGTCCCTCACCTGTTCCTCTGTAGACCCGGGGACCAATGAGTGTTTCAAGGCTATGAAGTATTATTTTACTAATCTTTGTTTTCCAATAATCTGGCATAGTTCCTGCAACATTGGTTTTCACTGAAATTTGCTTAAGGGAAAGGTTAAAATGGAAGAAGATATATAAAGAGGTTAACAGCTACAATAAAAATATAATCCAGAATAACAATAGGAGAAAATCAAGCCCAGTATGTTAGCGATTATTAAAAATAGTATTCCAACTAGAGTTGGAAAGGCTAATAAAAGTTTACTTCTTAAACATATTTGTAAAAAGTATGAAGGTGACCAGGCCTGGGCCGGAATAATAGCTCCAGAGTCACTGAAGACTCAGGCTTTGTCTGTCATTACTAGGATATGACCCGTATTATAGTGCAAAAGGCTGCTGGAATTCCAGCCATCACAACCACATTCTAAGCATCAGTATAAGTAGTGAGGAAGAGAGGAAAGAGACTTCCCAGGATTTCTATACATCACATTTACTTACTTTTAGTTAGCAAGAAATTAATCTCATGGTCTCAACTAAATGCAAAGGCAGATGCTGCCCAGTGGGAGGCAAGATGTATGGCAGCATGATCATAAGGACAGTATCTCTAAATATACAAATGTTTAGGAGCTTGCTGATGATTTCATATACACATGTGTTGCTTTTTTTTTTTGGCAGAGGGTGGGGGAGTTGACTCTTGGGAACCTATAGCTTAAGGTAGCTCGAGTAGCAGCAGCTCATCTGCAACTTGCACTGATTAAAAGTTGATGTGCCTATGGAGACAATGGGATAGAATGCTCTAATGGCAAACAGACAGTCTTTAAATGGTCATTGTTGGTGCTGTCCAGTCTGGTTTATTATAGGAAAGAAGCAAGAAGAGATTCAAGGAAGAAACTCAGGCCCAAGGAAACATTCAGCTGTTAGTGTGTGGTGTCCCTTTGTCCTATATCTCTTGGAACCCGAGTAGAAAATGAAAACAGTGAAGGACCCTCACCTTGAACAACAAGACAAAAGTGGTGGGGAGTCTGGTGCTGTCTATCTCTTCTGCCTGTATTTGGGGTCTATCATGGGTGGTCTGGGCCCCTTGCACTAGGATCAATCCTCCCCTAGACCTTCTATAGCCCTGTATACTATGACACTGCTATTTTTGCAATAATAAGTTTCCACAAGACCTTGCTGTTGAATGACTTGAGATGCCACCATCACTGTAAATATACCTCAAACACATACACACAAAGACACACACACACACTCTACCAGCACACTCACATACCCTCCTTATTTCAGAATAGGCAGGTTTCTGGAGACTAATTGATCAGATATATTGAGGGCAGATTCAATAGCCTACTAACAAGACTTGTTCCACGGCCCCCCTCCTGCCTGTGATTATTCATTCCTCTGGCACCTGTAGCTGGGATGAAGGCATAATTAAGGTCCTTCTGTATTCCTGGCAAGGAGAGGAAGAAGTCCAAGGCAACTGGGAGATAGCAACAGACTGAGGCAATCCGGGAAATCTCTGTCCTCTGGAAAATAGCCCTGAGGCCAAGAGCAGCAATTTTATTGTGAAGAAAACCATTCCCTAAAGAACTCTCACTGGCCTCCACTTCCTCTTGGCCAACAATGAAGAATAGATGAAAATGGCTGAGGGTGTTTTTAAGTTTAGTTTGTGCGTGTGTGCGTGTGTGTGTGTGTGTGTGTGTGTGTGTGTAGTGGAAGAAAAGAAAAGTGAGTCATTAAGTATGACTATAAATCTTAGCTCTAATGTCTTCTTTTCCACTCTAAAAATTGGGAATTATTCAAGGCATAAAGGTGTGTGGACCAAACCACTTAAAGGCATTATTTAAAATTTATCAACTCTCAATTATTCTCAGCAACTTAAAAAAAAAAAAAAAGGAAAAACAGCCTGCTTTCACCTTGCCCTTGAGCAGATTTCTGTGTGCCCTGCCTCCCAGCTGGCACATTAGCTCAGGATGCAGCTAACCTTGGACTTTGGTTTGCTGCCCACCTCAGGACTCATAACACATCACAGTGAGTTTGGAATCATTCAGTGCTTTGGATGACCCCATCCCTTCCTTAATCCCCAACTTTTTTTTATCATTGGTATAAAAATCAAGAATTCTCTGAACATTTTCTGGTCTGTCTATAAACCGCCGAAAGGATTATAATAATCATATTTGGGGTTTGTGTGGCATGGTAGGATTTTCATAATTTTTTCAGAACTCAGTCTGAATTTAAATCCATTGAGTCAAAGGGCTGGAGAGTTTTTAAGAGATGGGATGGGGGTACCCCAGGCCATCTATGTTTGTGAACTGTCCTTACCTAAAGGAAAAATAAATTTTTACTTATCTTCATGACAGGAGATAATTTTACAACTGAGAGTAAAAAGAAAAGGCACTTAACCAAGTGAGGCTCCCACTCTCCCACAGGAGAGGGTCTAGAGACTCTATATTCCTTAATGATTGATTACATTTCAAAGGATGGCTCCCAGGTTCTTAGGAAAGACAGTCCTGGGTTGTCAAAATGCAAAGAGGCTTTTTATATTATTTACATCTCAAAGTGGCAGAAAAAGAATTTATAATTATAGTTTTCTAAAGTAGATAGTCTAAGAAAAGGGAGGGGAGGGACCTTATTGGTTAGGCCATGTCGACTAACAGTCAAGGGTCAAGATAAGAAGATGGCCAGGGACCTTAAGACAGGAAATTTGGTCTAAAAGGTACTTAAACTGAAAGAAACATTAAGGCAATCTTGGTCAATCCTTACTATAACACAATGGAACCACCTATTAATATGCTCATTTTATAGACCATGAAACTAGGACACAGAGAGGTGGGAACTTATCCTAATTTATCAAACCTGAGAAATACCAAGTCATCTCCAAGTTCACATCTCTCCTACTATGACCAATTGCCTAAATATGCAAATGCATTTTGTTATTGTTGTTGTTGTTTTCTTATTTTAACTGTTTGTTAGGAACCAGTTCCACTGCATTACGTCTAAGTGTTGCCTTGATGACAGTAGTTTTGAAGGCTCCGCATGAAGGTAGTCTTATGGAAACAGAGAGGAGAAAAGGATGGAAAACAGGTAAGGGTGAGAGTAGTCAGTAAGCATCCCCACCACTCATCTCACACATGAGCACAACCTCCAACCACATGTTCAGAACAGGGTGGTCAGTAAACTAGGCAAAATGAAATGAAGTCCTGGATGGAATTAGCGGCAAGGGGAATAAAATGGACAGGGAAACTTTAAGAACACATCAAAAGAATGGCAGGAGCTGGAAATAGTGAGGCTAAAAGGGACCTTCTAAACATAACTTTAGTCTTAGAAAGACAGAAATTGAAATAGTTAGGAGACGGAGCCTAATTTAAGGGAAAATAAGTAAGAAAAGATTATACATGTTGACTTTAAGGTGGTCTGACAAGTTTATAACTTAACATTAGATCCTTACTGTAGACATTAAATTGGTGCTGTTGATTTCCAACTTGGAAGTCCTCTTCTTCACAGTGATATTATAGATACAAAAATAAATAACCTTAGTAAAAGATGAACATCTAGAGAGAAAGGGAAATGACAAGATGAGGAATCATGAACAGCTACCATAGCTGAGGACCAAGAAAAGAGAGATGAAAAAGCAAAAGCAAGGATGGGGGAGAAGGAACAGAAAAAGAACCAGGAAAAGCAGTAGCAGAGTCCAGGAAGTCTTGTGTAATAGAAACCAGGGCAATATAAAGATTAAAGAAGAAACTTTCTCCAGAATCTAATGGTACAGTTAAAGAAAATTGTGTAAGGCAGAGGGAGGCACTAGTGACTCTCAAGACAGAAGCTCCAATAGTTTTGAGGATAAAAATCACATTGCACAGGGACAAAGGAAGTAGCAGACATATCAGAAGCAGAGGTATTGGGCCACAGTTAAGCAGTGCAAAGAAGAAAGTTTGGATGC
Organism: Colobus angolensis palliatus; assembly: GCF_000951035.1. Lineage (NCBI taxonomy): Eukaryota > Metazoa > Chordata > Mammalia > Primates > Cercopithecidae > Colobus > Colobus angolensis. The sequence continues at coordinate 4,976,058 of NW_012116243.1, read as the reverse complement.
TAGTTCAATAAAAGGGAAAATATCATAAAATGTGTTTAAAAACGGAATTATTAGCCAATATTCCCCATACATTTATAGATCCAATAAATGTACAGAAACTCCTATACCATTTGCTAATGCATACATGAAATTATACAGATCCATTAAAACAATCCCTGTTTCTCTACCCCACTTTGTTTAACCCATCTCTATTATGTAGCATTCATAATATGAGCATTCTAACCCAAAGAGGTCTAGCCTTGTTATTAGTGTAGAAGACTCTTCCTCTCAGTCTGTTCTTCAATCCAAGACCCTTTAAGTTGTTACCATTTGAGGAGATTCTATTGTTGGCCTAGAGACAGCTACATATTGCTTATTTACCTTGGCATCATCAGTCACAGTTTTCAGGACTTCAAGGAAGGATGTTTGAAAGGTCTTGGAGACATGGCAGTAGTTGCCACACCTGAAACTAAGGCATGTCTGCAGAGCATTAAATAAGAAAGTTATCACCTTGTCTAATGTGTTTCCCTGTGATGGGTACTTGTTTCTAGATGGTGATCATTTGCCAGCTTTTGACAATTCCCATATATTTGTTCTAAGGCTGTTGTGCCCAGATTTTGTCGAATGAAGGGTAGTATTGTTTTATTAATTTTTGTGTATATACATCCTTTTCCAGCTATGGCTAGCAGATGCACTTGAAAGAAGGTAACAAATCTTTCTATCCCTGACTTTCAACAGCCCTTAAAGCTATCTGCTTCTTTAAAGCAGGTCCATACCAGATCAATAGTTTAGTAGATTTATTTCAGTTCCTCCCTTTGATCGTTTCCTGTTCTTAACCTTTGTGTCATTTCTCCTCTGTGTTTTTCGTGAGAGCTAGGCCTCCCCTCACCTCCATATCTCTCACCTGAAAAATGAACTCTTTGTTGTTCCATTTTTATGTTTTCAATTCATCTTTCTCAGTGACCATCCTAAATCTGCTCTCCCTGGAAACTCTCAATGATATCTCTGTCCTCCAGGGCTCAGAACAAGCTAAGGGGCAAGGAACAATTAAAAGTAGAAATCAAGTGTTTTCAATTACCTCTATGCTTTTGGCTATAATAGAAATTGTCCTGTGTGTGCATGTTCACTGGGAGAATTTTTAAGCCAAATGAGAAACAAAACAACAATTAAACTCAAATACTATAAATTAATATCAGAAATAAATGAAAATAACTAAACAGAAAAAGTATATCTGGTTCATACTTGGATAAAACTATATCTAAGCCGTGTGATCACTTTGGAAACATTATACATAGGAAAGAAGAAAATTTGTGTCAAGGAGCTGATTAAGGAACCAGTGATATCAAAAGTGACTGTGCTACTCAGTGTTCTGAGGATATTTGAAAAGTCAAAAGCTTTTCAGACTCCTGCTTAATGTCATTGGTTAGAACTGAGTGAGCTATGTTATTGACATCTCTCAGGCTTGCCAACCATTGTTTAGGATGTTAATTAACTCCAAAAGTGGTCGGTGTCCCATCAGTGATGTGAGACCTCAATTTGTCCTGGGAGGCTAAGGGGCTGTTGGGGAGGGGATGGCATGGAATACTGCTGCCTCTGACCTCATGGGGTTGGAGCAGAGCTGATATCCCTGGTCTGGCAAAAGAGAAGAATATAATTTTTATAGTTCTTTGTCCTTTTACACATATACAAACTCAAAAGATCCATTTCTGTGCATGTACCTTTTACCTCTCCTTTTGAAAAGCTACATAATGAAGAGAGATTTATCCATTTTAAAATGCTGTCTGTGCACAAAGTGAAACCTGCTCTCACCCTTCTGAGTTGTAACATTGCTCTTTCTCTGAGCCTTATAAAGCCTGCATGAGTCAGACCACTTACGGCTTGCCCTTATACTATCAGGACATGGGACAGGGAGGGGCAGCCGGTGTGTGCAATCTGTCAGCTATTGTACAGCCTAATGAGGCACAAGAATAAAGGTTCCCCATGTGGAATGTTCTCTTCCACATCAGAGGCACTGAGGAGGCACTTTGCAGATTCCAGCGGGTCTGGGGAGACTGTCACCGAAGTCAGCCAAGCTCCTCTGGCTGCAGTGGCAACCTGTCAGTCAGCTGGCCTGGGACATGAAATGACCATGCTACAGGGCTGGCATCCCCTTAGACCAGTGTGTAAGGTTTGTACTTATTCCCAAGGCCAGACTCACCTCAGCTAAAGTGACCTCCTCCAAAGCTTGCTTGAGTCCACTAGGGAGTGATCCCTATAAGCTCATAACTCCTGAGAAAGACACAAAAGTAACAAGTCAGCATGAGAGATGGGGGATGGAAAGGAAAGGAGCTGGGAGCAAGGCAGAGATGCCACTAAGGATCTCTCTCTCTCTCTCTCTCTCTCTCGACCTTCAAAGAAAGCTTTAGAACTGGGACTGAAGATTCAGAGAGCAGTGCTGTGGGCGACTGAGTGTTGAATGCATGCAAACCAGCTAGTACAAAAGCAAAGACAAGAGCTGGACTCTGGAGCAGTACCCTGTGGCTGTTATTGAAAAGATTCACAGACAAATGGCAGCTGCACCTGCAAGTATAATGGAAAGGGTGGATATGACGATGACATCTTATTTTTATTAGGACACATGAACACCAGGCTGTCTAACAGGAGTGGGAGTAGCAAGAATTAATCATCTCATATTCCTAATGTGGTGGCTTGTGGTGTTGGGGGGAAGGGTGTGTGTTTTCCTGGGTGTTGCAAACAACTGCTGCATGCTCTTCAGGGTAGCATTAATAAGTCAAATGGTTTGGAAAAGAAAAAAGTATCAGTGGGCAGAGAGTCTGGAAAAAAAAAATTTTAAAGATGAAGGGGCTGATGTCTGCTTTGAGTCATGCTAGGAGCTATAAATATGCAATAAGCAGAGTCAAGAGCAGCTGCTCAAGTCCAGCCTCCTAAACAGCATCCCTCCCAAGCAGGCAAGCAGAGTGAGAAATTGAGCCTACTACCCTAGCAGTCCTGTGTGGTACCCTCTTTCTACATTGCTGTGCTAAATCATGTGTGGACTCTCATAGAGCCAATTACCCTAAGATGGAGATTCTCAAATTTGAATGTGCAAAGGATCATATGGGAACTTAGACAAATGCAGATTCCTGTATCTTGCCCACCTCCATCAGTGACTTGATTCATACACCAAGTGTGATGGGGCCCCAGAAATGTGAATTTTTAAAGCACTCCAAAACCTTGAAAAATATTATTTTAGGCAATGTAGAGACTAACACTGGATAAAACTAAATGATACGTATTTTCTTTACAACAGACTAATGTCTTCTTCCTTTGAGTGTGCTCTACTTACTGCCAGCTCCTATAGACCATCCGTAGTTAAAAAGTGGTCCCAGAAGTTTTCTGCAGACAGACATTTATACCTTAGGTTAAATTTAAGTCAACATGTTACCTATGTTAGGAGTGTTTGCCATTTTAAACGTCTTGCTTATTTTAGAATGAGGGGTTGTGTTGTTGGGTGAAGGGATTTCTTGCAGCAGCAGATGGGAAATGTAGCTGAGAAAGGAACATTCCTTCCTGCTGCCCCCAGAAATTATGAAATATCTGGCAGAGCCTACAGATAATTATGAACCATTTCACTGGGATCATTCCACCATGAATGATATTATATCCTACAAAGTCAGACTTCTAGCACTATCAGCTCAGGCAGAGGCCCAAGAGGGCAAAAAGATTTTCTACCAGGTAGTACACCCTAAATTTTGAAAATATCTCAAACCATATTACTTGAGCTAAGATTAGAGTTTAACTAGAGTTTCATAAAACATTTTCTCACTATTTCTAGAAATGGGAAATCTCCACCATGAGTCACCAGAAAGATTTCTTCTCCTTTGTAATCAAACAGCCCATCTCACCCTACATTTGCTGAGTCTATAAATCATAATGAATATTAAAGCATAAAGATAAGGCCAATTAGAGGAAACAAACATCACAGTAAGGGATTCATTAAAGAAGATCAGATTCCTCTATACAGAACTGCTTGTACATTTGCCTCTTTATCAGACTGGGGATTGTTCTGGCCCATGGAGAAACTGGCCTTTATAAAACCCTCCCACAGGGATCTGCCATCCACCCAGCTCCTGGCCACATGTAAAGCCTGCTTTTATCCTAAATAAAAGCGTGCTTTTATCCCTGTAACCACCAAGGAAAAGCAATAAAAACTAATTAACACCCTTTCCATTTTGTTCTCATTTGTTAGAAATCTAATTAGATTCAAGCAGAAGGGAAACCTTGCTATTGTGGTCAATCTCACTGTGCTTTAGAAAGGCTTGGCCATTGGATTAAGTAAGGAAGCCAGCAAGATGACACGGTCTTTAATTTACAAACTTACCCAAGTGTAAAAAAGAAAATATTTGTTGGGAGAGTCAACAGTGGTTACCAGAGCCAAATCAAAATATCTGCAATATTTCTGAGATGGTGAGAATTATGCTTCTCTGAATCTTTACAAGAAAGGAAATGGGAATAATAATCCTCTTCATGTAACAGTTAATAAATGTTGAGCACATAATAAGTTCCAGGCACTGTGTTAAAAGTTTACTCAAATGATCTCTTGAATTTTCATAACAATTCAATGAGTAAGTTATTTTTAATATTCTCATCTTACAGATAAAAGATACTTGGGGGATTTTTCTGTAGAGAGGGTCATTTCACTGATTTGTAAGAAACTGTAGGTAATAGAGGTCACTAGGACTCAGATCTCTCTTACAAAATAACTAAGGCAAAAAAAGATTTGAGAATCCAAAAGGTTAGAAAACAACCAATGCAAAGCCAAGCAAGAACCCACACACTGGCAAGTGTTTTGAGGTCAAAGCTCATCTTCTTAAGGTTTGTACTATATTTGTCTCTTTGTTTATTTGTTTCATTGGATAAATTAACAGTGAGGGAAATTATAGTCTTTATGTTAACAGCACATATGGTTCATTTTTTAAAAAGTCTCCTCAACTATTTTGGGCAACTACTATCAAATTGATAACTGTTATCTACTTCTTTGAAGTGGAAAGTCCTTTAAAGTTAGGACTATACTGGTAAACACATGTGGAAGTTGATAAACTATAATTCAATTTGTTGTTGATGAAAAACGTGAATCATGGGCTCGGTGAGTTAAAAGCCACCTTTGTTTTCTTCTTGTAGAACCTGACTCAGTGCTGGAATTCCATCTGCAACATCCCCAGTGGGAAAGCCTAGTAGGGCAGGCAACAGGAGCCTGTGAATGCTTCAAGCTCAAGAAGCATTCGTCCCTGGTAGATGAGTTGGTGCTCTTTAGCATGATTTAATCAGAGTATAGTTTAGGTTGAAACAATTGTGTAAGTTTTCTTTGTCCATTAATGTAGATAGATTGATTTTTCAAGTTATAAACAGACCCTACATATCTGGGATAAGCTGCATGTGATTGTAAAGTATTGTGTTTTTTAAATATACTGCTAGATTGAATTAGCTAATTTATGTTAAAGATTTTTGCATCCATGTTCATGACAGAAATAGGTCCGTAATTTTTCTCTCTTAAAAGTTGAAATCAAGTAAGGTGACCCCATAAAAAGTATTAGAAATTGATCCTTCATTGTATTTTCTTAGGAAGAGTTTGTCCAAGTTGAGTGTTATCTTTTTTTTTTTTTTTTTGGAGCGAATAGAATAACCCACTAATAAAGTAATATGAGTCTAAAGTTTTCTTTGAAAAGTAATTTTTAATACTAGATTTCCATTTCCTTAGCAGATAAAAGGTTATTTGGATTTTTAATTTCTACTTTTGTCAGTTTGGGTTATGTGGTATTTTTTCATAGAAATTGTCCATTTAATTTGAATTATCAAGTTTATTTGCTGAAAATCCATAATATCTTCTTTATCTGTAAAATAAAATCTGTACTGACACTTTTCTCTCTCCCTCTTTCTCTGTCTCTATGTAAAATATTTATTTTACTAAATCATCTTTCTGTATCATTTAATTGTACCCTTTATAATTTCTTGTTTTCTATTTTATACAATTTTTATTTGCTCTTTATTTTCCAGCTCCTTGAAATGAAAGCATAAAATATTTATTTTTACCTTTTTTATTTTGTTTAAATGCATTTAAGCTAATAATTTTCCTGTAAGCACTGACTGATATTCATTTTAAAAGTTTTGATATGCTAATATCTTTTGTCATTCCATTAAAAATATTTTCTAAATTGTTTTCTAATTTCCCTTTTGATTGCATCTTTTACCCATGGATTACTTAAAAGATTTTTGTTTAATTTCAATCAGCTTGGGATTTTCTTGAATATGTGCGTGTTAGTGATTTTTTTTTTTTTTTTTTTGAGGAGGAGTCTCGCTCTGTCGCCCGGACTGGAGTGCAGTGGCCAGATCTCAGCTCACTGCAAGCTCCGCCTCCCGGGTTTACGCCATTCTCCTGCCTCAGCCTCCCGAGTAGCTGGGACTACAGGCGCCTGCCACCTCGCCCGGCTAGTTTTTGTATTTTTAGTAGAGACGGGGTTTCACCGTGTTAGCCAGGATGGTCTCCATCTCCTGACCTCGTGATCCGCCCGTCTCGGCCTCCCAAAGTGCTGGGATTACAGGCTTGAGCCACCGCGCCTGGCCGCGTGTTAGTGATTTTAAGCTAAATTCCAGTGTATGAATAAAACAAACAATAATTTTAACCTTTTGAAAATTGTGAGGCTTTTTTGGCACAAGATATAATCAATTTTATCATGTGCACATGACAGTAATTTAAATTTTATAAAGTGTTCTGTATATGTCAGTAAGGTCATGTTTATTAATTTTGTTCAGATCATCTATACTATTATTGAGTTTTTGTCAGTTTTTAAAATCAGCTTTAATTGTAGGAATTTTCACGTGTGATTTTAGCTCTGTTTTTTGTTTGTGTGTTTCCTCTAATGTAAAACTAAGATATTAGTTGTATACAAATGAAAAATGAGGATATCTTTCTGTTAGATTAACCTTATTATACAATATACCTGCTTCTTACTATTATTGTCACTTTGTCTCTTAATACAGCTATTTTCTTTTGATCAATGTTTGCAAAGTAACATGTTTCTGACCTCTTACTTTAAAACTTACTATGTCCTTATAAGTAATGTGTGTCTGTGGTCAGCAGCATAAAAGGGTTTTTAATTTATTATTCAGTCTGGATATCTTAGATTTTCATTGGAGAATTTATTCCATTTATATTTAATTTCTAACACTAGCTTGCTTTATATTTTCCATCTTACTCATTTCCCATTTTTTCCTATTTGTTCATTTTCTTTTTTTGTTAATTTATTTTGGCTAAATCATGTGTTTATTTTCTATTTATTATGCATTAAACTTATTCTTATAATATTCTGTTAGCAGCATCCATAAATATTACAAACACACCCTTGAATTACATAGTCCAATATAGGTTATTACATATACCATTTTATAGTACCTTAGGACTTTATATTCCTGTCTTTTATTGTTTTAGTTATTTAGTCATTTTAGTTCTACATATAAATTAAACTCCACAGATATAAAATTGCTGTTTGGTAGAATCAATGTTGATATATAAATATATTATCAAGGTTCATATCTAAATCTATATATCTCTATGTATTTGTGATATATTTATTCTTCATTCTTTCTGGTCTTTTTCATTCCTTCTTGCCTTTGTTTCTATCTGTGATCATCTTCCTCTGACTGATGAATTCTACTTAGGTTTCCTTTTACTGCAGACTTACTGGAGAAAAGTTCTCTTAGTCTTTGCGTGAAAACATTCCAGTTATGTTGTAAGATATTCTTGCAGGGTATGTAATTCTAATTTTGTAGTTATTTTTATTCAACACTTTAAAGATATTATTCCACTACTATTTGGCTTTTATTGTGTTTGTAAGGAAGTTGGCTAAGAATTTCATTTCATTGTATTTGAAGGCAAGGTGACTGTTTCTCTGCTTTTAAGATTATTTTCCTTTTCTTTAATTATGTTTACCAGATTAATTATGATGTGCCCATATTTGTGTCATTTTGGATGTTTTCTATTGACCTGTTTTGAACTAATTTTGTGTTCTGTTGCATCCAGGCTGCTACTAGTAAGCCCAAACATTTAATTTTCAGTTTTAAAAATTGTATATTTCTTAGTTCTTTATGTGATTTTTATAGATATCCTTTCATCCGTTTGGTCATTTCCTATGATTCTTTAACATATTATTTAATAGTTATTCTAAATACTTCACCTGCAAATTCTTTTACCTAGGTTTGTGATTTGACACCTATTTTCTACCTTCTTCCATCTTCCCTCTTCACAGGTCTACTAATTTTTTATTGTATGCCAGATACAATGAATAAAAGAACCATACATGATCTCAATCATTTTATCTCCAACGTTCTCACCACATTTAAGTGGATATCATAAAGAAATGATCATCTCAATTCAATTAGAAATTAATTTGAGACAAAACTAGATTGTAATATTTGTCATATTCAGTCCATTTCTGATTTCACTGCTTCAAAGGAATTAGTCTCCTTGATTGTTCATTAGAACCCGGCTAAGACTCTGTCTGCTGAGCCCCAGACAAGTACACTTTTTCCATCTCTGCTGTTTTTAAGTTTCAGTAAATGACTCAAGCCTGCTAACAAATGTCTTGAGCTGCTGACAGGTGATGCTCTTGATGCAAGCTCCCTTATTGGCAGATCTTTCTTCTAAAGCACCAAAAGACTCTGAATATTTTATTCTGCATTTAGAAGCTTCTGGTTTAGCCCCTCTGGATCTCCAGCAAACGTTCTTTGAGGAAAACAAGATTTGAGTCTCCTCACGTTTCCAATTTGCCACACTAGTCCTAGTTGACTGCTTAAAGCTTTGGTGGTGCCTCCTGCCACCAGAGAGTCCTGCTGCTTCAGCTCAACTAACCCTTGGGTCACACCAAAAACTGGCAGATGGCCCAGCTGGAAAAATGGCTGGAGGTAGTCAACTCACTTCTCTTCTCTGAGGAATTAGAGGAATTAGGGTATATCTCAACTCTTACTTGCACTGCTCTCTCATGCAGCCAAAAATGTGATTTTTGTAATTTACCTGCTTCTTATGCCAGCACCCACTGTGCCCTATCATGAAGCAGAAGTCTATGGCACCCTACATAGAAACAAAAGAATCCAGGTGAGAAAACTTTTGGTTGCAAGTAACAAGCAACCCAGTGCCAATTGGCTTAAGAAAAAGATAATATATTGTTTCACCTAATTGAAAAGTCCTTGTGTAAGTGAGTCTTCAACTACAGGAAACGTAGAAATATTTTTTAAAATATCCTCATTGGCTCTAATTCAGTTGCGGACATCTTTCTGTCTTAGTCATCAACCAAACTGTCTTGAGAGGAGGAGATGCATGATTTCTCAGAGCAAAGTCTGGATCATGTCAGAAGAGGTCAAATGAGGAGATTGTGGAAAGGAAGAACAAATGCCCACTATGACCATTCCAGCCATCATTCATCTCATTATGGTCTCAATAGCTATAGTTTCTGCCAGGCATTTAAGCACTTAAATGCATTATCTTGTCTTGTGTATTGCTCATTGTTTTGCTTACGTTAAGCTGAAACTTTGTTCTTGATATCCAAATCATAAAAATTCACACTGAACTTCTAAGGTACTTAATACAGTATATTCTTGCTGTCTGGTAGGTCCTCAGGAAGGTTATCCAACTGTATTTCACACTGCAGGTCACAGCTGAAGAAGGATTGGTTTCTCAGTTTTCAACTCTAATCATGTGCTAACATGTGCTGTCAGAAGAAAGCACTTTAAGCCATAGGTTATTATTATATATTGTAAGCAGTATTTCTTTGAATCAAATAAAATGAGAAAATGGGTAAGGGTGCCTCACTAATCCCTGAGCCATCTCACTGATGCACAGTATTGAGTTCAGCATGCCTTCATTTGCTGTGACATTGCACATCTCATGTTCTATCTTCTAGGCAGGCAATTATGGGAAGACTTCAGTGCTGCCCTCCAAGAGACTAGACTACAGGCTGAATGGAACTCTGTCAGACAGGCAGCCTCACTTCCTCCCAGCTACTTGATGTGTCTCTCCCAACAAAAGAAATGGTTTTGAATTCTTTCTTTCACCAGCTTGCTGCCAGAAATCTTATAAAAGAAGCTACACTTTGAGCCTGAGCTTGAAACTAGGAACTGACTTACACAGTCAGCTGGAGGGTTGGAATTGAGCAGACCATGCTATTTCCAGTAGGTGTGCACATCCCACAGAGGGTATGCTGATTAAAATCATCAGAACATAAGAAGACATAAGGAATTAATAAATTAGAGCAAATGCATAGTGTGATGATAAAGGGCATAGTCACGGGAGTCAGAATCCTTTCTCTGTTGCTGAGTGGCCTTGTGCCTGAGATTCCTAATTTGTATCATAGAGAGCTATTGTGATTAGTTAAAATTATGCACGTAAAGTGCTTAGCATGTGAAATGCAAGCATCTTAGGCATAACCAACAATAAATAGTTATTATGAATATTTGTATTGGCTTGTGCAGGAAATTTTAGGGATAGCATCACCAACTATTTATCACCATGGTAATGAGCTAATGTGACTACATCATGCTACATAAGTGTAGAAAAGACTTAAAAATTCATCCATCTTATACATGCCATTACATAGTTTTTCTGCACATTAAAATGCCCAACCACATTGTTTCCAACGTCTGAAGATCCAAGGGCAGAGGCCATCATTAAAAGTTAAGGCTATAAATTGTAACAGGGAAAAAAATTAGGTGTACATTCCTATGAGCACATGTATTGCTCAGGGTTCATACAAATGCCCAAATCATCTTAAAATGCAATATACAAACTCATATTTGTCATTTTCCCCAAAAAATAATTACAAAGAAACTATGTGGAATGGCTTATATTTTTCTTATTTATTTAGCCTGCATTTGTTTTAGTCCACAACTCATCCTAGCTTGAAAGCAATTAGCATGCATGCTGTATTTGTTTCTCTGTCCCCATATTTTGACTTCTCTCCTCCTTCCCCATTTTGAACCTTTCCCCTGGAAACATTCTTCTCACCTTGTTATCCTACCCATTTATTCATTTGTTATTGATTTGAAAGGTATATAATATCTGCCAATCCCTGTGCTACAGACACAAGAAAACAGACCCTGATGACACTCCAGTGGAGGATAAAGTAAGGAAACAGTATATTTTATTAACACAATCGGAGACTGTGCACATATTGGGAGAAAGTAATTGGATCTGTGTCTTAAAGGATGGATGAGGGTCAGGCAGACTTGTAAAGGAAGAAGGATTTTTGGCATGATCAAAGGTACAGAGAGAAGAAATAGTTCAGCACGACAGGAAACTAACAATCATTTGATGTTGCTCAAATATGAAGTTCAGAGAAGTACAAGCATGCATCTCTTAACAATGAGGACATGTTCTAAGAAACGTGCCATTAAGTGATTTCATTATTGTGCGAACATCATAGAGTATACTTGCACAAACCTAGGTGGGATAGCCTACTACACACCTAGGCTATATGGTGTAGCATGTTGCTCCTAGGCTGCAAACCTATACAGTGTGTTACTGGGCTGAATACTATAAGCAATTGTAACACAATGGTAAGGATTTGTGTATCTAAATGTATGGAAACATAGAAGTGGTAATGTTTTGTGCTACAATGTATGACAGCATGATGTCACTAGATGATAGGGACTTTTCAGCTCTATTATAATCTTATGAGACCACTGTTGTATATGTGGTCCGTCATTAACCAAAACATCATCATGTGTCACATTACTATAATTGGCAAAGAGATCCTGGATAAGCAGGAAGAAAACAATAGTGAAGGAATTTTCTTCCATTTTAAGGTCACTGTACTTTTTTTCTGTACACAGTTGGAAGTCACCAAAGGGCTTTGAACAAAGAAATGACATGGTCAGATTTCACATATTAGATATATTACAGTCTGGAGAAGAACATTCAAGGATATAGATAGACACACTGATGAATTTGACCAATAATCCATGCTAGAAACCCGAGAGCCTGAATGCAGGCAGTGGTTGTTGACGAAAAGGAGACTAGGCAAAGACAGGCCTAGAGAAGGTGAAACTTGACATTTTTCCAAAATAATCCTTTAGAAAACCTTAGGAAAACAATTTTAAATGAGACAAAGATAACGCACAAAACACATAGAAGCCAATGAGTCTATAAAGATAAAGCACAAAACATATAGAAACCAATTAGTCTATATAATATGAATTCCATATCCAAAGGTAAGTAAGTTGTCCTAGCCTCACATTTACCAGATACCCAAGCCTCAGAAATTTTTCTGACCTCTATCATGTCACTCTTTTATCCTAGAACAGATAAGGGATGGCCTTGCAGCTACCCTGGAGGCTTCCTCAGCAGCCTCCATTTCTCTCCCTAGAGGCATTTTGGAATCACAGGCCTTAGACTGTGAGGCCATCATTCTACATCTTCCCTGGCCCCTACATCTGATGGTTGGAGTCCTAGGCTCTAAGTCCTCAAATGAGAAAGTTGTTTCTTGATCTGCTTTTCACCATCTTTTCCTGGACTTTAGGCCATTCTTCTTCACTTTATCTATGTATTTACTTCCAGTATCCATCCTAACGCTTCTATTCAAGGTAAAGTTTATTGAATTTCTAACCAGAGAAGTTCTCCTTTGAACCCTGACCAATGTCTTCTTATTCTGTACTGTTTAAAAGAAGCATAGTAAATGGTGAGAAGATGAGTTATATTCTTTAGTGGCAATTGGGTTTTTCACCTGCAGTTTTAAACTAGGGATCAGCAAACTATGGCCCACAGGCCAAATCTGTCCCACTACCTATTTTAATAAATAAAGTTTTACTAGAACATAGACACCCCCATTCATTCAGGTATTGTCTCTAGCTGCTTTGAGCTACAGAAGCACAGTTGAACAGATAGTTGTGACAGAGACCACGTGGCCCAGAACCCTAAAATATTTACCACAGAGCCTTTACAGAGAAAGTTTGTTGACCCCTTTTCTAACCCATTAGGAAGACTAATTTTTCTCTAATAGTCATATTTATTCTGTAATAAAGGCCCATATGCCTTTACTTTGGAAGTTTACCCATTTCCCTACTACAGCTGATATGTCACAACCTTAGTGCCTGTTTCCTACATGAGAATGATCTTCAGCATCATCAACTCCCCCTCTCTCTCCATAGTCCACCCTAGAAACCATCTGGAATTCTATTAATAAATTCTACATACATTTATACAGAAAATTGCTTTACATATATAGCATTAAATTTTAAAATTTTCCTGGCATCAAGACATGGAGGAACACTGAGTAGTTAGGTCTAATGAAATGGTGCAATTCATTTTTCCTCTTTGTTCTCTTTCATGCAAGGTATATCAGCAGAGCCAAAGATTGTCCATAGAGAGGAAGCAAAACTAAAACATTTCAATAATCTATATACCAGAAAATCAATTCATAATAACTAAAATTTGGCTGGGTCACCTTTCAAAGCAATCAAGTGCTTTCAGAGCACTTGATTTTCCTGTAATGTAGTACGATAATTTACATCAGCTTTTACTTGAAGAAGTATTTTGTTAAGAGTTTCATTTAGTAATTCAGAACAAGGACTCTGGACCTCTGCTTCCTGGATGTAAATGCTAGCTTTGTCCGTTATTGAGTTATGTAACTTCTTTGTACCTCAGTCTTCTCACCTATAAAATGGAGATTATAATACCATCTACTTTATGAGGTTTATAAAAATTATATGAGTTAATATATGCTGAATACTTAGAACAGTACTGCATGATAAGTGCTATATGCTTTTATTCTTATTTTATTATTTATTTATTTATTTATTGCTTTTTTGTGTTTCTCTGCTCTCAAAGTGATACGAATACTTATGTTTGAGGAAAGTAGGTATACATTCTGGCAGAATTTCTCCATTTCTTCTCCTTGCTAGGCAGGCATCTGCCTCCTTGCTTTCTACTCATTTCACCTATTACCCTAGCCTTACTAATCCCCTCTCAGAATCCCTTCACTCTGTTCGGTTGTTGTTTAATGGACAAATAAAGATTGTGTTATTTATGATGTATAACATGATGTTTTGATTTATTGTGGAAAGGCTAACTCAAGCTAATTAACATATGTGTTACCTAATGCACTTGTTATTTTATTGTCAAATACATAAAATTTTCTTTCTTAGCAATATTAAAAGTACAATATTTTGTTATTAGGTTTAGTTGTCATGATATACAATAGATCTCCAGAAATTATTCTTCTGTCTAACTAAAAATTTGTATTCTTTGACCAATATTTTCCCAGTCTCCCCATCTCTCAGCCTATGGCAATACCATTCTACTGTCCACTTCTAAGAGTTTGACTTTTTAAGATTCCACATATAAGTGAGATCATACACTATTTGTCCTTCTGTGCTGGGTTTATTTCATGTAACATGATGCTCATCAGCTTCATCCATGTTGTCACAAATGATAGGATTTCCTTAATTTTTAAGGCTGAATAGTATTCCATTGTGTATATATATATCACACTTTCTTAATCCATTTATCCTTTGATGGACACTTAGGTTATTTCCATATCTCAGCTATTGTGCATAATGCTTCAATGAACATAAGAGTTCAGCTATCTTTTCATCATTCTGATTTTATATCCTTTGGATATCTACCCGGAAGTAGGATTGCTAGATCATATGACAATCTTATTGTTAGTCTGAGGACCCTTTATACCATTTGCCGAAATGACTATACCAATTTACATTCCTTCCAACAGTGTGTGTGGGTTCGCTTTTCTCCACATTCTCACCGACACTTGTTACCGCTTGTCTTTTTGATAATAGTCATTTTAACAGGTGTAAGTGACATCATTGTGGTTTTAATTTGCATTTCCCTAATTATTAGTATTTTAAGCATTTTAAAATATAGCCATTGACCATTTGTATGTCTTCTTTTGAGAAATGTCTATTCAGGTCCTTTGCCCATTTTTAACGGGGTTGTTTTCTTGCTACTGAATTGTTTAGTTCCTTATGTATTTTGAATAGTAATTCCTTATCAATTGCATGATTTAAAAATATCTCCTTCCATTTCTTTAGGTTGTCTCCTCACTCTTTTGATTGTTTCCTGTGCTGGACAGCTTTTTAGTTGATGTAACTACATTTGTCTGGTTTTGCTTCATTTGCTTGTTCTTTTGAGGTCATAGCCAAAACAAAAAATCATTGCCCAGACCAATGTCATAAGGCTTTTCTCCTATGTTTTCTTCTAATAGTTCTATGATTTCCTGTCTTACATTTAAGTCTCTAATTCATTTTGAGTTAATATGGGGTAAAATAAGGATCTAATTTCATTCTTCTGCCTGAGGATATCCAGTTATCCAAACACAAGCTATTAAAGAGACCGTCCTGTCCCCATTATGTATTCTTGGCATCTTTGTCAAAAATCAATTAACTGTAAGTTCATGAGTTCATAACTGGCCTGTTTCATTAGTCTATGTGTTTTTAGGCTGGTACCATGCTGTTTCGATTACTTTAGCTTTGTAGAAGATTTTGAACTCAGGCAGAGTTCAAAGCCTCTGGCTTTGTTCTTTTTGCTCAAGGTGATTTTGGCTTCTTGGGTAACACCATCACTATTGTTGATCACAACCAAAGTTTCTAGGCTTAGCAACTGGTCTCACCAAGAGTGGAATCAGGAGAGTGGAAATGGAGAAGCCAAGACTTTAAAACAGTGGTTATTTGCTTGCTTTTCCCATGCTTACTCCCCCTACCCTATGAGGAAAGGACGAGTATCTTTCTTAATACTTTTCTGTGCTCCTAGAACACTGTCTCATAGGTAGAAGTTGCTCATAAATATTTATGGGAGGAGTATTTAAACGTAAGGGGATTAGAGCCTTGTGAGGGAGGAAAGGCTAAGAAATGAGTGCTGATCCTTCACCAGCTGCTATTCCTCTGACCTCATGGTCCATGATTTCTAAGGCAAATGACCAGACTAGAGTAACATGAAGGCAACAGCAAAAGTTGGAGGTAGAAGTGGAGCAGAAAATAGGAGATGTTTTTCTAGGAAAAATGTCCTATGGCTAATCCTGGGTATATTAGCTTTTTATCCTCTCCAGATGTTATATATAATAGTAACAGCTAATCAGATCACACCACACAGATATTATCTTTAAATTTAGATACATAATTACCATTTATTTTGAATGTGTTTGATAATGTTTCTACTCTTCTGATGTTTGATAATCATTTATGCTGCCAATAATTTATTTGCAGTTATTAATTCAACATAAGCCTATCAAGTACATATTAAATATCATACATTCTGCTATGGATGAGTGATATTAACAAAACAAGTAGCACATTATTTCTGTTACTCTTCTGAAGGAACACTGCTTGAAAGATAGCAAAATTCTGGATGGTATAACATGATTACTGCCATTCAAAGCAAGGAATAAAGGCTATTGGAGAACTGATGAAGGAATAATTACCTTCTCTTGCAAAGATGTCTATATTGACTTTAGAAATAGTAGATACTGCAATCGAGCTTTGAAGCTGAAATATGCCAAACAATAAAGAGACGAAATGTACATCAGGTAGATGAGGACAAGATAAGTCAAATAGCATTTCGGAAATGGTGAATAATCTGGGTGCCTAGAATATAGAATGTATGGGGCAGTAGCAGGGGATGAGACAGGACCAGACTAGTAATGATTTAGTTTACAAAGCATTGGGAAGCCATCAAAGAGATTTCAAGGAAAAGGGTGTTAAGTTGAATCCCAGAAAATTCAACTCTCAGGTTCAATTCTCTGTTCTGGGACTTAGGAAAATTCCTTGAGTTCTACACGTTTCTATGTGTGTTCCTAGTTTCTTCATCTGTAGGGGATCATATTAGTACTTATCTATTATGGTTGTTGTGAGGACTAAATGAATTAATATATGTAAGGTACTTAAAACAATGTCAGACTCATATTAAGTGATTTTTCTTAAATATTTCCTACTGTCTTCCAGAGTGAAAATCTCATTTGTGACCCATTGTTAAGGCATATTTGGTAGATCTACCATATATTCTACTCCTAGGTCACCTAATACTGCACCAACAGAATACACACTCTGTCTTGAATACTGTTCCTGTCAAGATCCAGTGCCAAAGTAAGAACTATGATAGACACCACCTCTTCAGCTGTGTAGACTGCACATACATCAGGGTGCTGAGAGTCCAGTGTGGGAGATGACAAATTATGGGCAGAACCAGCTATTAATCACGCATGCCAAACAAAAGAGAACTCCGTGTAGAAGTTTCTGCATGGTGAAACCTTATTTCATTACCTAAACCAACATTATTTTATGTTGTGCTTTCCTTCCTTCAAGATTTTCTTCTGGAATAATTTTTGAAAGGCATCTTGCAATTTGGATTTGTGGTAATTTAAAAAATGTTTCCCTTTCTGATTTTTTTATAATCATTCAGCTATCTCTGGGTATCCTGAGTGCCGAAGTTCTAGGGATTGTCAGCAGAGCAAATTGATTTCCTTTATTATATAAAATCTGACTTTTATTTCCCTTCTATTATATTGGTATGTGGTCTGGTTTTCCATTTTTATAAGCACCAACATGGTAAAAAGAAACCATTAGTGTCCAATATGCTAAATGCCAATTCTATGAATTGACTGCCCAGAGGCTAACTGGAAAATAGCTATCTTTGTTCACTCAGTGCAACTCTTTCATTTGATAAATGATCTCATCATATTGCTCAGCTAGGCCACAGTCCTGAAAGCAGTCCCCTAAAATGATTAATTCTCAAAATAATTCTATTTCAGCCAAGAACATTTGCATTAGCCCACATCAATATTCCATGGTGTCTCCTTCCTACTTTTTTTCAAGCAATCTGCTTCTACTCAGGTGGACCACAGTATCAAAGTGCTGCTTACCTGTCTTCCAGGGGCCATCGGTATAACCTTATTCTGGATTTCACTGAACTTAAGTGATTTGTTCTTAAATTAAAACAGAAAGTGAAATAATTTTCTTCCCTAGATTCTAACTTGTCAGTGTTAATAGGGACCAGATTTTGATCAATTTTTTATGAAAGAAAAGCTTCAAAATCAATAATAGATACAAGATAGAGTATAAGAAATGGCATGTTTCAAGAAATGCAACCAATAAGACTAATCATGTATGTATAAATGACACATGTTGATATAAAGTACATTTCTAAATACAACATTCAATGATTTTACTTATGTGCTATAGGTGAAATGAATTTGCAATAGGACTAATATAGTTTGGATATGTGTCCCCATCCCAATCTCACGTTGAAATGTAGTTCCCAATGTTGGAGTTGGAGGCCTGGTGGGAAGGGATTGGATCATGAGGGTGGATTTTTCATGAATGGTTTTGCACCATCCTTTTGGTGTTGTTCTTGTGATACTGAGTTGGTTCTCATGAAATCTGGTTGTTTAAAAGTGTGTGGCACTTCCCCCACTCCTCCTGCTCTTGCTCCTGCTTTTGCCATGTGATGTGCCTGCTCCCCCTTGGCATTCCACCATGATTGTAAGTTTTCTGAGGCCTCCCCAGAAGCTGAGTGGATGCCAGCATCATGCTTTCCATACAGCCAGCAGAACCATGAGCCAATTTAACCTATTTTCTTTATAAATAACCCAGTCTCGGATATTACTTTATAGCAATGTGAGAATGGCCTAATGCAAGGACTATTTCTCTAATTCATTCAACCATTCATATGGTTTGGTTGTGTCCCCACCCAAAATCTCATCTTTAATTGTAATCCCCATAATCTCCATATGTCAGGGGTGGGACCAGGTGGAGGTAATCGGATCATGGGGGCAGTTTCCCCCATGCTGTTCTTGTGATAGTGAGTGAGTCTCATGAAATTTGATGGTTTTATAAGCATCTGGCAATTCCCCTGCTTGCACTCACTCCATTCCTCTGCCCTGTGAAGAAGGTGCCTGCTTCTTTGTCTTCCACTATGATTGTAAGTTTCCTGAGACCTCCCCAGCAATGAGGAACTGTGAGTCAATTAAACTTCTTTCCTTTATATTAATAAATTACCCAGTCAGGTATTCCTTCATAGCAGTGTGAGAACAGACTAATACATTTATTATTTATTTATTTATTCACTAAATTACTATCTGAGGAAAGCCACCCCATAAAAATTTCTTTGCTTTCCCTTCTGTATTCTCATAGCTCTTTGCTAATTGCTTACAATACTATTTGTTTTGAATACATAATCTCTAAGTATCTTTAATATTAAGAAAACAATATGCTGAGAACTTTTTATGATGCCAACAAGATTTATGTGCAATGATTTTTACTGCTGCATTACTTATAGTAAAAAATGTAAAACAACCCAAAATTCAGCAGTAGAAAAATGGTTAAGTAAATGATGTGCATTTGTATAATCAAGTGCTGTAAACTCGTCTCAATGTTCATGTGAAATTTTTAGTGATGGCAAATATTTGTTTTATAATGTTTGCAGAAAAAATACACAAAACATGACTCCTATATCTAATGTAGTTCAAATTATATTTAAATATTTATGAATAAAATGTACTGTTAATAGTGATAATTTCTGAATTAGAAAATTAAGAATATTTTCTGTCTTCTTTATATATGTCTGTATTTTGCAAGTGTTGTATAATAACATATATAATTTTTATAACCACAAAACAAAACTACAAATTGTGTTTGTTTGGCTTTCAGTACATCCATTTTGCATCTCATACTGTGTTGCCTCTGGAAATAAGCCTAAAGAAAACTAAAATAATAGACCAGGTCTCATAGAGCTTACAATTTAATAGATAATAAAGAGGCAAACAGGACTTTAAAATAGCAGTACAAAACAGGATTAAAATTGAAACTGAGAAATTGTTTACTATAAGCTGGTACCACTGAAAAAGTTAAAAACTGTGGCTATAGTGGGGACTCAGGAGCAGGAAATATTGCATGGAGGCAGACCTAGGTGGATTGGAATAGGTAAAACAAAGGGAAAGATAGGAAATGGACAAAAAGCATGGTGTCAGTTCATGTTCTGCTTTTTGTTTGATGAATCTTTATTAGAGGAGGGTTTATATTACATAGTCAGCATTCAGTTAGAAAAACTGAAGCCATTTTATGTGTTTAAAACAGGAAAGGATATAATACAGGGAATAAAAGCTTATAAACTATAGAAAGGCCTGGACAGAGTCAGAAACTGAAATCTAGAGGTTAAAAACTTGCAGAAAATTAATAACAATTTCAAAATTCCTTCACACACTTGTGTTAGGTGAATGGCAAATAAAAATAAATCATTACAAAACTTATCTCTGTGAAGCCCACAGTCCACTGTCAGAGTAAAAATAAAATGGCTTCCATCTTCCTACTTCTTTCCATATCTTGCCTAATTGTATCTGCTGGGCAAAAGGCCAACACATTCAGAACACTAAAGAAAAAGTTGTCTGGAAAATATAGTTCCCAGGCTTGTAGCACTGGCCCACAGGATAAAGCAGAAAAAGGCATAAGAATGAATGCTGAGTGCCAAACTCTCTCTCCAGATATCTAGCACAGATAGTTGCAACAAAACCTTGAAAGCTAGGATGAAGAGTTTAGTTTTAGAAAAAAATAGGGTTTATTACGCATCTGAAAAGAATATTATGTTGAATATGAGTTGGTTCAGAAAACCTCTCTTCACCAGCACAAGGTAACATGAAAAGTAACAACAACCTCAAAAAACTAAAGGGAACTTGGAAGTGGAGTCAACATTGTGTGGGGTCAGAGGTAAGGGCGGTGTGCTCAAGTTTCCCTGTGGGCCTTAAGCTGATTTGTATCAACCATATAGACACTTTAGCCCTCTTAACAGGCCAATTTCTCAATAAATGCACTAGAAGCAGCATGAAATCCAACTAGTTTTTAAACTATTGCTCTGGTTGCACAACATAGACTTAACTTACAGCTGCTGTAGTCAAAACTCTGGTCCAGTGAGAAACGTCACATTCACGCACACTAGTCCTTCGTGGTGATGTTTCCACCCAAACACTGTTTTCATATAATTACGTATCTGATTTTCAAAATTTCTCTTTAAGTGGTTTAGAAAATTATATTTTAAATCTCCAATGGATTATGAATAGAATGATTTTAATATACATTCACACTTACTGAAAGATAATTTCTGGTCACAAAGACATTTCAAACAAGAAGAAAATGAAGTCCTTTAGGACTGCTCTTTCCCTGTGTGTGTGGGTGAGGCAAGAGAATGCTTTAGAAAAGAGAAAGAAAGTGATTTTTAAAAATTTCACCAATATACCCTACTGTCTCTCCCACTATCCTGCCTTTACAACCTACTTATCTGTCAATTCTGTGGATGCAGGAAATGTGCTCTATGTTTTCCAGCACTGCTGACCTCAGAGACTTGCCTGCAGATCATGCCAATAAATTTTGTTTGATGAATAAATCTATTTTTAATAGTCTCAATATCAATGATGCTAGATTACAAGTCAATATTGAGACTTCAAGTGATGAAACCTTCTCAGCTTGGAATCCTATTGTATTAGAGGGTATTCAATAGAAACATTAAAGAAGAAGAAAGTGGAGAAGGAAGAAGAAAGATGAGAAAAAATAAAAACAGAATAAAGAAGGAAAGAAAGATGAAAGGAAAGGAAGTGTGACATAAAGCTTTTACCAAAAGGTTTGAGCAATATCTTCCCTGAAGGAGTTTTAACAAGAATTGAGGTGAAATATGAAATAGGACAAAACCAAGTTATAAATGTTGTTCTCACAAAACTTGCCTAAAACATGTCTAACATGCTTAGAAAGCAAAGGGGAAACTATGGAAAAGATTGTAGGTATATTCCTAAAGTATGTTTTTGAAGACATTTTGAACTACGACAGATCTCTTGAGTGAAGGTAAATATAAATTCTATGTAGAAACTCATGAAAAATGGATAGTGTTCTCTGAAATGTATAATTTCCTAAACTGATTTATTTTTTCTAAGCATTCACATTATTGTCATTAATATATTGCTGGCTTATGATTTTATCTACTCAGCTCAGCTACCAGGAACTATGATTAAAGCAAGTACTTCTGCTACATTTGGAGAAACCCTTTCAAGTTATTGTTCCTTGGATCAGCTATCAACATAAATTTTGTCCCATGTAGAGAAATTCAGCACAATGTATGCAGACCAATAAAACAGAAAAGGCTGTTTTCATCAAGAAAGTAAGATGCTGCGTATTTATGCACAATGTCCCATTGTAAACCAGGAAACCACAAAACTAAAAGCACTAAAAACTCCAGGTCTTTCTATGGAACACTGTGGTTGGCATTTTTATGTGAAGCAAGTTTGGGTCTCAAACTTCTATGTGGCTGCAATACTTTTGCCTTAATAAAGATCTGAGACCAGAAATAATTGCTATCAATTCACAACATATTTTTTTTTTGAAAATTACATTTATCTTATAAATATCCCTGGTAACAACCTTAAAAATCTAATACACCCTGAATCACTTTACCAGTGACCTTATTTCTGGTTGAATGCTCTCGTCAGCATCCTGGAGGAAAAACTGAAATTTGTGATCTTTTGATGGTCCATAAAGATGAAACCTTGACTTAGAACAGAGAGTTTAAGGCATTTTCTAAACAGAAAACAGGTTCCTGATACCCAGGGTCCTACAAAATGCTTACCTGTTCATTTTCATCACTCTGTTTCTTTTAGTCACCTCTGTGGGCTCGGAAGAATTTTTGTGGCAATACTACAATTAAGCAGCAGGTTTTTGGTTTAAATGTGTCAGGATTGATTTTTATCCCTCTTTCTCTGCCCCACACCCCCTCCACCCACCAACTTTCCCACTACATGGGCAGCAGCTTTGCAAAACCTGCTTTATTGTTCACTCTGATGTATTTTTATCTGGTTGGGAATGACATACCTGCAGAAGCTTTACTTTTTATCTTGTCCTATGTTTCAAAGCTTGTTTCTTCCTCAGTACTGACACTGGCAATCCTTTGTGGTTTTCCCTGAGCCTCAAAAGCTTAATGGTCTGGCACAGAACTTGAATCATTGGAAATATAACCCAACCAACTCTAACAGCAGCTTCAGAGAGGTTTGGGGAGCAGTCACTCAAAAGAGAATAAGTTCTGACCATGGTTAAGTGTTCCAGGGAGGTTTCCCTCTTTAGAATAAAGGCAATATATTCAAAAGTTTCTTAAAAATCTGCAGAACTCATCTAGATGACTTAAATAGAATTTTAGATTCCCTAGTGGTAAGTAAATGAAACTGAGTTCAGAGGTTAATTACCTCTCTTCTTGGATATTTGGTGGACCCTGCATTGAGAAAGAGGAGAAGGGAAGGCCATGATTGAAGGAGGAGATTTCTTGCATGAAATTAGTTATTTGGATATTAAATACCTAGTTGCCTCACAAGAGCACAGACATAACTGTAGCAAATGCAGTTAAGCCATTGTAATTGAAGGAGATGTCTTAGTCAGTTTGGGCTGCTATAACAAATACACCATAGAGTAGATGGCTTGTAAACAATAGACGTTTAAACCTCACAGTTCTGGAGGCTGGAAGTCTGAGATCAGGGTACCAGCATGGTCAAGTTCTAGTGATGATCCTCTTCTGGATTGCACATGACTGACTTCTCATTGTATCCTTGTGTGGCAGAAAAACAGTGAGCTAGCTCATTGGAGATTTGTATATAAGTGCACTAATCCATTCCTGAGGAGGAATACTATACTCAAATGCCCAAATACTATAACACTGAAGAGTTGATTTCAGCATATGAATTTTGGTAATTCAATCTGTAACAGGAGGTATTCTATTATTATCATTAAGGCTTACTTGTGACACTTTTTAAAACTTCAAATGAATTAAACTCATTTTAACTTTTAGATGTTAATATTTTGGTCATTTCTTTATCATAGTTTGTCTATTAGGGAAGACCCAACATGAGAGGAAGGGAGGAAGAGAGAGAGAGAAAGAGAACACTAACATTTACGCTCCCTAAATGCCACAAACTGTTCTTAACATTTTACAAATATTAACTTATTTAATCCTCAACAACACTGTGCAGAGTTTTATTACTATTTCTGTCTTATGTATGAGGAAACTGAGGTACAAAAAGGTGAATAACTTGCCCACAACCATACAACTAGTGAAGCTGCAGAGCTGGCATTCAAACCCAGGAAATCTGACCTCAGAGACAGCACTTTACCAACTAGACTTTTATTTATTTATTTATTTATTTATTTATTTATTTGAGACAAAGTTTTGCTCTTGTTGCCCAGGCTGGAGTGCAATGGCGCGATCTCAGCTCACTGCAACCTCTGCTTCCCGGGTTCAAGCTATTCTCCTGCCTCAGCCTCACGAGTAGCTGGGACTACAGGCATGCGCCACCACGCCCTTCTTATTTTGCATTTTTAGTAGAGATGGGGTTCCTTCATGTTGGTCAGGCTGGTCTTAAATTCCTGACCTCAGGTGATCTCCCCACCTCGGCCTCCCAAAGTGGCCTCCCAAAGTACAGCCATGAGCCACCGCACCTGGCACCAACTAGATTTTTGATAGCAACATTAGAGCCCTATTTTTAAGACCAGTCAAGACTAACCCCCCACACACACACATACACACACACACACAGAGCCAAATCTCAATGGCTTAATATAAAGGAAGTCAGGTTCTCAATCACGCTTTTTCCTACATAGGCTGCTCTACAGCTTTTCCTACGTAGGCTTTTTCCTACATAGAAGCTCTGCTCCTTTCACTCAGGGACCCAGACTCATGGAGGCTTCATCTCACCATGTGCTTCCACAATAACCACCCCAGTAGAAAGGGAAAGTGACAAGTCACACCATGGCTCTTAAAGTTACATATATCACTCCCACTCACATTGTATTTGTCAGTGTGAGTCATATGGCCACATCCAATCTCAAGAAGACTAAGAAATACAATCCTACTATGTTTCCTAATGTAGGGGTGCAGGTGAAGCAGACATATTGGATAAGCAGCACTAATAACCAATAGCACACCTCTTTGTGACCGACTCACGTCTCTAATCTCAGCAGTTACATTCTATGCATTTTTTTAACTGGGAAATTATTTTTAAATCTCCAAGGGAAGATCCACTTTCCTTACATTTTTGGTTCCCAGGTGCTTGTTCACTGCAAATAGTTGTGTCCATATATTACCTTAAAGCTCAAGAACTTTTGAACACATAATCCAGAAAGAGGCTTAAAATCAATGTGCTTTCTGCTCTGTATTTCTTCCTTGTGGCAATGTGTATAGACCATTATCTGCTTGAAAGGGAGAGAAAACCTAAGTTAACATTTGAAAAATATTACTTACCACAATGCTACTGGATGATGATAAAATCTTGGAGTCCAGATGTTGATGCAAATATTTCTTTACATTTTCAATCAATTTACCTCTCAGTTCATTAAATTCAATCTCACATGAAAATTTATGAATCTTTATTCCTTCCTAATCTTTCTCTCTCTCCAAGTTCTCTGTGCAATGTTTTGCTCCCACCTTCTGCTAGCTTTACCTCCAGAATCCAAGCTCTCGACATCAGTTCAGAGGGGCAAGGAGCAGGGCCTCCATATCCTATACATTACTGAATCAGCCTTAGCAAGTTCAGAGTGTGATTTCCCATAGCAGAAAACAGGTATTTCTCGTGTTAATACTGACAGCCTTCTTCAGAATGTATATGTATTATTAGACTAGGAACATTTTTAATCCTTTTTCTTCATCTGACCAAAGAGACCCCTCCCAGGGGAGTGAGAGAACAATAAACCTGCATTCTACCATTGCTGTATAAGAATACTTGGCACATCCCAGGTATCTGATAAACTACCCTCCACACCCATTTTTGGTTTCATCCCTCTCACTTTTAACACCGCTCTGACTCATGAATTAAGTAAAAGAAACGTGGGCACTGTCTAATATCTTAGTAGCACTTTCAAGGTCAGTAGTTTTAAATATGCCTAAGTCAGTAGTTTTAGGTATGAAGATTAATTTAAAATAAAAATATAGTTGAAATCTACATGAAATATGTATGCTTTCAAGTCTCTTGATCGGGAGCTCGTACAATGGCAAATATTACTAAGAATTTAACAAAGAATTTTAGGTCAATTTTAATGTTATGAATGACTGCAGCATCCATACATATTTAGAAATGTATGTGGAAGATAAATTTTGGGTTCACCAAGAAAGTTGAACATAGATATAAATTCAATAACTATTGGACAAAACTGCAAAGTCTCCCAAGAGTCCATAGCTTGTAAATGGGAACCAATGACTCAGATTTCACAGATTCCCATGAGTATCAAATTTTACAATAGGATACTTTTCTAATCACACAGGCAATACCCCTTCCTTTCTATGTTACAGGACCTCATGCTTTTTCTACATGTAGATGTTAGCTAATTTCAGAAGTGTTGGTGATTATTCTTATAATTTTTGAAAATCTCTTTATAAGATTAGAATTTGGGCAAAAATAACAAAAATAAAATAAATAGTATAAACAAAAAGTTGCGTTTGTTATACATGGATTATTGATTTTTAAAGAATAATATGTTTTAAAATATGTTGCTTTAAAACAGACCACACGTGCATTTTCTGCATGAAACTATACTGTTGGATGAGAGTTGGGTAGAGACAAGGGTAGAGTATATTGTATCAGTTCAACAATAGATTGTGATTCTTTGTGACCTTGCAACCAATTCACTGTTAACTTTTTCTTTCCTTTTAAAAGTTTTGCTTTGGCTAACTTCACTTCTATTCTGTCAGCTCCTAGGTTGGTCATTGTCTCAATAACCAATCTTCATAGCTTTTATATCATTCTTTGAAAACCAATAATCTATATATAACAAAAATATTTTTGATAATATTTATTTTATTTTTATATTGTATTTTGTAATTGACAAATAAAAATTGTATGTTTATTATGTACAACATAAATACCATGCAATTTTCATAACTCCTTTATTCTTATATGTTTCCAATTCTTTTAACTGTTATTTGCATACATTTATGGGGTACAGTGAAATTTTGTTACATGTATATAATGCATAGTGATCAAATCAGGATATTTAGGGTGTCCATCACTGAAGTACAATACATTTTTTGTTAACTATAGTCAGCCTACTCTGCTATCAGAAATTGAGTTTATTACTTTCATATAAGTTTATGTTTGTATCTTTTAACCTACTTCTCTCCACCTTTGCCCCAGCCACCACTCACCATTCCCAATTCCTGATCTAAGTTTCCACTCTCTACCTCCATGTGATCAAATTTTTTAGCTCCCACATATAAGTGAGAACATATGATATTTGTCTTTTTGCACCAAGCTTATTTCACTTAACATAATGTCCTCTAGTTACATCCATGTTACTGCAAATAACATAATTTCATTTTTTATGGCCAAATAATATTCCATTTGGTATATATACCACATTTTCTTTATCCATTAATTCACTGATGGACATTTAGGTTGCTTTTATACCTTTGCTACTGTGAATAGTGCTGCAATAAATGTGCAAGTTTAGGTATCCCTTTCATATATTGATTTCTTTTCCTTTGAATAGATATCCAATAGTGAGATTGCTAGATCAAATGATAATTCTATTTTTAGTTTCTTGAGGAATCTTCATACTGCTTTCCATAGGGGTTGTTCTAGTTTACATTCCCACCAACCATGTGTAAGAGCTCCTTTTTCTCCACATTCTTGCCAACATCTGTTTTCAATTTGGGGTTTTCTTGTTTTGTTTTTTTTTTTTTTGTCTTTTTAAATAATAGGTATTATAACTGAAGTAAGATGATATCTCATTGTGAGTTAGACCTGTATTTCTCTGATAATTATTGATGTTGAGCATTTTTTCATATTCCTGTGGTCATTTTTATGTCCTCTTTTGAGAAAGTCTATTCATGTCCTACGCCTACTTTTTAATGAGATTGTTGATTTTTCTCCTGTTGACTTGTTTAAGTTCCTTGTATATTTGTGATATTAGTCCCGTGTCAAATGAATGGTTTGCAAATATTTTCTCCCATTCAGCAGGTTGTCTCTTCATTCTGTTGATTATTTCTTTTGCTACACAGGAGATTTGATTTAATTAGGTCTCATTTGTCTATTTTTGTTTTTGTTGCCTGTGCTTATGAGGTCTTAGTTACAAATTATTTGCCTGCACCAATGTCCAGGAGAATTTTTCTTAGGCTTCCTTCTGGTATTTTTAGGATCTTCACTGGCTATTCAGTCTTTTTTGACTTCCTGTGAATTTTAGGGTTTTTAAAAATTTATATTAAAAATGGTGTTGGTGTTTTCCTAGAGATTGAATTGAATCTGTAGATTGCTTTGGGCAACATGGTCATTTTAATAATATTCATTTTTGCAATACATGGTTATGGGATATTATGCCACTCTTTTGTGTCATCTTCAATTTCTTTCATCTGTATTTTGTGAATTTTCAAATAGAGATCTTATACCTTCTTGGTTAAAATGTTTCCTAGGTGTTTTTTCTAACTACTGTAAAGGGAATTGCCTTATTTCTTTCTCAGGTAGATTATTATTGGTACACAGAAATGCTACTAATTATTGCATGTTGATTTTGGACCCTGCAACTTTATGGTATTCATTTATCAAACCCAAGAGTATTTTGGTGGAGTCTTTAAATTTTTCTAGATATACAATCATATCATCAGGCAGGGACACTCTGATTTCCTCTTTTTCAATTTGGCTGCCTTTTATTACTATATCTTGCCTGATTGCTCTCGTTAGGATCTCTAGTACTATGTTGAATGGGAGTGGTGAAGATGGGTATCCTGGTCTTTTTTCTTGTTCCAGTACTTAGAGAAAAGGCTTTCAACTTTATCCCATTCAGTATGATGTTAACTATGGGTTTATCACATTTGGCCTTGATTTTTTGAGGTATGTTCCTTCTGTGCCAAGTTTTCTGAGAGTTTGTATCATGAAGTTTTGAGTTTTATCAAATGCCATTTCTGCATATATTGAGATAATCATATCATTGATTCTGTGATTTGATATATCATGTGTATTAATTTGCATTATATTGAACCATCCTTGCATTCCTGGGGAAAATCCCCCTTAATGATGGTGTATTATCTTCTTGATATACCATTGAGTTTGGTTAAGTAATATTTTGTTGAGGAGTTTTGCATCTATGTTCAAGAATATTTTCCTGTAGTTTTTGTTGTTGTTGTTCTTGTGTCCTTGTCTAGCATTAATCTCAGAGTGATACTGGCTTCTTAGAATGAATTAGCTAGAATTCCCTCCTCTTAAATTCTTAGAATAGTTTCAGAAGAATAAGCACTAGTTCTTTGTACACTGGGTAGAATTTGGGTGTGAATTCATCTGGTCCTGGGATTTTCTTTGTTGGGAAACTTTATTACCGATTCCAACTTGCTACTCATTATTGTTCAGTTCATTTTCTATTCCTTCCTGATTCAATCTGGGTAGGTTGTATGTTTCCATCAATCTATCCATTTCCTCTGGGTTCTTCAGTTTGTCAATGAACAGTTGTTCATAATAGTTTCTGCTCACCCTTACGTTTTTGTGATATCCGTTGTAATGTGTCCCTTTTTATTTCTGATTTTATTTGTTTTAGTCTCCTATCCTTTTTTCTTGGTTAGTCTAGTTAGACAAACCAACATTTTATTTTGTTGATTTTTTGCACTTTTTTGGTCTCTATTTCATTTTGGTCTGCTCTGATCTTTATTATTTCCTTTCTTCTGCTAATTTGGAGTTTAGTTTGTTTTTGCTTTTCTAGTTTCTTGAAGTACATAGTTAAATTGTTAATTTGAAATCTTTCTACTTTTTATTCCAGACATTTCTTGCTATAAACTTCCTTGTTAGTACTGCTTTTGCTGTATCCTACAGGTGTTGGTACATTATGGGTTCATTTCCATTTGTTTCAAGAATTTTTCTGATTTCCATTTGAATTTCTTCATTGACCCAGTGGTCATTCAGGAGCATGTTGTTTAACTTCCACGTATTTCTATAGTTTCTCAAGTTCCTCTCGGTATTAATATCTAGTGCTCTTCCACTATGGTCTGAGAAGATACTTGATATGATTTTTATTTTCAAAACTTTTTTTCAGATTTGCTTTGGGACCTAACATATGGTTGAGTCTGGAGAATGTTCCATGTGCTGATGAAAATATGTACATTCTGCAACTGTTGAACAGAATGTTCTATAATTGTCTATTTGGTCTATTTGTTCTGATGTCCAGTTTAAATTCAATGTGTCCTTGCTGATTTTCTGTATAGATTATTTGTCTAATGCCGAAAGTGTGATGTTGAAGTACTTCACTATTATTGTATTGCAGTCTGTCTCTCTCTTTAGATTTCATAATACTTGCTTTATATATTTGGGTGCTCCAATTGTTAAGTACATACATATTTAGAATTACTATATTTGTTTATCAGATTGATTCTTTTATCATTATATAATGGCTTTTGTTGTCTTTTATAACTTTTTTTGACTTAAAGTTTGTTATATAGATACTCCTGCTTTTTTTTGTTTCTGTTTGCATAGAATATCTTTTTCCATATCTTTACTTTCAGTCTGAATGTGTCTTTACTGGTAAGATGAGTTTCTTCTAGTCAGAACATAATTGAATAATGTCTTTTTATCAGTTGAGTCATTCTATATCTTTTAGGTAGATAATTTGATCCATTTACATACATAGTTATTACTGATATGTGAGGCTTTGTTCCTGTCATATTGTTCATTGTTTTCTGGTTGTTTCAAATAATCTTTGCTCTTATTGCTGTCATTATGGCTTTGTGGACTGCTGTAGTGTTATCTTTGAGTCCTTTCTCTTTCTCCTCTAAATCATTGCTTAATCAGTGAGCTTTATATTTTAGTATTTTCATAATGGTAAATATTGTCCTTTCACTTACAGATGTGGGACTCCCTTAAGCATTTCTCATAGGACCAGTCTGGTGGTAATAAATTTCTTCAACATTTGCTTGTCTGTGAAAGACCTTATTTCTCTTTCATTTATAAAGAATAATTTTGCTGGATGTATTATTCTTGGTTGACAGTTTTTTTCATTCAACACTTCAAATATTTTATCTCATTCTTGTCTGGCCTGTAAGGTATCTACTGAGAAATCTGCTGTTATTCTGATAAGGTTTCCTTTATAGGTAACCACATGATTTTTTCTTGCTGTTTAGGATTAATTCTTTGTTTGACTTTAGATAATCTGACTGTAATATGTCATGGAAACCATTTTACATTGTGTCTGTCTGGGGATTGCTAAACCTCCTGTATTTGGATGTCTAAATCTCTTGCTAGACTTGGGAAGTTTACATCTATTATTTTATTAAATATGCTTTCTAATTTTTTCATTTCTCTTTATCCTCAGGGATTCCAAAAATTGAAATATTCAGTTACTTTATGTTGTTCCAAATATCACAAAGACTTTGATCATTTTTTATTTCTGTCTTTATTTTTATTGTACTGAATTATTTCAAAACCCAGTTTTCAAGTTCTGAGATTCTTTTTCCTGCTTTACCTAGTCTAATGTTGAAGCTTTCAAGTGTATTTTGTATATCCCTCAATGATTTTTTTTCAGTTCCAGACTTTCTATTTGTTTCTTTTAAAATATCTATTTGGTAAATTTCTCATTCATATACTGAATTGTCTTTCTTGTTTATTTGTGCTTTTAAAAATTCTTTTGTATCTTACTAGGCTTCTTTAAAATCAATATTTTGATTTCTTTATCTGGAATTTCAAAAATTTCTTTTTGATTAAAATGTATTCCTGGAGAATAATTTGGTTTCTTTGGGATGTCATATTTACTGGTTTTTTAATGTTTCCTGCATCCTTACATTGATATCTGTGCATCTGGTGTACCAGTTGCTTCTTCCTATTTTTGAATTTACTTTCATAAGGTAGGACTTTTTCATAAAAGTGTACCTATGGTGTTTGTTGCGTAGGACACTTTGGCTTTGATTCTGGGTGCATGCAGTAGTGTTACCTGTATGATTTATTTGGCTGTAAACAGTGCTGGGGTATATGTGATTTATTTGGCACATTGGGGTGGGATTATTAATGAATGCTGTGTGGTAAAGTTGCACGGGGGACTGGGATGCCATTTGAGCAAATTTCCAGGCTCCAGTGGTGGCAGTGATGTGCTAAGCATGCCTATATTTATGCCAAATAGTGATTTATACTGGCACTGGTGTTAGCAGTTATTGGTGGACCAATTCTTTGGCCTCCAAGTGTCTTGATCAACTGCGAATGGCAGCAATGGTGAAACAGGTAGGTGGGTGGGTTCTGGGGCCCCTTGGAAGCTGGCACGGCTTGGGTAATGGCAGTGATGGGATGATTATCTGAGTCTCAAGTGGCATACATTGATGTTGTCAATGGCTGCAGTAGACTGGGTGAGTTAGTCTCCAGGCCTGCTGATGAGTCTTGAAGGTAGGTATCAGTTGAGGTAACAGCAAATGGGAGATTAGGCCCAACTTCAGGCTTCTGGGAGGAATTCTGAGGTGCCCAAGATGTTGACTGGGCTGGACAATCCCCAAGAAACTGAGCGATGTGCTCTGTCTTGGGGAGATGTAAGGCAGGCTTGTGCTCAGGCCTCCTAATGGTGAGAGTAGGAGGCACCTGCCATCATGGGCAGGGGTGGGGTGATTCTCAAATACAAGGCAGAGTGTTCAAATAAGCCATGCTGAGGCCCTTCCACTGGAGAGGTTGGGATGACCTTGGTGGCCATAGGCTGGGTCAGCAGGTAGGGAAGATGTTTCTCTCGTATGCCCCAATTTGACAGGGCTTGCTCCCCAACACCAGCTGCAGAAGCCCTTGCCCAGTCCCTAAGTCTCACTGGCAACTTGTGCCCTGCTAGCATTTGTCTCAGTCCTGGCAGTGCTTACTTCCCAGCACCAGCATCTGCAGTTCGTGCCTCACTGGCTTCTCAGCCCCAGCGGCAGGAGCACTCCCAGTTTGCACCACAGTCTCAGTAGCAACAACACATTTCCCTAATGCCCCAGACCCAATGCTGCTGAGTCCCATAACAGAATGCAATCTGCCAAAATTTAGGTTTGAAAATGGCACCTTGCAGTAGCTGCTTAGGTCTCAGAAAGTATATAGAACCCACCATAAGCTCCCTCTCAAGAGCAGTTTCATACCATGGTCTCCCGGAGGCTGCCTGTGTCAGCTTCAGGAGTTAGAAAGGTCAAGGGTTTCTCCCATGACCAGAATTGTATGATTCTTTGGAGGGAATGTGGGCCACTAGAACTCTCTAACTTACCTTTTCCCTGCATTAGGAAGTCACTTACAGCTTCCACCTGATCCTCACCAAGCAGGCTATCTCTCTTCTTTACCTCCCTGTCCCCAGTGTTTCCTGTCACTCTTCTGCTCAATTCCAGTGCCCTTTCTTGGATATTGCATTTGAGATGTGCTTATCTATACATCCCTTTGGCTCTTCTAAGTGGATGAAGTGAGCATGAAATGCAACCAGTCAGCCATCCTAAAGCTTCTCCCTCTCTGTTTCTATAGGATATAAAACTGTTATTTTTTAAAATGAAACATTTTCATGTAGGAAAAAAAAAAAAAAGACTTTTCAAAAGTAAACTAAAATCATGTGAAATCCTACTACCCTGAGATACGTGGAATTGACCTTTATCTGACTACTCTTTAGATATCCCTCTAGGCATAAATACTTACAGTATTGAAATATAATTTTTAAATGGCACCATATTACACATGTTCTTTTGATTTCCATTATGGCCATTTATTTGACCCATGAGGTATATAGAGGCTTCATTTTTTCATTTTTAAAAATATTGAGTGTTTTAATCATATTTTTGTTATCAATTTCCAAGATAAATTCAATCTGGTGAAAGAATTTGATCTGTAAGATAGGGATTGCTTTTATATTAATTGTTGAGGCTAGCCTAGTAGATGACAAATTTTATTACATTTTATAGACATGCTTGAAAGGAATGTTGGTGTATGTTCATTGTGTTAAGAGAAATCTGTAAAGATCTTCCACTGTGATTTAAGATTTGTCTCTCCCCTGGTAGTTCTGGCCATTTTTGCTTTATGGTCTTTAAGGCTCTTCTAGTAGATACAAGCTTAAAATTTTTGTATCTTCTTAAAAAAGTAGGTATTTTATCATTTCATAACTTTCTTTAAACTATATATTTTGTCTATTATAACTATATAATTTTTCTTTTCATTACTTTTTATCTAATACTAAACTTCCATTATTTTATTCTAAAGCTTTATTTTGATTGCATTTTAAATATGGCTCTGATAAATGGCACAAATTTAGATTTTTATCAAACTTGACAATTTCTGTTCTATTTATTTGGTGAGTTTAGCCCATTTATATTTATTATAATTACAAATATATTTAGATACTTTACTACCATCTTCACTTTCTATCAGACTTGATTTATCAATGTTTTTTTCTAATTTCATTTCTCAGGTTAACATTTTGGGATATTGACTTTTTAATTTCACATTAAAAACTCTTGCACATGTTTAACATTATTGACCCTTTTGTACTTATGTGTACTTTTTCATAGAATTTGAGTTCATGATCTTTTTTGAAGTCCATTTCATGAATCTTTTTTAATGATCATCATTTCTTCTGTTTCACTTCAGGAATATCTTTGTATTTCAAGAATGTTAAAATATTATCTTCAGAAGAATTCATTTTGCCTTTTGCATTTAGATCCACTGTTCATCTGAAATTAATATTTATGTATTTTTGAAGCAGGAGACAAGCTCTATTATTATTATTATTGTTACATTATTTTGGTTATTTATTTGCCACAACATTATTTATGAAAAATATCTTTCTTTATTCACCATCCAGCAGGCTCAACTGTTTTTCATAAATCAAAAGGTCTTATATGCCTAGCATGTAGACTCTCCATTCATTCCATTGGGTAGTTTTTCTGTCCATACACCATGAATTAGCTAAAACAACAATTCTATATTTAGTTCATAATTCTGTGGATCAAAAATTGGGGCTAGCTCTAGTAGAAGTTGTTCTGGTCTTAAAAGAGTTGTCTGCCAGCTGCTAGTCAGCTAGGAAGCTCTTATGGGGTTTGCCTGGCTATTGGTTGGAGCAATAAGAGAAAGAGAGCTTTGTCTTTTTTATCATCTAGAAAGCTAGCCTTGGTTTTGTACACAATATTAGCAAGAATTCCAGACAATGAATAGATATGTGCAAGTGCTCTTAAGCCTAGACTCAGAACTAACACAATGTATCTTCTGCCACATTCTATTCACAAACTTAACTCAGACTCAAAATGTAAACAGAGACTTCAATCTTGATGGGAAATGCCTCAAAGTGAAATTACTAAAGGTCATGGATACAAGAAAGGGCATAAATAAAGCCTTTTTTGCAAATAACCAGTAAATAAATTTTGCAAATAACTAGCCTCTCTGGATACAATTATTCACATTCTTACCATATTAAAAATATGCTGGGCCCACAATAGTACCTTCTAAAAGTTCCATTCAATCATAGTATTATATGTGAAGCCTGGGTCTCATGATTTACATCACATCTAAATGCAGATTTTGGAATTTAGCTTCTCTTAATCTGGGATCTATAAACTAAAAAGAAAAGATTGAATATCTGACCTCCCACACACCCAAAGAATAAAGTGAATACAGTCTTTATCTGGTTTTGAGAATGTTCTAGATCCCTGAGTCCAATTCATTGTCTGTCAGCGTGTTTTTCTAGTCAAAATTTATGCAATACTACCAAAAATGAAATAAACAAGCAGAGCTACATAAAACTCTATTAGTTGCTTTTATAGTCCTTTTGTTTACTTCCTAGCTGTAATGTTTGTCATTCTGTGAGTTGACAGAATTCAGTGTATTTGATAAGTCCAATCATTTCTATTAGAAGTGCAATGGATTATAAACTAGAGAGATAACTGATTCCCAGCTACCATTTGCTGTGAGGTCCCCAACACAGACATGTCTTTTGCAGACTACCAAAGCTCACAAGAGAAGATACAGAAAAAGTTTCTGGTACTAAGCTAGGGATTGAAAATAAAAACTTTAAAAATTGATATGGGCCCTACATTTTTGTAGAGTAATGGTGTTTATAAAGTCTCTGTTAGAGTTCTAAAACTCTTTTTTCTAACACAAATATTTGTTTTAAGATGAAAGAAGAGATATAGCACAATAGCTCCATGGCGTAGTAGTTATGTTTAACAGAGATGCTGTTGTTTGATGTTAGTTGTGGGTTTATTGATCCTTTTCAGTTACAGCAGTTGGTCTCTAAGAATTCAGAGTGATAAGAGATCAGTTATTTTCCATTTACCCAATGAAGTCCTGTTCCTCCTTTTCTTTTATTGCTTTTCTTTTACTGTTTCCTAACACAATATATTTTCTGACAATAAGAATGATACTCTGTTTGAAAAAGAGGACAAAATGAAGAACTAATTTATCTTCAATAATTATTTGCAAGCAATTGGGTAACAGAATCAATAACTTCTGTTAAATTTTTGGTGTCTCAACCTAGAATTTATTATCTTGAAAAGCTTAAATCCAAGAGACACTTGCTGAAACCTAGCATCACAAAATTGTAGAGTAGAAAAAAACAAGTCATTTCTCTGTAAGAGCCATTCATAACAATGTATCTCTTGAAATGAAAAAGTAAGCCTCTTTGGTTTCAGGATTACAAGGAGCTTGGCTAATGGAAATGGCACACCCTAGAGTTTTATGAAAAATCAATGATCTTGAAACAATGATCATCAAAATGATGGTTGATTAAAAAACAAATAGGCATCAACAAGATGGCTGACTAGAGCTATCTGTACTTGTTCGCCACATGCACACACACAAAGGGACCCAAACAATAAATGAACAGCTATAATTTTACCAGAGGAACTGGGAAAGTATACTGGAGAGCACCAAGAAAGCAGTAAAATCCCTGTTGTGTATGGAAGCTAGGGTAGCGCCATAGCGGGGGGCAGTGAGACATACTGTCTCTACAGCACTGTCTCCCCTGTCAGGATTGGCTCAGAGTCAGGAGGAAATTCTTATGGGGAAAAGGTAAAATAGGACCCCAGTAGTTGCCACTGATGCCACAGGGACTAGCAGTCCTTGATACAGGAGAGTCCCCAAGTCCTCAAAGACCCTGGATCCAGTTTGGCTAGTTACCAGAAGTCTGTGCAGCTGCATTGCCCCAGAGTAACAGCCCATCATGACCCCCACTCTCCACTTTTTGCAATCTAAGCTGCTACTGCTTGGAACCATCTTGAAACCAAAATCATTGCTAGAGTGCATCTTACCCTGAGTGCAAGTAGCCACTGACTCTCTTAGGCCCCATTGTCATTCTACCATACTCATGCTGATGACTGTAGCACCAAGATCTTGGCTGCCTGGAACCTAGACCCAACAGAACAACCAAGGCCCCAGTTTCTAAATCCATGCAGCACAACAGTCTCTTCCAATAACAGGTGGACTTAAACAGTGGGGAAGCTTCTTTACAGCCAACTGTCCAGCTATGCCCACATGCACCTGCACTGCTCAGCCAGCCAGCACACCAGCACATCTGCATCCATGCCTGGCCCAGTGGTGTCTTCCAGGAGCCTTGCAGCCCTGAAGAGCCAGCCACACAGCCTGCTGGCGTACTTCTCCCATGAACAACCAGAGTGACAACCAGCCCAGTAGAGACACTTCACCCCCACTCCGAGAAATCCTATTGTACAGCTTATTGGTTTTCCATCACTGCATGTACTATATCTGACAAACAGCTCAGTGCATCTGCTCCCAGCAAAATCATGTAACCACCATCACAAACTCCTGTAGCCTAGGCCACTGAGGCAATTGCTAACATTGCTGACAAAGACTACAGCTAAAGAAACTTAATGGAGATTCAGTTAAGCTGCTAAGTTCATTCTAAAACAAAGCCAACTCACCATACCCAACTGACACCCTGGGACCTATCTACAGGAAAAAGTCTCTCTTTACAAGAACTACTCCATAACACTGGAAAAACCAACTGTTCTGCTAGATGATCAGATAGTAATATAGAAACACAATGAAAAGAAAAACCTAGGAAACATGACACCCTCAGTGGAATACAATGTCTTCAGTAATAGACCATGAAGAAAAGCATATTTACAAAATTTCTAAAACAGAATTCAACCTAATAATCTTAGGGAAACTCATCAAGATATGAGAATATACACAAACATTTCAATAAAATCTGGAAAGCAACTGATAACCTGAATAAGAAACTCAAAGAGACAGATATCATTAAATAAATCTTGAAGAATTCAATGAATGAAATAAAAAATACAACTGAGAGCTTCAACAACAGACAAGATCAAGAAGAAGAAAGAATTTCTTAAATTGAAGACACATCCTTTGAAATAACTCAGTAAGAAAAGGAAAAAATAAGAACAAAAAGTGACTGAAGAAAGTCTATGGGACTTTGGGACATCATTAAGTGAACAAAAATGGCCATATGCCATCTAACGTTTTGGTCAATGATTTAACTACATATACAACAGTGATCCCACAAGACTATAATACCATAGTTTTTACTGCATCTTTTCTGTGTTTAGATATGTTTAGATACACAAATACTTAATGTTGTGTTGCAACTGCCTATAGTATTCAGTTCAGTAATAAGCTGTACCAGTTTGTAGGTTAGGAGCAATAGGCTATACCATA
The DNA here is from genome assembly GCF_000951035.1 of Colobus angolensis palliatus. NCBI lineage: Eukaryota > Metazoa > Chordata > Mammalia > Primates > Cercopithecidae > Colobus > Colobus angolensis. Next base: position 4,937,455 of record NW_012116243.1, on the reverse strand, counting down.
TTTCCCAGGTATGTAGTAGCCTGTATTGTCTAGGTCTGTGTAAGCACACTCTATGGTGTGTTCCCAACCAAAAAAATTTAATGACACATTTCTCCAATAGTGTTCCTATCATTAGGTGATGTGTGACTGTGCTTGTTTATAGGAGTGTCAGAGGGAGAGGAGATTAGGAAAGGAACAGAAAATTTATTTAACAAAATAATAGCTAATAATGTTTCAAGTCTTGGGAGAATTGTGGACATCCAAATCCAGGAAGCTCAAAAGTTTCCAACTTTAATTAACTCAAAAAGATCCTCTCCAAGTAACATTATAGGCAAACTGTCAAAAGTCAAAAGCAAAAAGAGAATTCTAAATGCTGCCAGAAAAAAGCATCACGTCACATGTAAGAGAAATCTCACTGGCCTATCAGCTGATTTCTCAGCAGAAATCCTATGGTCCAAGAGAGAATAGAATGATATATTCAAAGTGCTGAAAGAAAATGAACTGTCAATCAAGAATATTATCTCTGGTAAATCTATCCTTAAGAAAATTGGAACTGGAAGGAGAAATAAAGACCTTCCCAGACAAGCAATAGCTGAGGGAATTTATCACCATTAGGCCAGCTTTACAAGAAATGCTTAAGAAAGTGCTCCCACTGGAAATGACGTGATAATTACTATCATAAAAACCCATAAAACTATAATACTCATATGTAGAAATAAATTAATAATCAAATTCAGAATACACAAGTGCTGTAATGGTGCTATCTAATAAATCTTTTAATCCTCTAGTATGAAGGTTTAAAGTAAAAATAGTCAAAACCACAAAGGTATAATTAATGATTATTACACAATAGACTAAAATATAAGTCAAGGAAACAATGAATTGGATGTTTGAGAGGAAGTATAGAGAATTGTTATGAGATCAAAAAAGGTCTGATTCCAGGGGGCTGAACAGTGATGGTCTGCAGGCCTCGCTTCCATGACACCTCGTAGGTTAAGACCCACTGACCTAGGATTTCAGCCACCCACTGCCAGTGTTCTCAGGCCAGCACCAACACCAACACCACACTTCCCTGGGTTGAATCTCCTAGAGGGAGGGACAGGTCACCATCTTTGTTGTTTCCCGGTCTTTTCTGCTGCTGCCTTTGAGATCTAGAGTCCAAGGTGACCGAAGACTGGGAGTGGATCCCCAGCCCATGAAACAGCCCTGTGGAGAAGCAGCCGGAATGTTTTTTGCATGGGTCCCTGATCCCATTTCTCCTCACTGGGTGGGATCTTCTGAGCAGGGACTTCAACCACCCTCACCAGTGTTCTCAGACTGGCAGTGGCTCTATATCTCCTTAAGACAGAGCTCCCAGAGGAAGGGGTGAGCCACCATTATTGCTGTTTTGCAGCCTTTGCTGTTGCTCCCTCCAAGTTCTGGAGAGTCCAAGGGGATGAGGGGCTTGTGTGGACCCTTCTGCACCATGCAGCTTCTCCATGGAAAATTGGTTAGACTGTCCTCCACACAGTTCCCAGACTTCATTTCTCACTGGGCAAGACCACTCTACCTGGGACTTCAGCACAATCACCCTGGCCCTGCCTGAACACCTCAGTCCAAAGAAGCTCAACATTTCTCTGAAAAGGAAATCACAGAGTCAATCCACAACCCCATTCACCATTGCAGTTGCAGTGTTACTGCCTTAACTGCGCTCAGGCTGGGGAAGGAAAAAAAAAAAAAGCCAAGTCACTATGCTGGCACCTTCAGCACAAAGCAGCTACCATATTGAGATGAGTCCCATCCCTCTACACTGGAAACCCCCAACTGCTACTCTTCATCAGGCAGAGCCCTCAGCTCAGAACCACAGACAGCCACTTCACCAACAGCTGAGCACACTCACTGGTAGTGGCTCTAAGTTCCCCTGGGGAGAGGATCTCAGAGGTAACTGGCAACCTCCCTGCCACTGTCACAACAGCACTTCTGCCCCTGATACCCTCAGTCTGGGGAAGAAACAAAAAGCCTGAGGGCTGCACTCAAGCTTATAGAATGCCATGGTCACCACATGGAGTGAAAACGAACCTCTCCTCCCTGTAAGCTCTTAACCCCCTGCTCCCCTAAAAGTGAAGCCCCCAGCTCAGCTCAGACCATCAGTGTAGCCACCCCACACCTTGGCTGAACACTCCCAGTAGCAACAGTTCCATGTTTCTTGGAGTGGAGCTCCCAGGGACAGATGAAAGCCCTTCTACCACTGACCTTGCAGTGATATTGCTCCTACTGCCCTAAAACCGGGGAAGAGCAAAGACCCTAAGTTCCCTATCCACACCTCAGACAAGCTGCAGTTATGCTAAGTAGAGGAGAACAGCCTGTCTCCCACAGGTCACACCCATTCCCCCTGCTTGTCCCTAGGCAGGGCTTCCCTAGCTTAGGACCACAGTGCAACCCCCTCATCACAGCCCAGTTGCACTGATTGATTGCAGCTCTGCATCTCTTTGGGGTGGAGCCCCAGGAGAAAAGTGAAAAACCAACAGCCACAACCACCGCTAAGTTCCCTTCCTCTACTGCCTATAGTTGGAGAGCGAGCACAAACCCTGAGATTGCCCCAGAGCGTCAGTGTGGAGACAGGGAGTGCCAAACCATGAACTATAGCCAGCAGTGAAGTGGAAAAGAAGCCCACACTTTCAGAGCATTGAGAATGGACACAGCTGCAACTGTGAGGAAATATAGAGAAGCCACATCACTAAGAACCTACCTACTGATCATTACACTTAAGTTCAACCTAATGGATCTCACCCTAAAAATTAAACACCTAAAATACTTTGCTAACACACCCCTATGTGAAGTCAAGGACAAGAAGCTAGCTATAAACAAAAACCCTGCACGAAGCCTCAGCCCTCTGAAAACCTCCAGAAAATAATTCTGACTGTACTCAGTCTACAGCACAGTTAAAGGAATAGCCACATGCACAAATGAAAATTAACAAGTGCAAGAACTCCAGCAACTCAAATGGCCATAGTGTCTTCTGTTCTCCAAATAACATTAGTTCTCTAGCAGGGTTTCTTAACCAGGCTTTGATGGCTGAAATGACAGAAAACAGAATATGGATAGGAACAAATATCATTGAAATTCAGGAGAATGTCTAAACTCAATCCAAGAAATCTAAGAATCACAATAAAATGATATAGGATTTATTGCAATAGCCAGTATTAAAAGGACATAACTGACTAAACAGAGCTGAAAAAAAGACACTACAAAAATTTCATAATGCAATTGCAAATATTAACAGCAAAATAGACCAAGCTGAAAAAGAATCTTAGATCTTGAAGATGGGATCTCTGAAACAAGACAGTCAGACAAAAAGAGAAAAAGAAAAAGAAAGAAAAACAACACAACAAAACTTTTGAGAAAAATGGGATTATGTAAAGAGGCCAAATCTATGAGCCATTGGCATCCCTGAAATAGATGAGGAGAAATCAAGCAACATGGAAAACATATTTCCAGATATTATCCATGTAAACTTTCCCAAACTTGCTAGAAAGACCTACAGTCAAAATCAGAAAATGCAGAGAACCCCTGCAAGATACCACACAAGATCATCCCCAAGAAACATTCTCATCAGATTTTCCAAGATCAAAATGAAAGAAAAAATGTTAAATGTAGCTATAAAGAAAGAGCAGGTCATAAAGGAACTCCATCAGGTTAACAGAAGGCCTTTCAGTAGAAACCTTACAACCCAGAAGAGATTGGACGCCTATATTCAATATTCTTAAAGAAAAAAATCTCTGACCAAGAATTTTATATCCAGCCAAATGAAACTTCATAGTGAAAGATAAATAAGATCCTTTTCAGACAAGAAAATACTAAGAATTCATTACCACCAGAGTGCCTTATAAGAGCATCTGAAAGACACACTAAATGTGGAAAGGATAGACCATTACCACCTAAAACAAAAACACACTTAGGTACACAGATCAGTGACATTATAAAGCAATCACATAAACGAGTCTGCATAGTAACCAGCTAAAAACACAATGACAGTATTAAATTCACACATATCAATACTAACCTTAAATATAAATGGGCTAAGTGTCCCAATTAAAAGGCACAGAGTGGCAAACAGGATAGAGAAGCAAGATTCAATGGTATGCTGTCTTCAAGAGATATATCTCACATGCAATCAAACACATAGGCTTGGGGAGTTTCCAAGATGGCCAAATACGAAGAGCTCCAGTCTGCAGCTCCCAGCATGAGTGACGCAGAAGACAGAGGATTTCTGCATTTCCAACTGAGGTACTGGGTTCATCTCACAGGGCTTGTTGGACAGTGGGTGCAGCCCACAGAGCATGAGCTGAAGCAGGGTGGGGCATCGCTTCACCCGGGAAGTGCAAGGGGTCAGGGAATTCCCTTTCCTAGCCAAGGAAAGCAATGACAAGATGGTACCTGGAAAATCAGGACACTTCCACCCTAATACTGTGCTTTTCCAATCCAATGGTCTTAGTAAATGGTACACCAGGAGATTGTATCCCATGCCTGCTTTAGAGGGTCCCATGCCCATGGAGCCTCACTCACTACTAGCACAGCAGTCTGAGATCAAACTGCAAGGTTGCAGCGAGGCTGGCGGAGGGGCCTTCGCCATTGCTGAGGCTTGAGTAGGTAAACAAAGCATCTGGGAAGCTCAAACTGGTTGGATCCCACTGCAGCTCAAGGAAGCCTGCCTGCCTCTGTAGACTCCACCTCTAGGGGCAGGGCATAGCTGAACAAAAGGCAGCATAAACTTCTGTAGACTTAAATGTCCGTGTCTGACAGATTTGAAGAGAGTAGTGGGTCTCCCAGAACAGAGTTTGAGATCTGAGAATGGACAGACTGCCTCCTCAAGTGGGTCCCTGACCCCTGAATAACCTAACTGGGAGGCACCTCCCAGTAGGGGCCGACTGACACCTCATACAGCCGGGTACCCTGGGAGGAAGCTTCCAGAGGAAGGATCAGGCAGCAACATTTGCCGTTCTCCAATATTTGCTATTCTGCAGTCTCCACTGGTGATACCCAGGCAAACAGAGTCTGGAGTGGACCTCCAGCAAACTCCAACAGACCTGCAGCTGAGGGTTCTGACTGTTAGAGGGAAAACTAACAAACAGAAAAGTCATCGACACCAAAACCCCATCTGTACGTCACCATCATCAAAGACCAAAGGTTAATAAAACCACAAAGATAGGGAGAAACCAAAGCAGAAAAGCAGAGAATTCTAAAAATCATAGTGCCTCTTCTCCTCCAAAGAAATGCAGCTCCTCATCAGCAATGGATCAAAGCTGGGCAGAGAATGACTTTGACAAGCTGAGAGATGAAGGCTTCAGATGATCAGTAATAACGAACTTTTCTGAGCTAAAGGAGGATGTTCGAACCCATCGCAAAGAAGCTAAAAGTCTTGAAAAAAGATTAGATGAAGGCTAACTAGAATAAACATTGGAGAGAAGACCTTAAATGACCTGATAGAGCGGAAAACCATGGCACGAGAACTACGTGATGCATGCACAAGCCAAACTAAGCTTCAAAAGTGAAGGAGAAATAAATTTCTTTACAGACAAGCAAATGCTGAGAGATTTTGTCACCACCAGGCCTGCCTTACAAGAGCTCCTGAAGGAAGCACTAAATGTGGAAAGGAACAACCATACAAGCCATTGCTACAACATGCCAAATTGTAAAGACCATCAATGCTAGGAAGAAACTGCATCAACTAACGAGCAAAATAACCAGCGAACATCATAATGACAGGATCAAGTTCACACATAACAATATTAACCTTAAATGTAAATGGGCTAAATACTCCAGTTAGAAGACACAGATTAGCAAATTGGATAAAGAGTCAAGATCCATCAGTGTGCTGTATTCAGGAAACCCATCTCATGTGCAGAGACACACATAGGCTCAAAATAAAGGGATGAAGGAAGATCTGCCAAGCAAATGGAAAGCAAAACAAACAAACAAA
>NW_012116243.1:4929060-4929427 GCF_000951035.1 Colobus angolensis palliatus | reverse complement strand
AATCTCCTTAAGGTGATAAGCAAATTCAGCAAAGTCTCAGGATACAAAATCAATGTGCAAAAATCACAAGCATTCCTATACACCAATAACACACAGAGAGCCAAATCATGAGTGAACTCCCATTCATAATTTATTCAAAGAGAATAAAATACCTAGGAATTCAGACTTACAAGGGATGTGAATGACCTCTTCAGGGAGAACTGCAAACTACTGCTCAACGAAATAAAAGAGGACACAAACAAATGGAAGAACATTACATGTTCATGGATAGGAAGAATCAATATTGTGAAAATGACCATACAGCCCAAGGTAATTTATACATTCAATGTCATCCCCATCAAACTACCAATGACTTTCTTTTTTTTTT
>NW_012116243.1:4925580-4925972 GCF_000951035.1 Colobus angolensis palliatus | reverse complement strand
GTAAAGGGCTCGATTTAACAAGAAGACCTAACTATCCTAAATATATACACACCCAACACAGGAGCCCCCAGATTCATAAAGCACGTTCTTAGATATCTGTGAAGAGACTTAGATAACCACACAATAATAATAGGAGACTTCAACACCCCACTGATAGTATTAGACAGATCATCAAGGCAGAAATTAATAAAGATACTCAGGACCTGAATTCAGCACTTAACCAAATGAACATAATAGACATCTACAGAACTCTCCAATCAAAAACAATAGAATACACGTTCTTCTCATCTGCACATATCACATATCTAAAATTGACCACACAATTGGACATAAATCATTCCTCAGCAAATTTTTTTAAAAGAGAAATTATACCAACCACACTGTCAGAAAAC
>NW_012116243.1:4905255-4924585 GCF_000951035.1 Colobus angolensis palliatus | reverse complement strand
AACCTCAAAATAATAAGAGCCATCTATGGAAAACCCACAGTCAACATCATACTAAGTAGGTAAAAGCTCTAAGCATTCTCCATGAAAATGAACACAAGACAATGATACCTTCTCTCACTATTCCTATTCAACATAGTACTGGAATTCCTGGCCAGAGCAATCAGGTAAGAGAAATAAATAAAAGGCATCAGTTTAAAAAGAGGAAGTCAAATTCCCCAGTTTGTAGAAAATATGATTCTGTATACAGAAAACCCCACAGTCTCTGCCCAGAAATTCCTTGAGCTGCAAACTTCAAAAAGGTTTCAGGATACAAAATCAGTGTGCAAAAAATCAGTAACATTCCTAAACAAACAATAGTCAAACCAAGGGCCAAATCAAGAATGCAATCTCATTCATAATTACCACAAAAAGAATAAAATGCCTAGGAACACAGCTAACCAAGGAGGTGAAAGATCTCTACAACAAGAATTACAAAACACTGCTCAAAGAAAACAGAGATGACAAAAAAAAAAAAAAAATCATGCTCATGAATTGGAAGAATCAATAGCATTAAAATGGCCATACTGCCCAGAGCCACATACAGATTCAATACTATTCTTATCAAACTACCAATTACATTCTTCACAAAATAAGAAAAAACTATTTTAAAATCCACATGAAACCAAAATAAGAGTCCAAATAGCCATAGCAATCCTAATCCAAAAGAATGAAGCTGGAAGCATCACGTTACGTGACTTCAACTCTACTTCAGGGCTACAGAAACCAAAACGGCATGGTACTGGTACCAAAACACACAGGTAGACCAATGGAACAGAATAGAGAGGCCAGAAATAATGCCAAACACCCACAATCATTTGATCTTCCATGAAGCTGACCAAAACAAGCAACGGGGAAAGGACACCCTTTTCAATCAATGTTGCTGGGATAAGTGGGTAGTCATATGCAGAAGATTGAAGCTGGATCCCTATCTTACACTACATACAAAGTCAACTCAAGATAGATTAAAGACTTAACTGTAAAACTTAAAGGTATAAAAATCCTGGAAGACAATCTAGGAAATACCATTCTGGACATAGAAGTTGGCGAGGATTTCATTATAAACATGCCAAAAGCAATTGCAACAAAAACAAAAATTAACAAATGGAATCTAATTAAATTAAAGAGCTTCATCACAGCAAAAGAAACTCTCAACAGAGTAAACAGACAACCTTCAGAATGGGAGAAAATATTTGCAAACTATGTATCTGACAAAGGTCTAATTCAGAATCTGCAAGGAACTTAAATAAATTTATAAGCAAAAAGACAACCGATCCCATTAAAAAGTGGGCAAAGGACATGAACAGACACTTTTCGAAAGAAAATGCAGCCAATGAGCATATGAAAAAATGCTCGACATCACTAATAAGTAGAGAAACGCAAATCACAATGAGACACCATAGGCCTGGTGGGCCTATTTGGATTTTGGAGCCAACACATTCCTAATTTGGGTGTGTTACTCCAGCCCATTTACTGAATGACCTGAAAGGTTGCCAGTTTAGAGTGGGGTCCAGAACAGGAGATACCATCCCATACAAGTCAGAATGGCTATTACTAAAAAGTGAAAAAATAGCAGATGCTGGTGAGGTTGTAGAGAAAAAAGAATGCTCATACACTGCTGGTGGGAGCGTAAATTAGTTCAGCCATTGTGGAAAGCATTGTGGTGATTCCTCAAAGAACTTAAAACAGAATTACCATTTGACCTAGTAATCCCATTATTGGGTATATATCCAAAGGAATATAAATTATTCTACCATATATATGGTACCTATCATATGTGGGTACCATATTCTACCACATGTAGACACATGCACATGTATATTCATCAAAGTGCTATTTACAATAGCAAAAACAAGAAATCAACCTAAATGCCCATCACTGGTAAAAAAAAAATGGTGGTACATGTACACCATGGAATACTATAGGAAATATTATACTTCCCTATATACAGCCATAAAAAAGAATGAGATAATGTCCTTTCCTGCAACATAGATGGAGCTGAAGGCCATTCTCCTAATTAAACTAACACAGGAACAGAAAACCAAATACTACATGTTCTTACTAATAAGTGGGAGCTGAACAATGAGAACACATGGACACTAGGAGGGGAACAACAGACACTGGGGACTCGTTGAAGGTGGAGGATAGGAGGAGGGAGAGAATTGGAAAAAATACCTATAAGGTACTATATTTATTACCTGGATGATGAAATTATCTGTACAAACCCCAGTGACATATATGTCCTATTAGTTCTGTCCCACTAGAGAACCCTAATACAGATTTTGATACCAGGTTCTAGAGGTTCTAGAGGAGCAGAATATTAAGGATGGAGTTCCTTCATTGGTTTTGGGGTTTCTGGAGTTGGCTGTTTAATAAGATTAGACTGAAAAATGCTAAGAACTCCACTTCTAATAGTATGGAGAATACTGATAGTCCTTCATAAGAACTGTTTAGAGAGTAAAACAAAATAAATGCATTTGACACTCCTGATTCACTGCTTATGACAGACAAACAGTTTAGTAACACTGTACATAATACCTTTGACCATATGTGGAGAACCAAGGAACATAATGAAGCTGGTTTGTTGCTCCTAAGTTCCCTAGACAAAGTGATGGAAAAAAATGATGAACTCAGGAATTCTAACACCCAGTTTCAGAAGCAGATACTGAGCTTCAAGTCTTCTAAGATTGCCTTGAGTCAGTGTCTTGTCTCCCATACAGAAATAGCTGAAACTGTGGAACAGACACAAGTTCTTATCATGCAAGTGGCTGACCTGCAATGAAAGGTGCATGCACAGTCTCACCAGGTGTCTACTGTTAAAGTGAGGGCATTCATTGAAAAAGAATGGGACCCTGCAACTTAAAATGGGGATGTGTGGGAGGACCCTGATGAAGCTGGGGACATTGAGCTTGTAAACACTGATGAAACTTTCTTGCCAGAAGAAACAGCTTCCCCATCCTCAGTAGTGGCAACATTCCCTCCAGACCCACGCTGTCATCAGCCTTTCCACCTTTGTCTGAGGAGATAAATCCTGCACTGCCTGAGGCCAAACAGTGATAGCCCTCCCTGAGGCAGCTGCTGGGCAAGATAATTTCGATTCTCCTCAGGAGCCACCCCCAAAACTCCTGTTTGCTTCTAGACCTATAATTAGACTTAAGTCCCAGTGGGACCCTAGAGGTGAGGTTCAATGTGTGACCCATGAGGAGGTGAGCTACACTTGAAAAGAACTGCTTGAGTTTTCTAATTTATATAAACAGAAATCTGGAGAACAGGCATGGGAATGGATATTAAGGGTGTGGGATAATGGTAGAAGGAACATAAAGTTGGATCAGGCTGAATTTGTTGATTTGGGCCCACAAAGTGGGGATTCTGCATTTAATGTTGTAGCTCAGAGAGTTAAAAAAAGGTTCTAATAGTTTATTTTCTTGGTTAGCTGAAATATGGATTAAAAGATGGCCCACTGTGAATGAGCTGGAAATACCTTCCTTAGTTTAATGTAGAGGAAAGGATCCAAAGGCTTAGGGAGATTGGGATGGTACAGTGGATTAGTCACTTTAGACCTACTCAGCTCAGCTGGGAGAATCCAGAAGATATATTCTTGACTAATGCCTTTCAAAATAGGTTTGTGAGGGCAACACCTGCATCTTTGAAGAGCTCTGTAATTGCCCTTCTCTGTATGTCAGATCTAACAGTGGTAACTACAGTCACTCAACTACAAAATTTAAATACAATGAGAATAATTGGGTCCGGGGTGGCAGGACAAAGTGGCAGCACTCAACTGTCAAAGGCAAGGTGGGCCATAGCTACTGTAATGAACAGCAGAGGCAAATCAGCAATCAGAATAGTCTGACTCGTGTAGAACTCTGTCACTGACTAATCATGGTGTTCCTAGAAGTGAAATTGATAGGAAGGCTACTGCATTCCTACTTAATTTATATAACCAGAAAACTTCCAGGTCAAATGGACAAAAAATGAATTTGAATAATAAAAACAGAGAATCACAGCCCCTCAATCAATTTCCAGACTTGAGCAAGTTTACAGACCCAGAACCCCTTGAATAAAGAGGACACTGGGTCCCCTTGAGGAAGGATCCCACTACACTACTAACAATTTATGCTGTTAATCTTTCTCCCATCCATGCCCAAGGAGATCTCTAGCCTTTTACCAGGGTAACTTTGCACTGGGGAAACAGAAATGATCAGACATTTCGGGAACTACTGGACACTGGCTCTGCTGACGGTGATTTGAGGGGATCCAATAGGTCATTGTGGTCTTCCATTTAAAGGAGGGGCTCATGGAGGTCAGGTAATCAATGAAGTTTTAGCTGAAGTCTGACTTGCAGTGTGTCCAGTGCATCCCCAGACTCATCCTGCGGCCATTTCCCCCATGCCAGAATGTATAATTGGCATACACATACTTAGTGGCTGGCAGAAGCCCCACATTGGCTCCCTGACCATTACGGTGACGGATATTATGGTGGGAAAGGTCAAATGGAAGCCATCAAAGCTGCCTCTACCTAGAAAAATAGTAAATCAAAAACAATATTGCATCCCTGGAGCAACTGCAGAGATTACTGCCACCATCGAGGACTTGAAAGATGTAGGGGTGGTGATTCCCTCCACATCCCCATTCAACTCTACTATTTGGCCTGTGAAGAAGACAGATGGATCATAGAGAATAATAGTGGATTATCTATAAGCTTAACCAAATGGTGACTCCAGTTGCAGCTGCTGTACCAGATGTGGTTTCATTGCTTAAGCAAATTAACACATCTGGTACCTGGTATGCAGCCACTGACTTGCCAAATGCATTTTTCTCCACTCCTGTCCATAAGGCCCACCAGAAACAATTTGTCTTCAGCTGGCAAGGCCAGAAATATACCTTTACTCTTCTACCTCAGGGGTATGTCAACTCTCCAGCCTTGTGTCATAATCTTATTCAGAGAGACCTTGATCACTTTTCACTTCTGCAAGATATCACGCTGGTCCATTACATTGATGACATTATGCTGATTATGATCCAGTGAGCAAAAAGTAGCAAACACACTGGACTTATTGGCAAGACATTTGTGTGTCAGAGGATGGGAAATAAATCTGACTAAAATTCAGGAATCTTCTATCTCAGTAAAATTTCTAGGGGTCCAGTGGTGTGGAGCCTGTCAAGATATTCCTTCTAAGGTGAAGGATAAGTTGCTGCATTTGGCCCCTCCTACAACCAAGAAAGAGGCACAACATCTAGTGGGCCTATTTAGATTTTGGAGGAAATACATTCCTCATTTGGGTGTGTTACTTCATCCTACTTATCGAGTGTCCCAAAAGGCTGTCAGTTTGGAGTGGGGTCCAGAACAGAGGAAGGTTCTATAACAGGTCTGGGCTGCTGTGCAACCTTCTCTGCCTCTTGGGCCATATGACCCAGCAGATCCAATGGTGCTTGAGGTGTCAGTGGAAGATAGGGATGCTGTTTAGAGCCTGTGGCAGGCCCCCATAGGTGAATCGCAGTGGAGGCCTCTAGGATTTTGGAGCAAGGCCCTGACATCTTCTGCAAATACCTACTCTCCTTTTGAGATATAGCTCTTGGCCAGTTACAGGGCTTTGGTGGCAACTGAACATTTTGACTATGGGTCATCAAGTCACCATGTGACCTGAACTGCCTATCATGAACTGGGTGCTTTCTGACCCATCTAGCCATAAAGTGGGTCGTGCCCAGCAGCATTTCATCATCAAATGGAAGTGATATATATGTGATAGGGCTCAGGAAGGTCCTGAAGGCACAAGTAAGTTATACAAGGAAGTGGCTCAAATGCCCATGATCTTCACTTCTGCTACCCTGCCTTCTCTCCCCCAGCCTGCACCGATGGCTTCATGGGGAATTCCCTAAGATCAGCTGACAGAGGAAGAGAAGACTAGGGCCTGGTTCATAGGAGGTTCTGCAGGATATGCAATCACCACCTGAAATTGGACAGCTGCAGGAGTACAGTCCCTTTAGAAGACATCCCTGAAGGACAGTAGTGAAGGGAAATCTTCCCAGTGGGCAGAAATTTGAGCAGTGCATTTGGTTGTGCACTTTGTGTGGAAGGAGAAATGGCCAGATGTGTGATTTTATACTGATTCATCAGCTGTAGCTGGATGGTCAGGGAAGAAGCATAATTGGAAAATCGGTGACAAATAAATGTGGGGAAGAGATATGTGGATGAACCTCTCTGAGTGGTCAAAAACTGTGAAGATACTTGTTTCCCATGACAGTGCTCACCAAGGGGTGACCTCAGCAGAGGAAGATTTTAATAATCTAGTGGATAGGATGACCTATCCGTTCTGTGGACACCACTCAGTCTCTTTCCCCAGCCACCTATCATCACCCAATATGTCCATGAACAAAGCAGCCATGATGATTATGCATGAGCTCAGCAATGTGGACTTCTACCACTAAGGCTGACCTGGATATGGCCACTGCTGAGTGCCCAATTTGCCAGCAGCAGACACCAACACTGAGCCTTCAATATGGCACCATTCTTTGAGGTGATCAACCAGCTATGTGGTGGCAGGTTCATTATATTGGACCTCTTCCATTCTGGATAGGGAAGAAGTTTGTCCTCACTGGAATAGACATTTACTCCACATTTGGGTTTGCCTATCCTGCACTCAATTCTTCTGCCAACACTACCATCTGTGAACTCACAGAATGCCTTATCCACCATCAGGGTATGCCACACAGCATTGCCTCTGACCATGACACTCACTTTACGGCTAAAGAAGTGCAGCAGTGGGCTCATTCTCACAGAATTCACTTGTTTTAAAGTGTTCCCCATCATCCTGAAGCTGCGGGATTGATAGAATGGTGGAATGGCCTTTTGAAGTTACATTACAACAACAACTAGGTGACAATACTTTGCAGGGCTGGGGAAAAGTTCTCCAGAAGGCTGTGTGTTCTGTGAATCAGTGTCTGATTTATGGTACTGTTTCTCCCATAGCCAGGACTCACAGGTCCAGGTATCAGGTAGTGGAAGTGGAAGTGGCACCACTGACCATCACCCCTAGTGATCTACTAGCAAAATTTTTGCTTCCTGTTCCTGTGACATTATGTTCTGCTGGCACTCAAATTCTAAGGTCCATTTCTGATAAAACCCAAACTAAGAAAATATTTATGAAATATTTGTATTTCCCAAGAGATTTATGTGTAGGAAGGAAAAGTGTTGAAAGAGACCAAGGAAATTGGAAAAATGGCCCCAGTCCTTTCTGAATCTAGGCCCATGTCCCTTCCATCAAGAGAAGGTCTATTTGTCAAGTCTTGATACTGAACTGACTTTGTTACTTGCTTTGACCAAAAGAATGAGGTAGAACAAATTCTACCTCATTCTGAAACTAGCCTAGACCTCAAAAGACTTTGTTTGCTTGCACTCTCGTATTTTGAAACCAGCTGAGCTTTTCACAAGTTTGAGTTAGCCTGCTGAATGAGGAAAAATGTATAACCCAGTTGCACTCCTTACTCCAGTTAAAGCCCAGAACCTTCTAGTTGATGCACAACTAATTGTTGATGCATGAAGGACTGCAGTGGAGACCAGAAAAACCACTCATTTGAGCCAACTCCTAATTTCTGGTCCAAATAATATAAGTTAATTCAATAATTGTCGATTTAGGCCACTAAGTTTTGTGACGGTTTGTTACACAGCAAATGTGACTTTATGTAGAAATATATTTTCAATTCTAAAAGGGACAATAATTTAATGGGATGCAAAGATGTATGAAGATACATTTACAAAATAATGTTATCAGCAGTGATAGAGATGACACAAGAATCTAGGATGGGATATTTGAAGAGAAAAAAAAAAGGAGATATACTATAAGAAGTGAGGCCTGATTTGAATTTTAAATTATGACTCAGAGTGAGTCCAACAAAAATATGAAGTGGTGTTATTTCACCCAGAGAAAAGGAGAGAATTATAAACAGTTCCTCCTTTTGGAAAAATAAAGTGTGAGTCAGAAAGTAGGATATGAGGACAAGAGGGAAGGGATAGATCATGGAGTTTTTCATGCAACATCAAAGAGCTTAGGAAACATTGAAAGGTTTTAAGAATGGAAGTGACACAGTCAGTTTTCTACTACAGATAGATAATGTTGCCATCATGAAAAATGGTTTGGAGACCATACTCCTGGATGCCAGTGAGAGAACTTTGCAATAGTCCATTTAGGGAGACACTAAAGACATAAACTAGGACAAAGATAACATAACCAATAGAGAAGAAATAGATTATCAAATATTTAGGTATAAAAACAGCAAGACTTGGGGAAGTAATGGCTCTTGATGGTGAAAAAGAGAGTCTGGCATACTTCTTGCATTTTGAATTTGGTTGGTCGGCTGGCCAATGACACAACCAGATAAGAAATACATGTCGATATTGTCAATTTTGCAGGCTAGGTAGATTCAAGAATACCTCCCTCCACATCCCATCAATTCTTCATACACTTACCCTTCAAACTTAGAAATTCTAGTTAGCTCTGTTTTAATTTTAAAAATGTCTCCAGGAGCCAGATAGTCAGTCATGAACTTTGAAGTGAGTCTGAGGGGAGAAAGTAAGAGAAATGTAGAGGAAAGGATCTGGATAAAATATTCTTATATTAAATGCTGGGGTTTTAATAACTACGTAGGGTCAGGTTTGCAGGGGGCCTGTCTGGGTACTGTAGGAAACCAGATCTAGTCTTGTATAAAGCTAGAAACAGGGATAATCACTGCCGTGTCCCTGAACTTGAACTTAACCAGGACCTGGATCTTCTGCCAGTTACAATAGAAACTTCTAAATTACTCCTTGTAAATTTTACTACTTCTTAATTTCTCAGAAAAGATGGTGGAAGAGCCCATCCACATTTTAGAGATAAAACTGTTAAGTTTAATTTGAAACATACTGAGTTTGTGGAGTGGTCCAGACATCCAAATGTTCCAAATTTCCAGCAAGTTTACCTTACCTAGGGAAAATTGAAGAAAATAAAAGTAGCCTAAAGATAATGCTTTGGGAGTCATCAAGGAAAGGGCTGGAGTTAGA
Source organism: Colobus angolensis palliatus (assembly GCF_000951035.1). NCBI lineage: Eukaryota > Metazoa > Chordata > Mammalia > Primates > Cercopithecidae > Colobus > Colobus angolensis. The sequence goes on along the minus strand of NW_012116243.1, from coordinate 4,915,515 downwards.
TAATATAACAACGAATGAATATGTAGAAAAAGAGCATTGGGCAAAGGTCAGAAGCCTGAGGTTCAACAACACTTACCAAATGAGGGAAAGCATAAATTGTCACAGTAGAAAATGTTCACTGGAATTGGCAATTAGACAGTAACTAATAATTTCCAATAGTGGTTTCCAAAATGGGGGAAGTTGAAAGCCAATCACAGGGATTAGGGAATGAAAAATAAATGGAGGACTAGCATATGGTTAATATTCTAGAAAAAGAAGAATAAGAATAGAGTAAAGTACATTTACACAAGATGGAGAGCTGAAAGACTAAACAGTGTCAAGTGGTAGATACAGTGTCAAGGTAGGGTAGTTTGAGAATGAAAGACACTAGAGTTTTTTAATAAGTGAGAAAAATACGCCAGTGAAGATAAATTAATGATGTATAAAAGAGAAATGCTAACAAATTGAACCATGTTTGTAAGGATGAAGAAGGAGATGAATTTAAGGAAACAGATGAAGAAATGAGCTGTGATAATGAGAGACCTCTTATTTTTAAGAACTGCAGGAAAATTTGTCAAAAGATTATAAGCACAGATAAGCCTCCTATGGGGACAAAAGGTTATTCAAAAGGGAGTGTATAAGGAGTCCCTGAAGCAATCAAGGATATTTGAAATGTATCAACCCCAAAAGAATGCTTTGCATGAGAAAAGTCTATTTATTTGAGCAAATTGTGATATCATTTCAGCCATGCTATATCCAGTATATCAAGAAAATGTTGGTATTTAAAAACATTCACAAAATATGTGTAAGTCTCATGGGTAAAATTAACTTTACCAGTAAAGTCTGCAAAGGAATGCAAAATATTATTTTCTAAGTATATCTTTCCCAAAAAGACTGACTTTCATAGAAAATAAAGTGTTGGACCATGGTGAATCATGGACCCTGAATCTTACAAGATTGGTCTTACAAAATAATATCCTTTCTCCAGTTAAATATTATGTTAGATAATGGAAGTACTGTTTATGTCAAGAAGCATTGTTTTTGCATGTTGGTGGGTGTATGAACATATGGAAGAAAACAAGGGATGGAATAAAGTCCTGTCCTTCATTTCTGTTTGTACCGTGTAAATTACAGCAAAAAGATGCCAGCTACAATCTCAGCCATTGCTGCAGAAATGGTTTCTCTTTTAACTCTTAAAAGATCTAACTGCACTATTTCTCTTTATTGAACTTCCTTTATCTTCAACTCAGATACATAGATACATCCCATTATTTAGACTTGTCCTGTAATCCCTTCCATAGAGAAGAAGAGGCTTCCTTGTTTGCCCACAGTTAATCATCTTCATCCATTAATGCAGAAGACATACACGTAAAACTACACACAATAAAGGACAATGCAAACAGATTATAACGATCATTTCTTTGTATTGGCAAATAGCATTTTTAGTTACTAAAAACATAAGATTCTTCACCCCCGTTTACCTAGGGTGTGACTGTTTGACACATAGTATCAGTAAATGAGGCAGTTTACTGACATGATTACAATTTTAAGTCTGTCAATTATACTGCTATTTTCTTTACTCAGGTGAATTGCTTATGATATAGGAGAAAAGTGTTAGCAGTGAATATAAAACAAACATGTTGGTAGGTTAAATATTTGTTCTCCGGTGAAACTCTCTCTTCTATTATTATGGTGGTCTATGATAATCAAAAATTTAGTGGGGGATTTGGAGAGATTCTCTTAACTTAATAAGAATGATATATTACTGTTCAAGTCACATGCTTGGTCCCAGTCTATACACCTGGGGTTTTCTAGAGCATAATTTCATACGACTTTCTGTACCGCCACACACCCCAAAGCAGGAATTAATTCATTCTGGACACAGAAACAGCTTTCTACAGCTTGCTGTTTTGAAGTGATCAGGTATTAAGTAGGTTTTCTGTCCAAGAGTTAACACCTCATTGTGCCCCCTGCCATGGAGTGCTGTGAGTCTGAGATCTGGTACCCTGACCAAAAGGGATTATGTGAACAGACATTTTGCAGAAATAATGACTTATGAGTGCCTGCCTCATTTCCCCTTGCTTGGTGATACCCTCATAAAGGCCATTTAGAAAGGATTCAGCAGCTTACAAGATACAGAGTTTGAGTTCTAAAACATCCAAAGATGAATACACGTCACTTTTTCTTCTCTGGAGCATTTCTAATCACAATTTTGTTACTGCAGCCTCTGTGCTGAATGAGATAAACCTATCTGAAAGTCTAAAAATAGCATCTTCTGAGCTACTTCTCTGTCTTGTGAGGTTCCCAAAGGAAAGCTACTGAATGATTTGCAGCTTATCACAACCAGTATCGTCATAGATAGGGGGATTGTCTTTTAATCCTGGAAGAATCCAGGTTGACAGTGTTTGTGGCTAGGGCCTTTGATTTAGGATTATACTCCTGGTAAGAGAGCTACTAAAGTGGCAGTGAGTCTGTCGACCTCCACCTTCCACAAAGCATTGGAAAGAAAATTCCTCAATTTGAGCTGAGAAAAGCAGTGTAGGGATTCAACTCTGGCCACCATCTGTAGGCCACAGAGTTTTTCTAATAGTGATAAATTAGGCATAACCAATATCTCTGCCTCCTGAGCAGCAATGCCTCCAATGGTTTGACTGAAAACGAGCAGGAAGTTACTAGCTCTTTAGTGCTTCTTAAATTTCACCATTTATAAAACGGAAACATTCTGTTATTCTCTTTATGAGTCTGTTATTTGTGTATCCTTTCTAGAAATAAAATATAGGAACATCAAAAAAGGGGAAAAGGACTCTGTTTCTTCCCATGTCCCAATTAGCAAATTAAGTCTTGCTATCATTGCTGAAACAAACAAATGCAATATTTATATCCATTATTTTCAGTTTATTCCTTTAAGAAAACTTTAGTAATTTATTCTATCACAATTCTTGAGGTTAAAAGTCCAAACTCAAGATGTCAGTGGGGCCATGCTTCCTTTCACACTCTGGGCAGAATCCTTCTTGCCTCTTTCTAGCTTCTGGTAGTGGCTAGCAGTCCTTGGCTTGCAGCTGCATCACTCCAATCTCTGCCTGCATCATCACTTGGAGTTATTCCTCATGTCTTCGTATTATCTTCCTATGAGGACACCAGTAACATTAGATTAAGGGCCCACCCTACTCTAGTATGACTTCTTCTTAATTAATTAGATCTACAACAACCCTGAGGTCCTTGGGGTTAGGAATTCAACATATTTTTGGGGAAACACAATTCAATCCATAACAGGGAGATAATGCAAATGTACGAATCTGTACAAATGTACAAATATGAGAGAAGTCAGTGTTCCTCCAGAGCCCTCCCTTCCCATTCCCTGTGTTTTCCTTAGAGGCTCCACACTTTTGCATTTCCACCAGCAGTGTGCAAGAGTTCCAATTTCTCCACATCCACATCAATACTTGTTATCTTTGGAGATTTTTTTTTAATAATATTTATCCTGACAGGTGTGAGGGGATACCTCATTGTAGTTTTACTTTTCATTTCCTTGATGACTGGCAATGTTGAGCAAATTTTCATATGCCTGTTTGCCATTTGTATGTCTTCTTTGATGAAATGTCTATTCAAGTCTAGTCCATTTTTTTAAACAGGATATTAGCTGTTTTGTTTCGCCATTGAGTTGTAGGATTTCCTTATGCATTTTGAAGAGTAATCCATTATCAGATATATGGATTGTAAATATTTTCTTCCATTTCATGGTTATCTTTTTGCTCTGTTGATTATTTCCCTTGCTGTGCAGAAACTATTTTTATGGTCAATTTCACATTTGTCTTTTTAATTTTAATTTTTTTTTTTTTTTTTTTTGAGATGGAGTCTCACTCTGTCACCAGGCTGGAGTGCAGTGGCACAACCTTGGCTCACTACAACCTCTGCCTCTCAGGTTCAAGTGATTCTCCTGCCTCAGCCTTCTGAGTAGCTGGGACTACAGGCGCCCACCACCATGCCTGGCTAATTTTTTGTATTTTTAGTTTCCCCATGTTGTCCAGGATGGTCTCAATCTCTCGATCTTGTTATCCACCTGCCTCGGCCTCCTAAAGTGCTGGGATTACAGGCGTGAGCCACCACACCAGGCCTAATTTTAATTTTTGTAATTGTAAATGGACAAATTATAGTAGTATATACAATTATATGTAAAAAATACACTTGTATATATAATATAGTTACATATAACTATATAGTTATACATACATAACCTGTATACACATATATAAATCTCTATATATACACACATATATAATATTATATGTTACAAAGTAATGTTATACAGAAACTTTAATTCTGATATAGTTTCACCTGCTCGTGTTTGTTTCTGTTGCCCATGCTTTTAGTGTCATGTCCAAGAAATCATTGCTAAGAACAATGTCACTAAGCTTGTTTCCTATTTTTTAAGGAGTTTTACAGTTCCAGATCTTACATTTAAGTCTCTTATGCACTTTGAGTTGATTTTTATGTATAGGTAAACATAAGAATCCGATTTCATTCTTTCACATGTGACTATCCAGTTTTGTCAACATCATTTATTGAAGAGCCCATCCTTTTCCCATTGCGCATTTTTGGCACTATTTTCAAAGATCATTTGACCATATATGTGTGGATTTATTTATGGATCTTGTACTCTGTTCCAGTAGTCTATACATTTGTCTTTGTGCCAGAACTATACTGTCTTAATTACTTTATCTTTGTAATATATTTTGAAATAAAAAAATACAATGTTTCCAACTTAATTCTTTTTTTTCTCAAGTCTGGCTTGTCTTTTCATGTTTTGTGGTTTCATATGGATTGTAGAATTGTTTTCCACTGGGATTTTGATAGAGATTGCATTGAATCTGTAGAGGGCCTGAGGTAGTATGGGTATTTAACAATAATGAGTCTACCAATCCTGAACATATAGTCACTTCATTTGTTTGCTTTAATTTCTTTCATCAATGTTTTCTACTTTTCAGTATAGAAGTCTTTCAAACCCTTAGTTCAGTTTATTCCTAAGTATAATCTTTTGGTGCTATTGTAAATGGATATTTTTTCCAATTTCCTTTTTAGATTGCTCATTGTTAGTGTATAAAGTGAAAATGACTTTATTGTGTTGACTTTCTATCCTGCTACCTTACTGACTTAGTTCATTGTTCTAACAGCTTTTGGTAAAATCCTAAAGGTTTTCTATATATAAGATTATGTCATATGCTAACACAGACAATTTTATTTCTTAAAAACTATTTTTTAATTTCCTGACTGCATTGTCCAGGACTACTAATAATCTGTTAAATTGAAGTGACAAAAGGGCATTTTTGCCTTGTTCCTGGTCTTACAAGTAAAAGTTTCCATTTTTCAAAATTGGTATTAACTGTCAATTTTTATATGAGCATTTATTATTTTGAGGCAACTTCCTTCTTGACCAAATTTGTTGAGTTTTTAACTATGAAATGGTGCCGAATTTTTCCAATCCTTTTATCTGCATCTACAGAGACAATCACGTGATTTTTACTCTTTATTCTGTTAATATGGTATAATGCAGTTGAGTTTAATATGTTAAACCATTCTTGAATTGTAGATAAGTCACTTTTGTCATGGAATATGATCCTTTCAATGTCCTGTTGGATTCACTTTGTTAATATTTTGTTGAAAATTTGTGCATCTGCGATTATCAGCAATATTGGCCTGTGGTTTTCTCGTGTTGTCTTTGTCTGACTTTGGTATTAGGGTAATGCTGGCCTTATAAAATGTATTTGAAAGTGTGTCCTTCTCTTTAAATTTTTGGAAGAGTTTGAGAAAAATTGACATTAATTCTTCTTTAAATGTTTGGTAGAATTCTGCAGTGAAATCATCTGATCCTTGACTATTTTTTACTGGGAGGTTTTCGATTACCGATTCACTCCTCATACTAGTCACAGGTCTGTTCATAGGTCCTATTTCTTCATGATTTAGTCTTGGCAGGCTGTATGTTTTCAGAAATTTATCAATTTTCCCTAGATTATCCAGTTTGTTGGCGTATAATTCTTTATAAAAGTCTCTTTTTATTATTATTTCTCTAGTATCAGTTTTAATGTTTCCTTGATCATTTCTAACTTTATTTATTTACATCTCTCTTTTTTTAATCTAGCTAAACGTTTGTCAATTTTGCTTATCTTTTCAAAAAACTAACTCTTGCTTTTATTAACTTTTTCTATTGTTTTCTATTTTTTACTTTATTTATTTATGTTCCAATTTTTATTTTCTTGATTCTACTAACCTTTTGCTTACTTTGTTCTTTTTCTACTTTCTTGTATGTAAAAGTAGGTTGTTTATTTAACATGTTGTTTTCTTTTGTAATATAGATATTTATTGCAATAAACTTCATCTTAATACTCTATTTACCATATCACAAAAGGCTTGGCATATTGTGCTTACATTTTTGCTTGTCTCAAAGTATTATCTAATTTATCTTTTCACCTCTTTTTTGACCCAGCAGTTGTTCAAGAGTATGTTGTTTATGAGGATATGTCTACATATTTGTGAATTTTCCATTTTTCCTTCTGCTGTTAATTTCCAGTTTCACCCAATTATGGTTAGTAAAAACAAAAACATGGTATGATTTCAATCTTTTTATTGAACTATCACATTTACCCTGAAACTATAATATATACAACACTTCAATAATAAATAAATAAATGTCAAGACTTGTTTTATGGGAGGAGGTGGAGCAAGGTGGTTGTTTAGACACTTCCACCAATCATCCACCTAACAGGAAAACAAAATTGAAAAACTATCCACACAAAAATGCATCTTCATAAGAACCAGAAATCAGGTGACTTATCACAGTACCTGTTTGTAACTTCATATTACAGAAACAGACACTGAAAAGGGTAGGAAAGACAGTCCTGAATTGGCACTGCCACCCCTTCTGATTCCCCTAGCTATGGCTGTGTGGTGTGCAGAGAGAATCTGTGCACTCAGGGGAGGAAAAGTGCAGTGATTGTGAGACTTTGCATTGGAACTCAATGCTGTCCTGTCACAGCAGAAAGCAACACCAGGCAGAACTCAGCTGGCATTCACAGAGGGAGCATTTAGACCAGCCCTAGTCAGAGGGGATCCCTTCTCAGATGTCAGAACCCAAGTTCTGGCAAGCCTTTCCACTGCAAGCTAAAATGTTCTGGGGTTCTGTGTAAACTTGAAAGGCAGTCTAAGCCACAAAGACTGCGACTCTTAGGCAAGTCCTGGTGCTGTGCTGGGCTTGAAGTCAGTGGATGTGGAGAGCATGCATACTAGTGAGACACCAGCTGGGGTAACAAGAGAGTGCTTGTACCACCTCTCCCCCAAACCCAGACAATGCAGCTTGCAGCTACTGGAGGCACTCCTTCTTTCAGCTTGAGGAGAGAAGAGGGAAGAATAAAGAAGACATTGTCTTGCAACTTGGATACCAGCTCAGCCACAGTAGGATAGGGTACCAGGCAGAGTCCTGAGACCCCTATTTGAGGACCTAGCTCCTTTTTCTGGGCCAGAGGGAAACCCACTGCCTTGAAAGGAAGGAACCAGTCCTGGCAGGATTCATCACCTGCAGATTAAGAGCCTTGGACCCTGAATAGTCAACAATGGTAGTCAAGCAGTACTCACATGGGCCTTGGAAGAGACTGAGAGATGAGCTAGCTACAGGTGTGACCCAGCACATTTACAGATGTACTGGCAATGAGAAGAGACTCCTTCAGCCTGAGAAAAGGAGAGGGAAGAGTAAGGGGGACTTTGTCTTGCAGCATAGGCATCAGATTGGCCACAGTAGAATAGATTACCAAGTGGGCTCTTAGGGCCCCCACTTCCAGGCTTTGGCTCTTGGATGGCATTTCTAGACCTGCAATGGGCCAGAGGGAAGCTTGCTACCCTAAACAGAGAGTCTGGCCTGAGAGCATTCACTATAAGCTAACTGAAAAGTCCTTGGGCCTTGAATGAAAACTGGCAGCAGCCAGGCAGCACACATCATGGGAGTGGAGGGGTTGCAGCCATGAAGAGAGACTCCTCTGCTTGTGAAAATTTGGCAGAAAGAGTAGAAAGGACTTTGTCTTGTGGCTTAGGTGACAGTTTGACTGCTGTAGATTAGAGCACCAGATAGATTTCTAAGATTTCTGACTCCAAGACCCGGCTCTCAGACAGCATGCTTGGACCTGACTGGGGCCAAGAGGAACTCACTGGCCTGAAGGCAAGGACACAAGCATGGCTGGCTTTACCACCTGCTGATTGTAGCGTCCCAGGTCCTTGAATAAACATATGCAATAGCCAGGCAGTGGTTACCTCGAGCCTTGTGAGACACACAAGGCTGTGTTGGCTTGAAGTCTGACCCAGCACAGTTCCAGGGGTGGTGGCCATAGGGGTGTTGCATCACCACTTTCCCAAGTTCAGGCAGCTCAGAACAGAGAGAGAGAGACTCCAATTGTTTTGGAGAAATTAAAGGAAGAGAACAAGAGTCTGTGCCCAGTAATCCAGAGAATTCTTAGAGATCTTATCCAAGATCATCAAGGGAGTACCTCTACAAGTCTGCTAAAACCACAGTATTACTGGGCTTGGGGTGCCCCCAATACAGACACTGCTGTAGTGACAAAAAACTTAGATCACAGCACCCAAGTCCCTTCAAACACCTGGAAAGCCTTCCTAAGAAGGATGAGTACAAATAAACTGAGACTGTAAAGGCTATAATGCCCAGATACTGACGAATATTCACAACATCAAGATCATCTAGGAAACCATGACCTTACAAAACAAACTAAATAAACCATTAATGACCAATTCTAGAGTAACAGAAATATGTGAACATTGAGACAGATAATTCAAAATAGCTTGTCTTGAGGAAACTCAACAAAACTCAAGATAACACAGATAATAAATTTAGAATCTTATCAGATAAATTTAGCAAAGAGATTGAAATAATTAACAAGAATCAAACAGAAATTCTAGAGTTGAAAAATGCAATTGACATCCTAAAGAATACATCAGAGTCCATTAAAAGCAGAATTCTACAAAAAAGCAGAAAAACTTCAAATAAACAATCCAACAATGCATCTTAAAGAAGTAGAAAATCAAGAGCAAACCAAAACCAAAATTATTAGAAGAAAAGAAATGATGAACATCAGAAAAGAAATAAATACAATTTAAATGAAGAAAACAATACAAAAGACAAATGAAAGAAAAAAATACGGTGTTTTGAAAAGATAAACAAAATTGATCAAATTTTAGCCAGACTTACTATGAAAAAAAGAGAGAATACCCAAATAAATAAAATCAGAGATAAAAAAGGAGACATTGCTACAGACACTACAGGATTTCAAAGAATCATTAGAAGCTACTATGAGCAACTCTATGCCAATAAATTGGAAAACCTAGACGAAATGAATAAATTACTAGATACGTACAACCTGCCAGGATTGAACCACAAAGAAATCCAAAAGTTGAACAGAACAATAAGAAGTAATGAGATTGAAGCCATAATAAAAAGTCTTCCAGCAAAGAAAATCCTGGGACCCAGTGGATACATTGCTGAATTTTATCAAATATTTCCAGAATAATACCAATCCCACTCAAGCTATTCTGAAAAATAGAAGAAGAGACATACTACCAAACTCATTGTACAAGGTCAATGTTACCCATATGCCAGAAGCGGACAAACACACATCAAAAACAGAAAACTATAGGCAATATTCCTGATGAACATTGATGTGAAAATCCTCAACAAAATACTAGCAATGGAATTCAACAATACATCAAAAGATCATTCATCATGACCAAGTGGGATCACTGACATGAAAGAATAGTTCAATATATGCAAACCAGTCAGTGCAATCAATACATTGTATAAGCAGAAAAAAGGGAAAAATAACCATATGATTATTTTAACTGATGCTGAAAAGCATTTGATAAAATTCAACATCCATTTATGATAAAAACCCACAAAAACACTAAGCATAGAAGAAACATAACACAATAAAAGCCATATATACTATAGACCCACAGCTAGTATCATACCAAATTGGGAAAAAAACTGAAAGTTTTTATTCCTAGATCTTGAATATGACAAGGATGCCCACTTTCACCACTGTTATTCAACATAGTACTGAAAGTCCTAGCTAGAGCATCCAGACATGATTGAGAAATAAAGTGTATTCAATTTGGAAAGAAATAAGTCAAATTATTGTCATTTGCAGATTATATAATCTCATATTTGAAAAAACCTAAAGACTCCACCAAAAATCTATTAGAACTGATGAACAAATTCAGTAACGTTCC
>NW_012116243.1:4897171-4902835 GCF_000951035.1 Colobus angolensis palliatus | reverse complement strand
ATGGTGTTTTGAAAAGATAAACAAAATTGATCAAATTTTAGCCAGACTTACCATGAAAAAAGAGAGAATACCCAAATAAATAAAATCAGAGATATAAAAGGAGACATTGCAACAGATTCTACAGGATTTCAAAGAATCATTAGAAGCTACTATGAGCAACTCTATGCCAATAAATTGGAAAACCTAGAAGAAATGAATAAATTACTAGATTGAAGACAGGCTATTTTTGAAAATATGCAATTAGAGAAAATAAAAAGAATAAGAGAATGAAACATGCCTACAATATCTAGAAAATCGCTTCAAAAGGACAAATCTAAGAGTTATTGGCCCTAAAGAGGAGGTCAAGAAAGAGATAGAGGTAGAAAGGTTTTTCAAAGGAGTAATAACAGAGAACTTCCAAAACCAAGAGAAAGATATCGACATTCAAGTACAATATGTTTATAGAATACAAAGCAGATTTAATCCAAATAAGGCTACCTCAAGACATTTAATAATCAAACTTCCAAAAGCCAAGGATAAAGAAATGATCTCAAAATCAGCAAGAGAATAAAAGAACAAATAACATAAAATGGAGCTCCAATATGGCTGGCAACAGACTTCACAATGGAAACTTTACAGGCCAGAAGGCAATAACATGACATATTGAAAGTGCTAAGTGAAAAGAAGTCTATCCCAGAATAGTATATCCAGTGAAAACATCCTTCAAGCAAGAAGGAGACATAAAGACTTTCTGAGACAAACAAAAGCTAAGGGATTTCATCAACACCAGACCTATCCAACAGGAAATACTAAAGTGAGATCTTCAATCTGAAAGTAAAGGACATTAATAAGCAAGGTGAAATTGCCTGAAGGTACAAAACTCATTGATTACAGTCCACAGAAAAACACAGAATATTTTAATACTGTAATAATTATGGTGTGTAAACCTCTCATATCTTGAGTAGATGAACTGATAAAAAATTATTACTGCAACAAATTTTCAAGACATAGAGGGTACAACAAGATATAAATGGAAACAACAAAAAGCGAGCATGGGAGGAGAAGTTAAAGTGTAGGCTTTTATTAGTTTTCATTTGTTGGATAATTAATTTATTAGGCAATCAGTATAAAATAATGTCATCAGTTTAAAATAGTATGTTATAAGATAGTATTTGCAAACTTCATGGTAACCTTAAATTAAAAATCATACAACAGATGCAAGAAAAAATTTAAAGCAATAAATTAAAATACACCACCGAGAAAATCATGTTTACTGAGAGGATGACAGAAAGAAAGAAAAGAGAAGACCACAAAACAACCAGAAAACAAATAATGAAATGGCAGGAGTAAGCCCTTACTTACCAATAACAACATTGAAAGTAAATGGACTAAACTCTCCAGTCAGGATATATGGTGGTTGAATGGATAGATAAATAAATAAATAAATAAATAAAACCCCAATGATCTGTTTCCTACAAGAAACACATTTCACTGTACACACATAGACTAAAACAAAGAGATGGAAAAAGATATTCCACACAAACGGAACCAAAAAAGTGGAAGTAGCCTGATTCATATTAGGCAAAATAAATTTCCAGACACAAAATATGAAAAGAGTCAAGGAACATCATTCTATAATGATAAAGCAGTTCATTCAGCAAGAGAATATAGCCACTGTAAATATATATGCACCCAACACTGGAGCACCCACATATGTAAAGCAAATATTATTAGAGCTAAAGACAGAGATAGACCCCAACACAATAATAACTGGAGGCTTCAGCACCCTGCTTTCAGCATTAGACAGATCATTCAGACAGAAAATCAACAAAGAAACATTGGACTTCATCTACAGTGTAAAACAAATTGATCTAATGGCTATTTCAGAATATTTTATCTAATGGCTGCAGAATACACATTCTTCTCCTCAGCACATGGAATATTCTCAAGTATAGACCATATGTTAGGCCACACAATAAAACAAAATTTGAAACTATATCAAGGATTTTCTCTGGCCACAGTGGAATAAAACTAGAAATCAGTAACAAGAGGAATTTGGGAAACTATACAGACACATCAAAATTTAAAAATATGCCCCTAAATAACCAGTGGGTCAATGAAGAAATTAGAAGGAAATTGAAAATTTTCTCAAAACAAATGATAATGGAAACACCATATACCAAAATGTATGAGATATGGTGAAAGTAATACTAAGGGTAGTTTATAGCTGTAAGCACCTACATCAGAAAAAGTAGAAAAACTTCAAATAAAAAATCCAACAATGCATCTTAAAGAAGTAGAAAATCAAGAGCAAACCAAAAGCAAAATTATTAGAAGAAAAGAAATGATGAACATCAGAAAAGAAATAAATACAATTTAAATGAAGAAAACAATACAAAAGACAAATGAAAGAAAAAAATACGGTGTTTTGAAAAGATAAACAAAATTGATCAAATTTTAGCCAGACTTACTATGAAAAAAAGAGAGAATACCCAAATAAATAAAATCAGAGATAAAAAAGGAGACATTGCTACAGACACTACAGGATTTCAAAGAATCATTAGAAGCTACTATGAGCAACTCTATGCCAATAAATTGGAAAACCTAGACGAAATGAATAAATTACTAGATACGTACAACCTGCCAGGATTGAACCACAAAGAAATCCAAAAGTTGAACAGAACAATAAGAAGTAATGAGATTGAAGCCATAATAAAAAGTCTTCCAGCAAAGAAAATCCTGGGACCCAGTGGATACATTGCTGAATTTTATCAAATATTTCCAGAATAATACCAATCCCACTCAAGCTATTCTGAAAAATAGAAGAAGAGACATACTACCAAACTCATTGTACAAGGTCAATGTTACCCATATGCCAGAAGCGGACAAACACACATCAAAAACAGAAAACTATAGGCAATATTCCTGATGAACATTGATGTGAAAATCCTCAACAAAATACTAGCAATGGAATTCAACAATACATCAAAAGATCATTCATCATGACCAAGTGGGATCACTGACATGAAAGAATAGTTCAATATATGCAAACCAGTCAGTGCAATCAATACATTGTATAAGCAGAAAAAAGGGAAAAATAACCATATGATTATTTTAACTGATGCTGAAAAGCATTTGATAAAATTCAACATCCATTTATGATAAAAACCCACAAAAACACTAAGCATAGAAGAAACATAACACAATAAAAGCCATATATACTATAGACCCACAGCTAGTATCATACCAAATTGGGAAAAAAACTGAAAGTTTTTATTCCTAGATCTTGAATATGACAAGGATGCCCACTTTCACCACTGTTATTCAACATAGTACTGAAAGTCCTAGCTAGAGCATCCAGACATGATTGAGAAATAAAGTGTATTCAATTTGGAAAGAAATAAGTCAAATTATTGTCATTTGCAGATTATATAATCTCATATTTGAAAAAACCTAAAGACTCCACCAAAAATCTATTAGAACTGATGAACAAATTCAGTAACGTTCCAGGATATGAAATCAACATACAAAAATCAGTAGCATTTCTCCATGCCAACAGTGAACCACCTGAAAAATAAACCAAAAAAGTAATCCCATTTAAAATAAAATAAATAAAACACCTAGGAATTAACCAAAGAAGTAAAAGGTCTTTACATAAAAACTATAAAATATTGATTAGATAAATTAAAGGGAATACACACAAAAAAAGGAAAGATATTTTATGTTTATGGACTGGAAGAACCAATATTCTTAAAAGGGCTATACTACCCAAAGCAATCTATGGATTCAATGCAATCCCTATGAAAATACTACCGACATTCTTCACAGAAATAGACAAAAAAAATCCTAAAGCTATCCTAAGCAAAAAAGAACAAAACTGGTGGTCATTACCTGACTTTAAATTATACTACAGAGCTGTAGTAACCAAAACAGCATGTTACTGGCATAAAAACAGACACATAGACCAACGGAACAGAATAAAGACCCAGAAACAAATCCATACATCTATAGTGAACTCATTTTCAACAAAGTTGCCAAGAATATAAATTGAGGAAAGGACAATCTCTTAATAAGTGGTACTTGGAAAAGTGGATATTCGTAGGCAGAAGAATGAAACTAGACCCTCTATCTCTTGCCATATAAAAAATCAAATAAAAATGGAACAAAAATTAAATGTAAGACCTCACCCTATGAAGCTACTAAGAGAAAACATTGTGAAATATCCCCAGAATTTTGAACCGGGCAATGATTTCTTGAGTAATGCCCAAAAAGCACAGACAATCAAAGCAAAAATGGACAAATGGGATCACATCAAGTTAAAAAGCTTCTGCACAGCAAAGGAAACAATCAATGAAGAGGCAACCCATAGAATGGGAGAAAATATTTGCAAGTTATGCATCTGACAAAGGATTAATAACCAGAATATATAAGCAGCTCAAACTCTAAAGAAACATATCTAATAATCTGAATTTAAAATGGGCAAAAGATCTGAATAGACATTTATCAAAAGAAGACATACAAATGTCAATCAGGTGTATGAAAATGTGATCAATATCACTGATCATCAGAGAAATGTAAATTAAAACTACAATGAGATGTCATCTCATGCCAGTTACAATTGCTTTTATCTGCTTAAGAAGATTTGGGGTTGAGATGATGAGGATTTCTAAATATACAATCATGTCATCCGCAAAGAGAGACAATTTGACTTCCTCTCTTCCCATTTGAATATCATTTATTTATTTCTCTTGCCTGATTGCCCCGGCCAGAAATTCCAATACTATGTTTGACATGTCTCAAAAGAAGACATTTATGTAGCCAGCAAACATGAAGAAAAGCTCATCATCACCGGTCATTAGAGAAATGCAAATCAAAACCATAATGAGATACCATCTTATGCCAGTTAGAATGGCGATCATTAAAAAGTTAGGAAACCACAGATGCTAGAGAGGATGTAAAGAAATAGGAATGCTTTTACACTGTTGATGGCAGTGTAAATTAGTTCACCCATTGTGGAAGATAGTGTGGCAATTCCACAAGGATCCAGAAATACCATTTGACCCAGCAATCTCATTACTAGGTATATACCCAAAGGATTATAAATCATTCTACTATAAAGACAAATGCACACGTATGTTTATTGTTGCACTATTCACAATAGCAAAGACTTGGAACCAACCCAAATGTCCATCAATGATAGACTGGATTAAGAAAATGTGGCACATATACACCATGGAATACTATGCAGCCATAAAAAAGAATGAGTTAATGTCCTTTGCAGGGACATGGATGAAGCTGGAAACCATAATTCTCAGCAAACTACCACAAGAACAGAAAACCAAACACCACATGTTCTCACTCATAAGTGGGTGTGGAACAATGAGAGCACATGGACACAGGGAGGGGAACATCACACAACGGGGCCCGCAGCGGGGTGGGGGACAAGAGGAGGGATAGCATTGGTAGAAATACGTAATGAAAATGACAGGTTGATGGGTGTAGCAAACCACCACAGCACGTGTATACCCATGCAA
This sequence comes from Colobus angolensis palliatus, assembly GCF_000951035.1. Lineage (NCBI taxonomy): Eukaryota > Metazoa > Chordata > Mammalia > Primates > Cercopithecidae > Colobus > Colobus angolensis. The sequence continues at coordinate 4,897,322 of NW_012116243.1, read as the reverse complement.
CAAACCTGCACATTCTGCACATGTATCCCAAAACTTCAAGTATAATAAAAAATTTGCTTTTATCCAAAAGATAGGCTATAAAATGTGCTGGTGGGGATGTAGAGAAAATGTAACCCTTGTACGCTGTTAGTGGGAATGTACAGTAGTACAA
>NW_012116243.1:4880727-4890957 GCF_000951035.1 Colobus angolensis palliatus | reverse complement strand
AAAAAAAATTAAAAAAAAACATAAATAAAAAACATAAACATAAGTTTAACATAATGTAATAAGTCAGGCACAGAAAGACAAACTTCACATATTCTCACTACTTTGTGGGAGCCAGCAATTAAAATAATTAAACTTATGGAGATTGAGAGTAAAAGAATAGTTACCAGAAGCTAGGAAAGTTGGTGGGGGACATGAGGAGGAAGTGGAGATGGGTAAAAATAATAGAGTTTGGTAGAATGAATGAAACCTAACATTTGATATTAATAGTCACAGCAAAGTGACTACGGTCTACAATAATTTATTGTACATTTAAAAATAACTTCAAGAATATGATTGGATTGTTTGTAACACAAAGAATAGGTAAATATGTGAGATTATGGATACTTCTTCTGCCCATTATTTATTGTATGCCTTTAAAAATATCTCATGTACCCGATAAATGTACATACCTACCATGTACCCAGAAAAATTAAAAATTAAAAAAAGAAAAACTTGTTTTGTGATTTAACATGTGATCTATCCAGAAGAGAGTTCTCTATGCGCTTGATAAAATATTTATTCTGTTGCTGTTGGATGTTTTGTATATATTTGTGAGGTTCATTTGGTCTACAGCGTTATTCAACAACCTCTGCCTCCTGGGTTCACAACATTCTCCTGCCTCAGCCTCCCGAGTAGCTGGGACTGTAGGCGCCCGCCACCACGTCTGGTAATTTTTTTTGTATTTTTAGTAGAGACAGGGTTTCATCGTGTTGGCCACGATGGTCTCGATCTCCTGACTTCGTGATCTGCCCGTCTCGGCCTCCCAAAGTACTGGGATTACAGGCATGAGCCACCCTTCCTGGCCGTTCTCTGTTTCTTCATTGATATTCCTGTTTGGATGTTTTATCCTGTATTGCAATTGGAGTATTAAAGATTCCTACTATTATTTAATATTATATTTGTATTTCTCCCTTTTGTTCTATTATATTCTTTTTATGAATTCACACATTTTCATTATATTGTCCTTATTTGTACGTTGTGACAATATTTGACATAAAGTCTATTTTATCTAAGTGTAGGCACCCTTGCTCTCTTTTGGTTACCATTCATATGGAATATCTTCTATTCTTTCACTTTCAGCCTATATGTGTCCTTAAATCTAAAATAATTTTCTTAAAAATAGCATATAATTGTGTTTTTCAAATCCATTCAATTGAAGATTTTAATCCATGTACATTTTAAGTATGTATTAATAAGGCAGAATTTATTATTGCCATTTTGTTGTTTTCTGTTATTCTTGTAGTTCATTTGATTATTTTTCCCTCTTGCTATCTTCCTCTGTCTTTTGTTCATTTTTCACATTCATATGCTTTCACTCCATTTTCTTTCATTTTTGTGTAACTTCTACAGGAATTTTTGTTTGAGTGTGGTTACCTTAGGGCTTACATAAAATATCTTATAGTTATAATAAGTCTATTTTAAGCTGATAACAACTTAAATTTAATTACATTTTAACATGCTATACTTTAACCTCTTATAAACATACAAGCTTTGTTATTGTCCCAATTTACATCTATGCATATTGTATATCTTTTAACATATTTTCAGTTATAGCTGGTTTTGTCCAATAATTTTTAAAATTAAAAGTAAATTATGTAATTTACACACCACAATTACAATAATATAGTAGTCTGCATTTGCCTGTATATTTAACTTTACTAATAAGTTTTATATTTTCTTACACTACTACATTGCTATTTAGTGTCCTTTTATTTTAGCCTGAAGAACTCCCTTTAAAATTTCTTGTAAGGCAGGTTTAGTGGTGATTAAATCCCTCAGCTTTTATTTTTCTGGGAAAATCTTTATCTCTTCTTCATTTTCAAGGGACAGTTTTGCTGGGTATGGTGTTCTTGGATAACAGTGATTTTTTTTTCTCAGTTCTTTGAGTATATCATTCCACTCCCTTCTGGCTTGCAATGTTTCTGCTGGAAAATCAGTTGCTAGTTTAATAGAGTTTTCCTTGTATGTGGAAAGTTGCTTTTCTCTTGCTGCTTTGAAAATTCTCTCTTTGACTTTTGGCAATTTGAATATAATGTGTCTCAGTGTAGATTCTTTCAGTTTCTCTTATTTGGTGTGACTTGGGCTTCTTGGATTTCATTGTCCATTTCCATTCCTAGATTTTGGAAGTTTTTAGTCATTATTTCTTTGAATAAGCTCTCTATTCATTTATTTTTCTCTACTAGTTTCTGAGACTTCCATAGTGTGTATATTGATCAACTTCATGGAGTCCCATATATCCATAAAGGTTTCTCTTCTCTTTTTTAATTCTTTTTTATTTTTTCACCTGACTGAGTCACTTCCAATGACCTGTCTTTGGATTTACTGATCCTTTCTTTTGCCTGATCTAGTCTGGTTTTGAACCCCTCTAGTAAATTTTCAGTTCAGTTATTGTGTTCCACAGCTCCATGATTTCTGTTTGGCAATTTTTAACATTTTATCTCTGTTGAGATTCTCACTTTGTTTATGTATTGTCTCATGACTTGACTGAGCATCTTTGTGACAGCTACTTTGAATTCTAAATCAGGCAAAGAGTATGTGTCATTAGGGTTTGTTTCTGAAGATTTATATTGTTCCTTTATCTGGAACATGTCCACCTGGTTATTCATTTTCCTTGATGATATGTTGGTATTTCTGCATTAGAATAGTCACAACATGGAATCGTTCAGAAGACCCCATCAATCAGCACAGCCAGAGATTCTGGGTCTTCTACCAATTCTTTCCCTCCCTGGACAGAAACAGGTTGCTGTATTTTTGTTCTGCTCAGTTTGTGCTGAGCCATAGGAGGGGAGAAATAGTTTCTATCAGCTCAAAGCACTGCATTCATTCTCTTGTATGCAGCTAGACTGGACTGGACCCATCAGAGCTCCAAGACTGGAAAGACAGATGCCAATTTTGTGGGGAGCCTCAGAGGAGTTGGGATGTTGGACACATGAGCCAATCTAATCTTTGGCTGGAGAAGCAACTGGGAGCTAAAGGATCTCTTCCTGATTACACAATGCTGTGGAGGAGGTAGTGATTCTGGTGAGAAGGTATTCTGAATCTCTCTATCAGCTTCTGTGCATCTGGTTTCACTTTTTCCCGGAATATAGGAGCCTTTCAATTTGTTTCTGTGTTTCTCACAAAGGGAATTTGTTCATAATGCTGAATCACTGCATTTTGGAGACCAATTAGGTCTCACTGTTTATTCTTTTTATCACTCACTGGAACTAGAAAACTGCTAATTGCATAATATTTTCTAAACAGGAATGACGTGAAACAGAATTTCTAAGAGAGTGATGGAATGTTTCATCAGAACCATTGAGCTTCTGGTGAGGTAGTTAATTATTTTATTTTTTAAAACTTTTAGTAATTTAAGAACAGCCTTACTGCTAACAGCATTCAGACTAGTTGAGATATCAACTTTTACTAGAAGAAAATAATGTCCTTGAAATTTTTTTTAAATCTTGAAACAATTAATTAAGAAATATTCTCACTCCAAACAAATTCAGAAAATGGATACTCTTCTACTGATCAAACTATGACTTATCAGAGCATGAGGAGGTTTCCAATAGAGCTTCTGGTCCTAGCTTATCAAGGTACACCTTACATGCTGCTGGTTATGATGTGCTATTGCTTCAGGTGTCTTGGCTAGGGTACCTTCTCCCTTCTCCTCTTCACCCCACTAGTTTAAAAACAAAAAGAAAGAAAACAGACAAATTTTTTTTTCTCACCCACTGGGCCAATAATTGTATTTTTCTTTATTAATAAGAAAAGGTTTTATTTCCCAATTGAAAGAATACCTAATCCAACAGTGCTGCAAGGTAGACCCTATCTCTTTGCCTGAGAACTGATTTTGATATCCAGCTGGCCACCTAGCGTAAGAGTAACCATTTTGAAAGAATGGATGTGATGGTGTGGAAAAAATACGAAATAAATAGAAAGTTAAGAAGCATTTAAGAGATATTTTGGACATCCCACAAAGTTACCCAGGATCTGACCTCTAAGGGGACAATTCATGAAGTAAAGTACAGCAACAATGGCCTCATATTTGTTCACAACTTCTTGTATGAATGGCCTTTTGCAGTGAATGGCCTTTGGCACCCCTTCCATCAAGAGGTGCAATCTTTATCTCTAACTTTTAAATCTGATCTTGGTTTTATGTCTTACTTTACTCAATGGGACATTAGCCAACATGCCAGAAGCAAAGTCTTCAAAAGTGTGCATTGGGGCTTGCCCTCTCTTACTTGCTTCTGGGACTTCTACTGTCACTAAATAATGAGGATCTACCTTGAGAGAACACAGCTTCCGCAGCTGAGTTTTCAAACATGAGTCCACTGTATCCTCAGCTAAGCTATCACAGCCTAGAACATCCAGCCAACCTACAGAATCATGACAAATGATAAATACATATTGTTTTAAATGTCTGAGTTGTACTTTAACATAACAAATGCTGTTACTATCCGGATGTTACATTTACTAAGAAACCACTAGTGAGTACCTAACAGAGAAATTACAAAAATTAATTGGAGAAGGAGGGATTTCCAAGAAAACATTCTTTCATAATGGTGAGTCTCAAATCTAACATGCTGGCTGGAATTTAAAAGAAGTTTTTTAAGGTAATTTAGAGATTCATAGAAAATCAATCTCTCTGTAGGACTAAAAATATCTCAGCTTTGAACACTTTTTTCATTCTTATTAGACTTGAAAGCATGACCATTGATCTAGCAAGAGCAATTTGCTAATAATTAGGCTTGTGAGGGAGGCTTAGGATTGTTACCTACAGGGTGGGTAACAGGCCCTTTAATTCACAGAAGCCACTGCCCTAACAAGAAGAAAAAAGATGTAGAAGAGTCAGCAACCATAATGGTTCTGTTCTCTAAAATCCAAGTGATACTGAACTCTGCCACAGAAAAATGACTTTCAAGCCCAAATTTATGCCCTGTTGTATACTTGATGTCATCTGCAAAGAAGAAATAGACTTAAACTCTATTTATTTACCTATTCCCAAGACATTCTGCAATACTTTTATATTCCTTTCACAAGGCACTTTATTATTATTATTATTTTGCCTTTCAGGAATATGAATATTCACTCTGTCATTAGACTTGAAGCTCCATGAGGGCAGGGTCTGTGTTTACTTCACCTTTTATCTCCCATAGCACAAGGCCCAGGGAAGGTGCTCAATTACTCTTTGTAACATAAATGAGTGGAACAGGGCAGGCTTTATGTAGTACAGGGACTAATGTCCAACTGACTATCCCCATGGCTTGAATACAGAGTTTGGCCAATAAATGGCCTCTCTTTTGTATAAAATAAAGTTTACATTATGAAAAGCCACATAATTCATAAAATCTGTCTTTTTTTTTTCCTGAGGGTGGCTAAACTTTCACCAGAAATCATGATACATCTCTGATATGTTTTCCTTTGAGTGATTTCCCTACATTATTTGTTATTTGAATCTCTTCTTTCATTTGAGATGTCAGAAAACCTGAGCAGGAGATAGACTATGATCATCTCTGGGGAAAAAATTATCTTCCCCAGTGAACGTCTGCCAAACAAATTACATCTTGAGGTGAATTTTTTTTGGAAATGCAAACTGATTAAAAATAATATTGTTTTGTGTTCAGCTGGTTAATTTAGTAAGACTATTTTTACTGTTTCAGTTGCTTATATCCCCAAAAAGAACAAAAAATCTACCCAGTCCCTGATAAAATATTTATCATTTTATATTTTAAAAGAAAGAACCAAATCAATTCTAGTTTGAAAGGCACATTAAAAATGTAAGCACAAAGCACAGGGCACATTTCACAGAAGATTGGAACTGCTAACATTTTTTTTTTCATCTATCAGAAGAAATCAAACGAAGATCCCATTTGCCTCTGGGGTTTTAAACATCATTACACTTTATCTTAATAATGAAGTTAAAATTAACTGAAAGAAGACAAAATGGAAAGAAAAACCCTCACATTGCTAATATGGGTTTATTCATGGGAAAATAGATAAAAGTAACATCCCTTGGGCACATTTAACAAAAAAAATCAAAATAATCAAAACACAGGTGACCCATGATTGAAGCAGCATCTCACTCAGTCATTTCATGTTTCTTGAAGCATAAACTATTCCATAACACACATACTTTATGTCCATATAGAAACATATGTTTGGAATATACACACACACACATACACACACAATAAAAAATAAATACAACCACCAAGAGAGCTTTAAAATTATACTTGAAAATATCACAAACAAAACGATCTGCTTACCATGTAATTCTGTTTCTGTCATCACATATAACTAACTGCAAGAGCTCAGTTCTGCTTCACATAAGATTCTCAAATTGTCTTTGTGGAATCTTCCTGGTGAGGAATGAAAAGACTGACGGAAAGGTCAAAGGGGGCACCTCCACTCCACAGGGGCCTCAAAATGCCTCCTTGAGCATCCTTGCTTAGACTTTCCTTCCCCTCTGAGAGAAGGAACAAAACAGGCAGACTGCTCCTTGATAAAGGACAGGGGACTTTTTTTAACCAATTAAATCCTTTTCAGAAAACTAAAGCTGTCACATTGGAGATATAATGATGGTAACAATAATGAACAGCAGAGCCAAATTACACAATAGACGATGTCATGTGTGCTTCTTTATCAGGTGGGAACACCTCTCACTCATTCACATGCCTCTATGATAAAGTTTAGAATTCAATAACCTCTCTTCAAACCAGGACATTATTTTGGTTTTGATTTTTTTAAAACCTGCACATTTCTAAAAGAGGTATTCTAAGCTCCAAATTACAGGACTGAAACTGTTGGTGCTTTTTATTTTTATTTTTGGAGAGTGGGAGAGATCATTGATGTACTATCTTAAATTTTCTTCAGTGTTTTTGAGACACCAAATATGACTGTCCATTCCTAACAGAGAGGGATCATTTTTTCTTTCTCTCCCTCTCTCCCTCTCTCTTCGTCTACAACCATCACCCAAATCATTCAATTACTAGCATTTCTCTTTCATTCATTAATTCTGATTCCCTTAAATATTTGACATTTAAAATTTATACTATGTGCAGAATGATAAGGAAGTATCAAAAAGTCACAACTAGCACATTTCCTATGTTCCAAGACTTTAGCATCAGTAACTTGGTCATGTGGTTAATTTTAAGTACAGTTTCAGGGAACACTCAAAAAGCTATAGCAGCCTGCATAGATTGCTTATACATGCACAGAAGTCTTCTTCACAAAACATATAGTCACATAATAAAACTAGAGATGACACGGAGAAAATTAACATTTTGGGAGTTTGATATTTAAGGAAAGATTAAAATGATTTACTACCTTTCCATTGAAAAGAAATAATCATAATGAGCAGTACAGAATAGAATAGATGAAAAGTTTTGGAGTCATAGAATTCCAGTATGTATACACAATAAATTGTGTGTCATCCTTAAGTTTAGAACAAATATGAAAGCATTTCATGTCACATAGTTAAAACCTTATGGAACACAATAGATTTATTATGTTCACATATAAGAAACAGCTGAGCATAATGATTAGGTGCACAGGCTGTGAAATCACAATGCTTGGATTCTAGTATCAGTTTTCTTCTTTCAAGCTGTGTGAACTTGCACAAATTTATAATACTTCTTGACATCAGTTTCATTTGTAAAACGGAGAGAATTCAATGAGTTAGGATTCAATAGGAGAGAGGAACTACATAATAACTTGAATAAGAAAATGTTAAAGAATTGACTGTACAAGGGGGTTGAAGTAAAGAGGCATTGGCCAATAAAAATCACAGAACTCTAAAGAATATAGGAATTGCAGGTATAAGGAAGGCCTTAGGGCTGAGATTGAGTAGCCAAAGTAACAGTTGTCTCGGGCTGAGATCCAGACCTTATTAGAGAGGAAGGACACATTCATGGCTCACCAGATGGCAGACAAGTTGCTGTGGTTGGTTTGTGGAACTTGCTAAAAAGCTACCCTCTGCAACTTACCAGAAACCTACTATCTAGGGTTCCAGATAAAGCTGTTTACTAGGAGGTGCTCACTGAAGACGCTCCACTGTAAAACTGCACACAAAGAGAGCCAGTGAACACAAGTGCTAGAGAAACTGAACATGCTTCAAGAGCCTGCCTAGAGTACAGTGGAATCAGGAAAGAAAACCCGTCCTCCTGCAATGCTTTTCCAATGCCCTTTATTGACAAATATTAACATGATGTCAGCTGATAAAGAAAATACATTTAAAGGGCCCCAGTTTCACAGAGCAGAAATGAAGGCTGGAGAATTTGAAGGTCTCTGAATTTGGAGCTGAGAGATATGAATTGATAACAGGGAGATTAATAATGATAGAATTGTTGGTAGCATTATAAGCATGACAGTTCCTGTAGAGCACTTAGCACAGATTATGTGACACAGTAAGTGTATCTTCCATTCACTCAACAAATAGTTAAGGAGCACTCACTAGGTTCCAGTACTGCATTAACTACCAGACATGCATCGATGAAGAAAATTGGCACAGTTCCTATCTCAAAGAAGAGTAATATGAGCTGTTAAACTGTACCTTTTATAGCAGTTTAGATAAACAGCGGATCCATAATGTCTGTTAAGATTTTGTGTGTGTGTGTGTGTGTGTGTGTGTGTACATAGAGGTCTGATGCAATACCATATTTATTCTTTTCATGAGTTTTCCTTGTGTCTGAGTCCATAGAATTTGAAGGTATACATGGAAGAGGTGAGGAACAGAGACTGTATTCGTGTAATACTGAATAGATTCTCATCATAGCTTGAGGTTACTACTGCCACTAAGTTCTACCTATCTGGAACACTGAAAAAGAAAGAATAGCCTAGTAGAAAATGGGTGAGGAGAGCAGTAGACCTATCTTAAGAAAACATTATGAAAATTCTGCACAGCTTAAGAGATGTGGATTCTTCATCATTATTCATGCTTTTCTCTTAAGGTACTGATCATATCTATTAAGAATTAGAGTAAAAAATTTAAAGGAGTAACTATAAACACCACCAAGGTTATATGTTTAAAGTCACTAAGAAAATGTAGTGCTCAGCTATGGGTCCTAACACCCAGGGATCCCTTTTGTTCATCTCAGATGGCATAGAATAAGAAAATTGCATCTGCAAATTGTAACTGGAAGATTAGCTATACTTTAAAATGGCATTGTGGTAGGCCTCCACCAACAAATTTTTGAGGTTCTGTTATGAGGTAGACACTGTATTAAATATTGGATATTAAATACGGGGGAAAAATGCAGTGTTCTAGGGTTGTGGTGGTGAGAAATGCAATTTATAAAATGATCATGCTAATGATTATAAGGAATACCATCTCAAAGGAGTAAGACAAAACACAAACATGAACAAGAGTACATCAGGGAAGGAGTCCCTGAAAAAGCGATACTGTATCCGAGATGAGGGAGTAGCCATTAATGAGTCAGAGATGAGAAGTGGGAGTAAGAAGAGAGGAAGACACCAAAGGGGGTGAGGGTGAGAGCAGCATGATAATAGGTCCTATGTTGAAGCCCTTAGGACATGGACAAGGAACCTATGAAAGACTCCAAAATGAGAGGGACAGAGTTCTATGACAGCAGCAGAGAAACTGGCAGGGTAAAATCACACAGAGCTGTAGGCTGAGCAGATGAATTGGTCATTATCTAAACAGAAATGAGACAAAGAAAAGCCATTGGTAGATTTTAAGTGTCTAAGTGTGGAGAATAGGATTGGGTGACACAATAAGATTTTTCTTTTATAAGATATAATAACTTTGGATGCAGGATGAAGAATGGAGTGGAAAAATCCCAGAGTTTATGCACAGATTTCAAGGGAAGAGAGCATCACAGGAAGGAGTCACCAGCCATGTCACATGCTGGGAGGTGAAATGAGATGAAGACTAAATAATGTCTATTGACTTTTATATGGTTGACTTAAGTTAGAACTGTTCTGGTGGAATGTTAAGAAAAAAATGAAGATTAAAGTAGATTATGGAATGAGTTGAAAGTAAGGAAATAAAGAAAGTGGGTACTGATAACTCTTTTAAGAATTCAGGTTAAATATTTCACTTGAGAATACTCATCACTCTACTTACAGAAATCATTCCCTGGTAACTGATTCACTCTGGAAAGATAATCTTCCATCAGTGAATGGCTGGCAGATTTGAAAAATTAGACAGACTTTTAATTTCCATCTTCTCAAATTGACTCTAATTTATTT
>NW_012116243.1:4872909-4880561 GCF_000951035.1 Colobus angolensis palliatus | reverse complement strand
TCCTGCCTCAGCCTCCCAAGTAGCTGGGACTGCAGGTGCCAGTTTTTTTCTTGTTTTTTTAGTAGAGACGGGGTTTCACCGTGTTAGCCAGGATGGTCTCGATCTCCTGACCTCGTGATCCACCCATCTCGGCCTCCCAAAGTGTATTTTCAGTATTTTTTATTACACTCTTGAGACAACAGTCCTGAAAATCATCTCACCTCAATGAATGAAATAAATCAAGATTGTAAGTACCTTTGAGATAGGAACTATATCTTCATATACTTTATGCTGAATAAATCCTTGATGAATTGTTGAAGAATACAAAAGCTGATGCAAAACTACAAAATTGTATTATAAAATCTTCAGTTTAAAAGGGCCTTCAAATCCATCCAGTCAATTATTACTCTGTCCCAGATCTCCAACAATGAATGTAAGTTCTAAAAGAAAGTGTGCAAAGTTTTAGCAATAACTAATAATGTCATAAAGATCTCAGTACTTGGAATGTTCTCACATAGACCATAAATGTCTTCACTAACAGGGAGCTTCTCCTCTCCTCACATATTAACATTCCCTCCTCATTCTTTGCTGTTGATGCCTTTTCATTTATTTGGGGAAAAAATGACCAGAGAAAACAACTCCCTTTTCCAATATCACATCTAGGAACCAAGAGGGATCTGTCTCCATCAATTCTGCTTACCCCCTATTTGAATTGTGGACCTGTCCATCCTCCTTTCCAAGGCCAATTTTTGTAATTGTGCCTGTAGTCTCATTCCCTCTCATACACAAGGAATGCATCTTTTCTTCTTCCCACATAATTATTCTTCCCTTATTTACAAAAGCATTTCTAATCACACACAAACACAACACAACATTTTCTATTTCTAAAAAATTTTCCCTTGACTCTCTCACACTTTTTGTTACCTACTCCCTTTTATAATAAGAATTCCTGAAAGAATTGCAGATGCATACTTTTTCAACTTCCTTAGCTCCAATTTTCTCTTTAACATTTTGATCCTACCCTACATTGAAATTGCTTTTTTCATAGTCACAGTGAATGCATCTTGCCAAATCCAGTGCCCACTTCTATCTTGATCATTCTGGCCTTCTCAATACAATAATATTTGATATAGTGGCCACATTTTTCTTCTTGAAAAACTTTCTTTGCTTGGCTTCAAGAATATCATGCTTATATGGAATTTTCCCTGTTCAGTGGATATCTCTGAAGATTCTCCTTTCTCTTTATGTTGAAGTACTCATGGCTTAATCCTAAAATGTTTATATCCTAGCAAAGTAATTCCACCCAAAGCAATAACTTTAAATGTTCTGTATGTGCTGAAGACCTATGCATATTTATCAACAGCAATTCCTTCTCTGAGTTGCAGATTCATTTATATAATGACCAACTTTATGTTTAAATAACTGTTAGGAAGTTCGAAAGGAGAATTCTTGACTTCTCACACTTGAACCACAAATCTGCTTCTCTCCACGTCTTCCTTATTTCAAGAACTGCCACTATCTACCCTCTACCATTTGCTCAAACCAAAATTTGAGAGAAATCTTTCTCTTTTCCTATTGTCCCATGCAGACTCCATCAGCAACTTCTCTTGACTATCTTCAAAATATATCCTGAGCACAGCAATTTCTCACCACCTCTACTTTCACCTCTCCTGCCCCAGAAGCCATTATTTTCTACCTATAGTGTTTTAATAGTTAGTTGACTGGACTTCAAGGTTATATTTTTTTCTTCCACATTCTATTGTCCACATGAAGACCAGCATCATCTTTTTAGAATAGCTCATGCTCCATGGCAGAGAAGAGTTAGTTGTTTAACAATCTATCTTTTCTTCTTATTTTCAAAATAGAGTCAATTTTGCAATTTCTCTTGCAGTTAGATGTGGTGTTACCACTCAGTTTCAGCCAATGAAATATGAGAAAAAGTAATATTTGCACAGCCAAGTCTAAATCCCCAAACCCTTCTATTAATATGTATCATTCCCCATGTTCTTTCCCTTTCTGCCAACTTGATGCTGCAAGCATGCAACTTGCCTCCAGATGGAAGGCTGGCCACTGAACCACTCTCTGAAGGAGAGTTTCCCACTGGTCAGGAATAGACGTTCTGAATTTTACATAAATGAAAAATAATATTGTATTGCCATTGGTGCCATAGTATATTTTGGATTTGTTACTGACAGTAGCTAGAATTACCCTAATTAGTATATTCTCAAATACAAAATACTCCAGTGAAAGAGTTTGATTCTTTCACAACCTCCACAGAGTAATTTAATTGGCAAAATAAGTTCAATTTTAGATTATCTCTTGATAAAAATAATCTGATGTCAAAAATTACAATATTCCAAACCTTTCTTCTACAGAAATAACATTGTTCATCTCAACATTCTACTACATTACATTTAGAATACATTTAAACCTCTTTCTTTCCATGCCCTTTGGGGGTCTAATGGCCTGGGCCTTGCACAATTCTACATGTTTATTTCCTCCTCATTCATCTCTCACCACTCACACTAGCCTCTTGCTATTCCTAAAATACTCCAAACTAATTCCCATGCCATGAACTTCATGTTTGTTTATATTAGTCCATTCTTATGCTTCTATAAAGAGGTTTGATGGACTCAGTTCTGCAGGGCTGGGGAGGCCTCAGGAAACATATAATCATGGCAGAAGGGAAAGCAAACGCTTTCTTCTTCACACGGCAGCAGGAAGGAGAAGTGCCAAGAAAAGGGGAAAAAGCCTCTTATAAAACTATCAGAACCTTGAGAACTCACCGTCATAACAGCATGAGGGTAATCACTCCCAGGATGAAATTATCTCCCAGTGGGTCCCTCCCAAGCCACATGGAGATGATGGGAACTACAATTCAAGATGAGATTTGGTTGCAGACACAGCTAAACTATATCATTGCTATTCCCCCAGTCTGAAATGCCCTACTCCCACATATTCGTGTCTGCTCAAATATCAAATTCTCAGAGAATCTTACCTTATATCTCATCAAAAGTGACATTTCTATATGTATCATTGTACCTATCTTGCCTTCACAGCTCTTACATATACCTGTAACTATGTCAATTATTTATTCACTTACTACCTGACTATCTATACCTTTCACTAGAATGTTAGTTCCAGAAGCAACCTGTTTCTAACAGGCAGAATGCAACCACACTGAAGAGATAGCATGTCTGTGATTACATTATATGAGACTATGACTTCTATCTTGCTAGCAGAATCTCTCTGTTAAATTTCTTGGCTTACACACGTTGATGAAACAAGCTGCCACATTGCAAGGAATGTGAGCAGCTGCCAGCCAATAGTCAGCTAGGAACTGAGACTTTCAATATGGCAACCCCTAAGGAACTGACTTCTGCCATGTGACTTTGGAAATATATTCTTCCCTAGTCCAACATTCTGATGAGACCCCAGCCCTGGAAGATATTTTAAGCTACTGCATTTGTGGCAATTTGTTATACAAAAAGAGATAACCAACTCAACCCTTGTAGATCAATTGATCTTGGTAGAACAAAAGAAAATAAATGAAAATTGTGGTTTTTTTCCCTGGTAAAACCAAATAAGATAATAGAAAACGTTAAAAAAAAAAAAAAAAAGTGCTACTTCCTTGGATGCCTGATGCCCTAAAATATATTCTGATATCTATTTACAGTGTCTTCCAGATTTGGTACAAAATGAATAAAAGTAAAATCTTCTTACCATCTTTAGAGTCATCCTGAATGCAGAGTGTGGTATCATGGAAACATGAATACTGCAATATTTTTCCTTCTCCCAGACAGTAGTAACATCAAGGAACATAGCTTTAAGGCTCTCTTTCTGAGACACTGTCATTTCTTGGATGACTGGCTCTACCTCTCCCACTTTAAGAATAGTATAAGGGAAAAATTGAAAGTCCAAGTTATTTTGTTCTTGTTGTTTCTTTCCTTAAAAGGTTAATAAAAAAAACTTTAGAGAAAAGTATATCATGGAAAACTTAGCTTTTGTCTCACGTATATTGATGGGGCTTGCTCTGGCTGTGCACTTACAAAATATTTGGTTCAACTAAATAACATTGGGAGCTATAATAATGACACCCTTGATGCAATATGTTGTATTACTTCTATGTTAGAATATATGTCCCAAAAATGAAAATAAATCTCTGCTCTAGAAACAGAAAATGATGTAAAAAATTTACTTAAATGGAAAAGTAGTGACAAATTTTCACTTTGAAATAAATATGTGAGATTAGCTGACAACAGGAAAGCCAGCTCTGACTCTCACTGCACTAGTGGTGTGGTTTAAAGCAAAGCCTCTCAAGTGTTTAGGTAGATGACTAGGGCAGAAGATGGTACTCAGCCCTAAATACCTATATCAGTGAGAATGCATTGAAACCACTAAAATTATCATTGAAGAGTTGAGATTAGTATCAAATTTGGAGAATGGGGATTTTTTTTCTTTGAAGAGGGATTAGGCTAGAGAAATAGATAAGTTTCAGCTCAAATGGCCCAGTGACTGAGAGTTAGATAGTAAGAATAATCTCTGATAATATGGATAGGGATTAGCAAAATAGCTGTATCTGCAGCAAAACTTGAAGGTATTATTTCTAGCAATCAAGTATCCACTGAAGATTCTAAATCATTTTTCATTTTACTATCATTAAGAGGAACAAAATCTGAAACCTGTGTCTTCAAGTGAACCATCAGACAGCTACTTAGGTTTAGAAAACAAAATAATGCCCCAGCATAATGCAAAAGTAATACCAGTGCTTAGGTTTTTGAGGGAAAAAAGTACTACAGCAAGACAAAAATGAAAATCACCCTACTGGGTGACTTTTTTTTTAGTTGTGTGGCAGAATTCATGGACCCATTCAGAAAGGAAGACACAAAGTTACCGTTAGCAAATACTTATTTTAATTGCTTAATAGTGAATACTTATTTTGGAGCTAATTGGTTTATTTTTCTAAGATATACAAAATCTCTCTGCTTAGTAGAATGTTGAGATGAACGATGTTATTTCTTTAGAAGAAAGATTTGGAATACTATAATTTTTGACATCAGATTATTTTTATCAAAAGATAATCTAAAATTGAACTTATTTTGCCAATTAAATTATTCTGTGGAGGTTGTGAAAGAACCAAACTCTTAACTAAGGAATTAATCCACAGCTGTAATCTGTCTGCACACAGAATAAACGCCTTTTGTAACATTATTTCTACAAACTCATATAGAGAACTGAGAAGCTAGGGCTGAGCTTATCTTATTTTCCATTCTCAATTGCCCTTCCAAAAAATATATGCACATATTGATATCTCTTATAAAAGAGACTGCTATATCTTAACTACTCCATGGTATATCAAAGTAGAAATGATGGGAATCAGTTACTTGGTAGGGTGGAGTATTTTATTACTGAAAATGTTTAGAATTGATGACACATAGTAATCAGGAGTTAAAACCCCAATTTTAGTAAGTGTTATTATTTTAAATTCTTCTGAGACAATGCACACTGTATTACCTGCATCTGGGAAAATCGCTCCACTATCACCATCTTGGTATATCACTTGGTTTAACTATGTGACACTTATTATCATTAAATTGTTACAGCTGAGGAAAGTGAGTTCAGTGGTGAAGTAATTTGCCTGTAGTTACTCAACTAGTTAAACAAATTACTTATTCAACTAGTAATTGGTAGAACCAGGATTAAAACCAATTAATACCAAGAGCCTCCTAATGTCAAAGCCATTATAATAGCCACCAGTTATGCTGTTCAAATGAAGACTCTCAGTTTCCCAACTATCACCTCCTTCTTAATTCCTTAAATGTCACATTCCCAGTATGGGAGTGCTCATGCCAATAAAAAGCCTAAAAGAAATGATGTTTGCACCCCAACTTTCCTGTGATAAGGAAAGTTTTTCTGATAATATGTATGAATACTGCTGTGGGAAAGAGTTGTATATGTGGGAGAAGGAAGTGAACTGGCCTCACCTCCTCTGCTAAGGACAGAGCAGAGAGGGGATAGTGAGTATATACAAATACTGCATGTGTCAGTAATCCTACCACTCTACATGAAGGATAAAATTTCCTTAATTTGAAGAGGCATATAACCTTTATGAACTAAATACCTCAGACTCAGTTTATTATTTCTTCAAGTCAGCAAAATGTAGTAGAGAGTAAAATATAAGATGAAGGTATATAGAGGACTTTCTACACCCCTTATTGTCTATTGATTTCAAAATTAAACTCAACATTTTCATCCTACAACAAGCATAAAATTAAACCAGATTTTGAGAAAAGTACTTGTGAATACTTGTATAATTGCTTTGTCGGGCTGGAAACTCACCAGACTATTTCCAAGTGAACAGTCTACCTAAAAGGGAATGCATGTTCTCATAGCCAAACATTCCAAGAGGTATATATGAAACAAAGACTTAGGGCTAAAGAGAAACCTGCTTCTCTCTCGGGGAATGGTATTAATTTTGCTTGGATTCTTGGATGAGGAAGTGTCTGGTACATTTATGGTTATGGTTTTTGAGTTCCCCTAGTCACATAGAGACAGGCAGAGATGAGATGAGAAATTACCTCTCAGAGGTCCCTAGGACAGGCTTGGGCCTCTGTCTCTGTACCAGCTGCTATCTGCTATATGGGAATTTAATAAGTGCCAAGCCTTGCTTAGAATAAAGGTATAGGGAAAAGCAGAGTCCCATCTCCTGAGACCAAAATTATAGGAACAGAAACACATGTAGAGAACAGCTCAGCCCAATAGAGTCATGACATTAAGGGTGGCTGCAGTAGAAGAGGCAGCATGATATGGCTGGACTGGAATAAGGTGAGGCCTCTGTTCACAAGGAAGGTAACCTGAATACATTTAGAAATATCTAAGACACTTGAAGGAGATGATAATTGACAGGTATAAAAGGATTCATACCTTTGTAGTTAACAATATTTCAATGGACAATGATGAATTCAGTAGCAAATTTTCTGTAGTGAAAAACCTTATCCTGCTTGCTTGTCTCAACTGGTAGGATGATTAAGTATCTCTACCCTCCTGAGTCTTCTGCTCTAGGGCAAAGACTTCCTATCTATGTAATTAAAATGTCATAATACTGCACAGCAGAAGACCGTGGACTCTTAGGTCAAATAGTTCTAAACTCAAATCTCAGCCCTGACCTGGTCATAATTGGTCAATGAGTTTTTGACAAAGATGCTAAGGGGATTAAATGAGTGTTGGAACAAATAGTGACAAATAGTATTGGAACAATTGGACAGTCACATGAAAAAAAAAGAGCCTTGACTCTTACTTTTTGCCATATAGAGAAATTAACTTAAAATGGATTCTAGGCTCATATATAAAAGCTAAAATGATAACACTTCTCAAAGAAAACATAGGACAAAAATCTTTTGACCTTCAGTTAAACAAAATTTATTACCACGAATCATAAAAGAAAAAAATGATTAATTGAACATAATGAAAATTCTGGCCATGCGTGGTGGCTCACACCTGTAATGCCAGCACTTTGGGAGGCCGAGGTGGGTGGATCATGAGGTCAGGAGTTCAAGACCATCCTGGCTAACACGGTGAAACCCCATCTCTTCTAAAAATACAAAAAATTAGTCAGGCGAGGTGGCAGGTGCCTGTAGTCCCAGCTACTTGGGAGGCTGAGGCAGGAGAATGGC
>NW_012116243.1:4870927-4872483 GCF_000951035.1 Colobus angolensis palliatus | reverse complement strand
GGAGCCTCCCTCATTGCTAGCACAGCAGTCTGAGATCTAACTGCAAGGTAGCAGTGAGACTGGGGGAGGAGTGCCCACCATTGCTGAGGCTTAAGTAGGTAAACAAAGCTGCCAGGAAACTCTAATTGGGTGGAGCCCACTGCAGCTCAAGGAGGCCTGCCTACCTCTGTAGACTCCACCTCTGGGGACAGGGCATAGCTAAATAAAAAGCAGCAGAAGTCTCTGCAGATGTAAATGTCCCTGTCTGACAACATTGAAGAGAGCAGTGGTTCTCCCAGCACGGAGGTTGAGATCTGAGAACAGACAGACTGCCTGCTCAAGTGGGTCCCTGACCCCTGAGTAGCCTAACTGGGAGACATCCCCCACTAGGTGCAGACTGACACCTCACACCTCACACAGCTGGGTACACCTCTGAGACAAATCCAGAGCAAGAATCAGACAGCAACACTCGCTGTTCAGCAATATTCTATCTTCTGCAGCCTCCACTGCAGATACCCAGACAAACAGGGTCTGGAGTGGACTGCAAGCAAACTCCAACAGATCTACAGTTGAGGGTCCTGAGTGTTAGAAGGAAAACTAACAAACAGAAAGGACACTAACACCAAAATCCCATCAGTACGTCACCATCATCAAAGACCAAAGGCAGATAAAACCACAAAGATGAGGAAAAAGCAGTGCAGAAAAGCTGGAAATTCAAAAAAATCAGAGCACATCTCCCCCTCCAAAGGAACACAGCTCATCTCCAGCAACAGAACAAACCTGGATGGAGAATGCTTTGACGAGTTGAGAGAAGGCGGCTTCAGTCGATCAAACTTCTCAGAGGTAATGGAGGAACTATGTACCCAGCACAAAGGAACTTAAAGCCTTGAATAAAGAATGGACAAATGGATAACTAGAATAATCAATGCAGAGAAGACCATAAAAGAACTGATAGAGATGAAAACCATGACACGAGAACTATGTGACAAAGGCACAAGCTTCAGTAACTGACTTGATCAACTGGAAGAAAGAGTATCAGTGATTGAAGATCAAATGAATGAAATGAAGTGAGAAGAGAGGTGTAGAGAAAAAAGAGTAAAAAGAAATGAACAAAGCCTCCAGGAAATATGGGATTATGTGAAAAGATCAAATCTACATCTGATTGGTGTGCCTGAAAGTGACGGGGAAAATGGAACTAAGTTGGAAAACATTCTGCAGGATATCATCCAGGAGAACTTCCTCAACCTAGTAAGGCAGGCCAACATTCAAATTCAGGAAATACAGAGAATGCCACAAAGATACTCCTTGAGAAGAGCAACTCCAAGACACATAATTTTCAGATTCACCAAGGTTGAAATGAAGGAAAAAAATGTTAAGGGCAGCCAGAGACAAAGGTTGGGTTACCCACAAAGGGAAGCCCATCAGACTAACAGCAGATCTCTCAGCAGCAACTCTACAAGCCAGAAGAGAGTGGGGGCCAATGTTCAACATTCTTAAAGAAAAGAATTTTCAACCCAGAATTTCATACCCAGCCAAACTAAGTTTAATAAGTGCAGGAGAAATAAAATCCTTTACAG
>NW_012116243.1:4865909-4867205 GCF_000951035.1 Colobus angolensis palliatus | reverse complement strand
TGTAAACTAGTTCAACCATTGTGGAAGACAGTGTGGCGATTCCTCAAGGATCTAGAACTAGAAATACCATTGGACCCAGCCATCCCATTACTGGGTATATATCCAAACGATTATAAATCATGCTGCTATAAAGACACATGTACACATATGTTTATTGCAGCACTACTCACAATAGCAAAGACTTGGAATCAATCCAAATGTCCATCAGTGACAGACTGGATTAAGAAAATGTGGCACATGTACACCATGAAGTACTATGCAGCCATAAAAAAGGATGAGTTTCTGTCTTTTGTAGGGATATGGATGCAGCTGGAAACCATCATTCTCAGCAAACTATTGCAAGAACGGAAAACCAAACACAGCATGTTCTCATTCATAGGTGGGAATTGAACAATGAGATCACTTGGACTCTGGAAGGGGAACATCGGAGCCTATTGTGGAGCCTATTGTGGGTAGTGGGGAGTGGGGAGGGATAGCGTTATGAAATATACCTAATGTAAATAATGAGTTAATGGGTGCAGCACACCAACATGGCACATGTATACATATGTAACAAACCTGCACGTTGTGCACATGTACCGTAGAACTTAAAGTATAATAATAAAAAATTTAAAAAGAAAAGAAAATTCTGCCCTTCAAATGATGCTGTCAAGAAAATGAAAATATAAGCCATAATCAGGGAAAAATATTTATGAAATACTATATATAACTAATAGAAGTCTTATATCTAAGCTACACAAAGAAGTCTTAAACTCAAAAGAAGAAAATAAAATCCAATTGAATAACAGACAAAAGCTTTGAACAGAAATTTCAGGAAATAATTAAAAATAAGATCATGGAAAGATGATTAGCACCATTAAGCATTAGGGAAATGCAAATTAAAACCACAATGAGATCCCCACTGAAAAGGTTAAAAATAAAAATGATTGACAATACCAAGTGCTCAGAAGGATTTGAAGCAGGTGAAAATCTCACAAAAGGCTGGTGGGAATGCCAAATGATACAGCCAGTTTGAAAACAGTTTGCCAGTTCCTTTAAAATGTACGGATATACTTACCAAATGATTTAGCAATGCCACTCATAAGTATTTACCCTAAGTAAATAAAAACTTATGTCCTTCTGTTCATGCAAAGAACTGTGTGCAAATCATATGGGTTTCTTTCAGCCTCCAACTGAAAATAATTCAAATATCTATCCATTGGTAAATGGATAATCAAAATCCATAGAATAGATTACCACTCTATAATAAAAGTGAATGAACTACTGATACATTAATTAATCTCAAAATTATTATTC
>NW_012116243.1:4852207-4865534 GCF_000951035.1 Colobus angolensis palliatus | reverse complement strand
TATATATATAATATATATATATATACACACACACATAAAAATTCTGGGTGACAGAGCAAGACTCCATCTCTCTCTATATATATGAGAGAGAAGTCTTATATCTAAGCTATACAAAGAAGTCTTAAACTCAAAAGAAGAAAATAAAATCCATATGAGAGAGAGAGAGAGATGGAGTCTTGCTCTGTCACCCAGGCTGGAGTGCAATGGTGTGATCTCAGCTCACTGCAACCTCCACCTCCCGGGTTCAAGCAATTCTTCTGCCTTACCCTCCTGGGTAGCTGGGATTACAGGCATGTGCCACCACGCCCAGGTAATTTTGTATTTTTAGTAGAGATGGAGTTTCACCATGTTGGTCAAGTTAGTATTGAACTCCTGACCTCAGATGATCTGCCCCCTTCAGCCTTCCAAAGCTCTGGGATTACAGGTGAGAGCCATCACGCCCAGCCCAGGAGGGTATATTTTTGGAGTAATAGAAATGTTTCCTCTCTTGATTGCAGTAGTTGTTATACAACTACTGTATACTTAAAATGGGTATTTTTATTATATGTAAATTATACTTCAATAAATACTACTTTTATATAAAAGCAAAATCAAAAGAAAAAATATTCCATTTCTGCAGTTTACAATCTTGTGCAAATTATTTAACTTCTGTGAGCTCTATCTCCTCATCTGTAAAACTTACCACACCTGCTATTGCCAAATTCTTTGCATTATGTAGTGTGTTCATTTTTATTGCTGTGTAGTAATCCATTACATATATATAATACCTTTTATATATCCATTTTATTACAGTTGTTTTCAGTTTTTGACTGTTACAAGTAGTGTTGCTATGACATTACTATGAATGTCTTTGACATACAAATATTTGATAACATGAATATGACTACCAAGAGGTAAATATTACTCCTGAGCTCTCATTTCCGTATGACTGGTGAGCTCAGTTAATATATCACACAGCTAACTAGGCCAAGGTACTGACCACTGCAATGCCCTTTGGTAGCTTGTGTTATTATTACTGTTTTGAGATTTGGATACATTCTTCATATCTTCCATTAAATTTCCATCATGTTGCTTAAGCAGAGCCCTATTCCCCACCCTAACCCCCTAGAACCTTCCCATCTGATAACCAACTTTGATGTACACATTTCTGATCTTGAGTCCCCATTAGGACATTCACCAAATCTTGGAGCTCATCCGCTACTTGGATTCCCACTGGCCTATACCATGGCTACAGAAGTTTCCCCTTCAAAAACTGGAGACCTATGCGACCCCCTTGGAAAGATGTTTGTCAATATCTGTAAAAAAGGAACATAAACATGATCCAATAATCCCACTCTTAGTTGTATACCCAACAGAAACGTGTACATATGTTCATGAAAAGATATTCACAGTAATGTTCATAGCAACACTATTTGTCATATCCAAAAACTGGAAACAGCCCAAATAGAATGAATATAAATGGTGTTCCATACACATAATGGTTTACTGCACAGCAATAAAAATGAACAAACTACACTGTGCAATCATGTGGATAAATCTCACAAATATAACAACAAAGGTAGACACAAAAGAGTATATATTATATGACTTCATTTCTATAATGTATAAATACAGGGAAAGATACTATGTGATGCTAGATGTCATGATAGTGGTTACCCCGATGGGAAGGGGTGAATAATGACTAGAAGAGGCTAGAGGGGTCTTCCTGGAGTCCTGGTAATATTGTTTCTTGGTATAGGTCTTTTGTTCAGTTTATGAAACTCATTGGACAATAAATTTATGAATTGTGTGCTTTTCTGAATGTTACCATATAATGGTACAATACTTCAATTTTAAAAGCATATGTAAAAACCATAACATATTTAAAGTATCTACATTAATAAATAAATTCATGGTTAAAAAGCATATGTAAAAACAATAAAATATTTACATTAGTAAATAAATTAATGGTTCATTCAACCTCCCTCTGCCTCACTCCATTCCTTTAGCCACATAGTGTGAGATCATATTCTCTCCCCAAACTGATCAATCTAATTTAAATAAAGCACCCTTATAAAGCAAGTCCTCTCCATTCACCAAAGTTCATGACTGACACAGATGCTGATGGACCAGGGCTGTCATGGTTGCCAACATTCAATCAAACCTAGTTTTGAAAGCTGTTAGAAGTCGATCACATGAATTAAAATGAGTCCAACATATTTCCAGTGTATGTAAATAATTTTTTAAAGAAAATAATCAGAACCAGAAATGTGCTTCTAATGTCTACCTAGAATTTACTTTCTCTTAATTGGGAATTGTCATATCTTAAATTTCTGGAAGTTTTTAAATAGTTTTTTGTTTCTTTCCTCATGAATTAACAAAGCCCATTTAGGGGTAATTTGGACTCTAGCATCAATGTTTTGTTTTGTGTTTACCTGTGTATGCTTGAGGGTTACAAACTGATGTTATTGGATACAAATGATTTTTAGAGTCAAGCAAAGTAACATATATATCATTTCATACAGTTACTTTTTTCTATGACAAGAGCTTCTAAAAATCTTAACAACAATCCTGAATACAGTACAATTTTATTAACCATAGTCCTCATATTATACATTAGATCTCTAGACCTATTTATCATACATATCTGCTACTTTGGATCCCTTGACCTACATCTTCTCGTTTTCTCTCTTCAAATCCCACCACCACCCCTAGTAACCACTGTTAATTTTCTGTCTTGGTATATTTGACCTTCGTTTTCACATCTCACATATAAATGAGATCATGCATTATTTTTCTTTCTGAGTATGGCTTATTTCATTTAGCATAATGTCCTCGAGTTCAATCTACGTTGTGACAAATGGTAGGATCTCCTTTTTTAAGGCAAACTAATATATACATGATATTTATATACCATATATAAACTCACATTTTCTTTATCCATTTGTCTGTTAATGGACACTTTTTGTCAGTTGTTTCCATACCTTGGCTTTTGTGAATAACAAATGTAATAAACCTGGGAATGCAAGTATTTTTATAAGGCTTGGTGATTTCATTTACTTTGCATATATACTCAGAAGAGGGATTGCTGAACCATATGATAGTTCTATTTTTAATTTCCTTAGTAACCTCTATAGTGTCTTCTATAATGACTGCACCAAATTACATTCCTACCAACAGTGTACTAGGGTTCCCTTTTCTCCACACCCTCACCAACATTTGTTATCTCTTGTCTTTTTGGTAATAGCAATAGAAGTCATGTTTTTAAGGCCTAAAAACTAAAAGAAGTATATAATATTTCTCTGTGAATTTACCAGCTTCATTCATTAGCAACATGCTCACTGAGTTTAATAACATCAAGTAATAACACGGCCCATTAATAAGAATTTTAGTTTTTCAGAATAACACACATAGCTATATTTGCATCAATCTTTTGGGTAAAACTCATAAAATGGTATAACATTGCTATGTTGCCAGATTCAACCCATTCCCCAACAAACCTGATAGTTGAAGACTGAAGACACTTTACTTTTAGATTTGTTAGAAGATAGATTTGGACACTATTTGATATATCAACACTTCAAAGAGAATTCTAAACATACTTTTGAATCTACCACTTCCCATTCTAGTCTCAGTGATGATTCCCACTTATATTGTAAAGAACATTAGCACAAAAAATGTAACCAGATCCCTAAGGCTAAAGATGGTCTACATCTGTTTTCAAAGAGGCTTTGACATCTCCAGTTACATACACATTGGATACACCGCTGCCCTCTGCCCAGAGGAAATACATTTCCAGACTTGATTCCCACAGATGATACATACAGATTTTGCTTCACCTCCAGTCTGATCTTTATTTTGAATTCCCTTGGATTAATTAGCTTGAGGCATTTTTAGGAAAGCTACAAAGAGCACACTTCCTTTTTTTCCTTCCTTTCCTCCTTCTCTTCTTTCCCCATTTATTGAGTACTTCCTATATTTCAGACATAGGTAATACAAAGACAAGTAAGACACTGACCTATGCCACTATAAAATTCCAATCAAGCTACCAATTTTAGACAACTTGAGTTTCCTTAGCTTCTTGGAATCTTACTCTGAGTTAGTTTCTGACGGATAATCTGCACTTCTTTAAAAACCCAGCTTTGCTATAGCCCTTTGCCTATTACAAACTACAGCTGAAACAAAGGACAAGGATTCCTCCACTGTGTTCTTTATTACTCCCAAGTTCTCCTTGATCACCTGTTTCTCATTCACTTCACTCACTGACTTTCATTGCCAAGTTGATAAGGTGATTTTACTAGGAATCCCAAATGACTGGAAATAGCTATGCATCTTCCCAGAATCCCCAGAGCAATTTCTGTGCTGAGATTTTCTGATGACCATATTTCATAGATGAGGACTGGGGATTAGATGCAAGGCACAGAAAGCCAGCACTGACCCAGGAAGAACCTCAAACCATCTGAGCCCTACTTTGGTGTCTTTCTACTTAGTTCTAGAATATTTATGGGGATTTGTCATTGTAAAGATAGAGTGATGAGGGAAACAGCCTCTAATTTCTTAGTAACTATAGAATCATAAATAAATATGCTGTAACTATCCCAACTGATTTTTCCCCCAATCAATTTTTGACTTGATTTCATTTCAGGGTCAACGCTGAGAGTCATTTTATATGCAGACAAAGTCCTTTATTGCAAAATTTATTGCTTCTCAGTCTCTCAACGAGCTTAGTAGTCCTGGATCAGAATTTCAATTGTACTAACACTACGGGCTACATTTTTTTCTGGTTAGGTAGCTGGCAATTAGTACTAATAATATGAGAATTGTGACGTATCCTTACATTCTTCCAGTAGATTGATATCTACCTTAAGGAAAAAGCAATGGTGCTTTTATTAAAATTTGAGATATTCTTCTAAGCTTAGGGAATATCTGCTTATTTCATAAGACACAGAAAACAAGGTATCTTTCTGCAGAAAGTGAGACAGTTATTTTAAAAATAAAACTATCTGCTTCTATTGTTTGGTATTTCAGGTAAAAGTAATGTTTAAGTCCAATTATTTGGATAATTGCTCAAATAACTATTTACTGTTAAGATGTGCACGTGTGATGCTATAAAAACAGCAAAAAAAGGTACACATTATAATTGTTAATTATTCAATACATGGTACTTAAAAATCTACCAAAAACAAATCCACTTAAACCAAATGTACACAGACAATAACGAGGGAAAGTGTGGTTAAGATTTTATTTTGAAAAAGGAAACTAAAAATTTTGAAATTTGGGTCATTTTATCTAACTATGAGTAAAATACAAATTATAATTGCAACTAGGCTATAGAACACATGCAGGCAAACAGTAGCCAGTGGGATAAATTCGCATGGCCTAGAAGCTAAGGATATTTACTAAATTTTCAGAAGATTGCTTAAAAAAAGAATATATGGCAGAGGTTATATATGGCCCACAAGATATCATTCCCTCATCATTCCTTTTATTTTGTATTACACATTTTTTATTGTTTCTACATCTTTTTCCTTATAAACTATTTTTATTTACTTAGAGGATATTATGCTTTATGTAATCTTCTGGAACTTCTTTCACTTAATATTGTATTGCTAACACTTATCCAGATTGTTGTGTGTTGTTGAAGTTTATTTTTTAAGCCACTGTATCATCATTTTATGGTATAAATATACCACTGTTTATCTACTCTCCCATTGATGGACATTTTTCCAGATTTTGCAATTGTTGAGAGATTGCTCACAACATTTTTATGCATGCTTTTATACATGTAAGAAATTTAATCTTAGTCATATACTTAAGAATGGAATTGTACCCAGGTCCATAAATTAGGGAAATTTTTGCTTTAGGAGATAACACTAGGCAAGTTTTCCAAAGTGGTATCCCATTTACACTCCCACGAGCAATATGAAAGAGATTTTTTGGATC
The DNA here is from genome assembly GCF_000951035.1 of Colobus angolensis palliatus. Taxonomy (NCBI): domain Eukaryota; kingdom Metazoa; phylum Chordata; class Mammalia; order Primates; family Cercopithecidae; genus Colobus; species Colobus angolensis. Next base: position 4,859,612 of record NW_012116243.1, on the reverse strand, counting down.
TACATGTCTTCAACAGTTGAAATTGTCAGACTTGTCAATTTTTGATAAACATATGATATCTATGTGGTTTTAAATTGAATTGTCTTAATCTCTATTGATATCGAAAATCTCTTCCTAAATGTATGGGACATACAAGTTTCATTTTCTGTGAGATAACTGTTTATGACACTTGCTCATTTTTCAGTTTATGTTTCCCTTACTGATTTCTAAAAGTTCAGCACATTTATTACATTATTACTGATAAAAATCTCTCATTGATTGTGTGAGTTGTAAATACCTCCTCCCATTTTTTAAATTGTCTTTGTTTCTTTCAAGGTTACTTTTGATTAATTACTACTAATTTTAATATGGGCATTTACAATTTTTTTCTATAGTCAATAATTTTTTCCTAAGAAATCTCCCTACTTCAATGTCTAAAAAATAGTCACTTTATTTTCTATAAAGAGTTTTCAAATTTTATTTTTGATATCTGAGTCACTTATTTTCTAGTAAGAGTTCAGTTTTGTCTTGACATGTAAGTTAATTTAGGGCTCCAGTTTTATCTTTTACCATATGGATAGCCATTTTTCCAGCTCCATGATATGATAGGGGTGGCATGTCAGATCATTTCTCCACTGATATGACATGCCATCCCTATCATATATCACTTGGGTCATATGTGGATCTTTTTCTGAGTTCTATACTCTATTCTGCTTGTCCATTCATTCTTGGTTGTATTAAAGCCACACTGCCCTAATTACTATAGCTTCATAATAAGCTTTCCAGGCAAATCTCTTCTTATTCCTTTTCAGAAGTGCTCTGTATATTCTTGGATAATTTCACTTTCATATGTGTTTTAGAATTATTTTACCAAGTGTTTGGATTTTAATTGAAAATAAAATAAATCCATTTCTTAATTTGGAAGACTCAACATCTTGCCAATATTAAGTTCTCCAATCCATTGATTGGTGTGAAATATTTCTTCATTTATTTATGTCCTCTATTAAATTTCTTAATAACATTTAACATTTTTCCCTGTGGAGATCTTATACATCTTTTGTTTATTTTATTCCTAGGTACTCGATACTACCCTACAATATTGTAAATTATAATTTATCTTCAATTATCAGTGCTAAACATTTTATTTCTTTTTAAATTGTGTTTTCTAATTATTGGCTATGTAGAAATGCAACTGACTTTTGGATACATCAGTCTCCAAATTTTACTGAACTCTTCTATGATTTCTAATTATTTTAGAAGCTTTTGGGTTTTCTTTGTTTGAAAAATCTAAATAATGATAGTTTTGTTCCTTATTTTCTATTCTTATTCATCTAATCTATTTTTATTTTCTTCTAATGCTGTCTAGGAACTCCAAGACAATGTTAAATAAAAGTGGTAAAGTGGACATGCTTGTCTCATTACTCATTTTAAAGGGAATGCTTCTAGTTTGTTCTAAACATTTTTAATAGCTATTTTTATTAGATTTAAAACCTTTTTTCTCTTCATAATTCTTCATAATTTAATAGGAATTTCATCATGATTGGGTTTTGAATGTATTATAACAGACTTTTTCTTCATCTATTGAAATGAACTTTTGAGATTTCTGCTTTAAACTTTTAATGTGATAAATAACATTTATGGATTTTCTAATATTAAACTTGTCCCACATATATGAAATCAACCCATACTGATCATGGTATATTATCTATTTTATACATTTCTGAATTTGATTCAAGAATAATATTACAGTTTTATTCTAGAGTGAAACAGCCTTCGTAATAGGCCTATTTCCAGTAGTTTCCTTTTCAGGTATTCTTCTTTTATAACATAATAAGTGCTATAAATATAGCAAAGAACAGATTTTGCTACCCCAAATTTTAATTTACATGGTTTTCATTATACTTCAGGTCTATGTCATTATGAATTTCCATTTTTAAAATTTTCCTTAATCTGTATTATTTTATTTAGTGGCACACTACTAAGTTTGCATTTGTGAAGGCACCATCAATTCACCTTTGTGTCGTTAACTCCCAGCTTAATTGCTAAATGATCATAGAGATCATGGTTTCTATAGTATCTGTGATGGTTAATACTGAGTGTCAACTTGATTGGATTGAAGGACACAAGGTATTGTTCTTGGGTGTGTCTGTGAGGGTGTTGCCAGAGGAGATTAACTTTAGGGTCAGTTAAGTGGGAAAGGCAGACCCATCCTCAATCTGCGTGGGTACAATCTAATCAGGGGCCAGAGAGGCTAGAATAAAAGCAAGCGGAAGAACATGGAAGGACTAGACTGGCTAAACCTTTCGGCCTTCATCTTTCTCCTGTGCTGGATGCTTCCTGTCCTCAAACAACAGACTCCAAGTTCTTCAGCTTTTGGACTCTTGGACTTACACCAATGATATACCAGGGGCTCTCAGGCCTTTCAACACAGGCTGAGACAAGAAAGAGAATGGGCAATTTGAAGATATAATGACTGAAACTGTTCAAAACTTAAAAAGATATGAAGCAACAGTTTCAAGAGATCCTATGAACACAGAGCAGAATAAATTCAAAGAAATCCACACTTAGACACAAACATCATAACAAAACTACTGCAAAGGAAAAAGAATGAGAAAGTTTTTTAAAGCAAATAGAGTAAAAGGCAAATGATCTGAAAAGAAGTAACAATAAAAATAATAAATGCTGGTGACAATGTAGAGGAAAGGGAACTCTTACACACTGTTGGTGGGAATGTAAACTAGTACAGTCATTATGGATAACAGTATGAAGTTTCCTCTAAAAATTACAAATAGAACTACCACATGATCCAGCAATCCCACTACTAGGTATTTGTCCGAAGAAAACAAAATCAGTATATCAAAGAGGTATCTGCACCCGCATGTTTATGGCAGCACTGTTCATAATAGCCGAGATACAGAATCATCCTAGATGTTTAACAACAGATGAATGGATAAAGAAAATGTGGTATATATACACAATGGAATACTATTCAGTCATTTAAAATAATAAAATCCTGCAATTCACAGCAATATGGATGGAACTGGAAAACACTATGTTAAGTGAAATAAGCCCAGGAACAAAAAGTTTACCACTGCATGTTTTCACTTACATGTAGAAGCTAAAGAAAAAGTTATTTCCTATAGAGGTAAAAAGTAGAACAAAGTATACTAGAGGATAGGAAGGGTAGACGGAAGTGGGGGATAAGGAAAGATTTGTTAAAGAACACAAAATTACAGCTAGATAGGAGGAATAAGTTCTAGAGTTCTATTGTACTGTTGGATGACTATAGTTCACAATAATGTATAGTTTCAAAGAGCTAAACAGAGGATATTGAATGTTCCCAACACAAAGAAATGATAAAAGTTTGAGATGATGGATAATTCCACATTATATGTATCACAACATCACTATGTATCTCACAAATATGTACAATTATTATAGGTCAATTTAATTTTTTTAGTTGACAATTAACTCCTCAACAGAAACACCAGAAGCCAGAAAACAGTGGAAGAAAATCTTCAACTACTGGAAGAAGACAGCTCTCAACCTAGAGCTCTATACTTAGCAAAAATATTGTTTGAGGAAAAAGGCAAAATAAATACGTGTTCAAGCAAGCAGAACCTAAGATAATTTTTTGCAAAACATTTCATGACATAAAATCTATAGTGTTATTCAGGCAAAATAAAGTTGATTCCAGATAGAAGTCCAGAGAATAAGAAAGGGGGGAAAAAACAAGAAAAATCAGAAATATGTAGGTATATCTAAAACAACAAGAATAATGCTTTGAGCTTAAAATAGATAAAATTAAATACATGATTCAATGAACTACAAGTTAAATTTTAAATCAATTTTTAAGTGTTTCAAGACCCTTATATTATTCTAGAAGAGTAAAAGTACTATTAACTTTAAACACTAATCTCTATGGTAAACAGTAAAAAAAGTTAGTGTATATTTCTACTTTAATAAAAAGAAAATAATGAAGTTATGAAAATGCAAACAAAATAAGGCAAGCAAGAAGAGAAATGGGAATATAAAACAAGCAGGTCAAATACATGCACTTTAAAAAATGGTAGATTTCAACTCAAATATACCAGCAATTATATGACATATAAATGAACTAAGTCCTTCAATTATAAGAAAAATATGATCCGACTGGATAAAGAAAAATACAAGCCTGTGCTATTACAAAAAACATCTAAAACATTAATATACAGAAAACTTAAAAACAAAAAAAGATTCTGCTAATACTAACTAAAAGAAAAATTTATATAACTAGATGAATATTAGGTAAAACAGACTATTGTTAGAAAAGTGTCAATGGGGATACAGAGGAGTATTTCAAAATGATAAATTCAATTCCCCCTGGAAGATATTTGTATGTACATAAAATAATGCCCTCAAAATATGCAAAGCAAGACTCTACAGAGCTAATAAAACATGATCTAAATAATTATCTAAATAAATAGATAGATGGATTAGAACACTCAGTACATTAAAGCTGCTTTTTTTTTTTTCAAAGTAATTTAAAGAATCAGTGCAATCATAATCAAAATCCCAACAACTATTTTGTGGAACATCACAAGTAGATTTTAAATTTTACCTGGAAATGCAACCATCGTCTGTAAATAATGGATTTTACTTTTATTTTTTCCAACCTCATCTTTTATTTATATATTCCTGCCTTAATCTACTGGCTTTAATGTGCAAAATAATGTTGAGTAAAAGGAGCTATACTAGGCCTCCTTGTTTTGACCCTGATCTCAGAGGATTCCATACCATTAAAGTAGTTGCTTTATTTAATAGTAGTAGCTACATTTAAAAATAACTTTTTAAACATTTTTTTGAGACAGGTCTCTCTCCGTCACCTAGGCTGGAAAGCAGTGGTGCAATTACAGCTCACTGCAACCTCGGCTTCCCAGGGTCAAGTGATTCTCCTACCTCAGCCTCCCAAGTAGCTGGGACTACAGGCATATGCCAACCACATCCAGCTAATTGTGTGTGTGTGTGTGTGTGTGTGTGTGCGCGCGCGCATGTGTGTGTGTATGTAGACAGTATCTCACTATGCTGCCTAGGCTGGTCTCAAACTTCTGGGCTCAATTGATACTTCTGCCTTAGGCTTTCAAAGTGCTGGGATTATAGGCAAGTAGCTCCACTTTTTAAAATTATATTTTATCAGTTAAGAAAGTTTCCAGTTATTGTTTTTTATATTTGTTTATAATAAATAAATATATTTTTTTACAAAAGTCTTTTCTGCATTTGTTTAGATTATATATGAGTCTTCTTTATTCTGTTACTATGGTGAATTACATTGATTGACTTTCATACATTATACTAAACTTACATTCCTAAAACAAAACCAACTTTGTCATGACATGTTATCATTTTTATGCATTTCTAGATTTGATTTGATAGTATTTTGTTTAAAAGATTTGAACCTACGTTTATAAGTTAGATTGATCTGTAATCTTTCTTTTTAATGTCCCTACCAGGTATTGATATCAACACTCCTGGCATTATAAACTGTGTTGGGAAGTATTTCTCCCCATTTTTTTTTAGTCTTGGAAACAGATTTGTTTCTGTTTTTCTTTTGAGAATGGTGTGTTTCTTAAATATTTAGTAGAAAAAAAAGTATGTTAAAGTCTCCCCCCACGAACATAATAATTGTGTCGCATTTGCATTTTAGTTCTGTCAATGTTTGCTTCATGTACATGTGGAATTATTCTCTCTCTGATGAAATGATTATATCATTACAAAATATCCCAGCTTATTTTGAATGATGTTTCTTGTCTGCATCTGACATTAATCTAGCAAGATCAGCTTTCTCGTTAACATTTGCATTGTTATATCTCCCTACCCTTTTTACCTTCAGACTTTTGAAATCTTACATCTTAGGTCATCACTTGTAAGAAGCATATAGTTGTGTTTTAGTCATATCTCACAATCTTTGTTTTTAAGTGGTATCCTACAGTTCATTTACATTTAACATCATAACATATATTTATTATTACATCTACATCTTATTATTTTCCATTTGTCTTACCTATACTTTATTCCTTTTTCTCTCCCTTTTTGCCTAATTTTTGGACTAATTATCTGTTAGTATGCCATTTTTCATTACTTTTAACTCAGTAGTTTTACAATCTCTTTTTTTATTAACTTTCAGTTCATCAAGAGTTTATTTTCAGTAGGCTTCTAGGATCCCCTTCTTTTTGTGGGCCCCCTTTTCTTTCTCTTTCACTCCCACTCTATTTTTTTAATTTCAATAGCTTTTGGAGTACAAGTGATTTTTTGTTAGATGAATGAATAATATGGCAGTGAATTCTGAGATTTTAGTGCACCATCACCCAAGCAATATACATTGTACCTAATGTGTGGGTTTTTTAAATTCCTAGACCGCCTCCCCTATTACTCTCTTAGTCTCTAAAGCCCATTATATTATATTATCCTGTATGCCTTTGCATACTCATAGCTTAGCTCACACTTATAAGTGAGAACATGGTTTTTGATTTTCCATTCCTGTGTTATTTCACTTAGAACATTATCCTCCAGCTCTATCCAAGTTGCTGTGAAAGACATTATTTCGTTCCATTTTATGGCTGTGTACACTCTTTTTCTATTCTTTTAGCGATTTCACTAGATGAAAACAAGCCCCTTGTACTTACTAAGTCTAACGTTTCCTGCTACTCTAATTATCTCCCAGACAACTCAGGAACATTAGAACGATAACTCATATCTTCCCCCTCTTACCTTAGAAGCTATTCTTATCATATGCTTTAATTCCATACCTACTCATAATGAGAGCTTACTTTAATTTTATTGATTTACACAGCAATATTTATTGGATCACTCTCATATATACTTGTTCTTACCTCTTCATTCTTCCCTGTGTCTATGAATTTTCATCTGAAATTAAGAATTTTTTAATGTCTGAAGAATATGCTGTATCAGAGGCTGATTTGCTGTGAAGATATTAAAACTTGTGTTCCATAAAATTGCTCTGATGGGGGCCCCTTTTCCAGTGTGCTTACATGATTAAATGCTTTCACAAAATTTGAAAAATAAGATATTTCAGCTGAAACGAGTTTAAGACCACTTTCCTTTGCACTAGGGTTTCCTCCTCATCAAACTTCCCTTCATAACAAATAATACTTGATTGGACACAAGCTAAGGGAAGTGGAGCTGCACACACATTTGGCTTGGATTTAAAATACATTTTTAAATTTATTGTCACCTCCGTGTGTAGCTAAATAGTTTCCAGCTGTTTTTGGATACTCCTACCCTTTGTTGTGCTGACTCGCCTGGCATCAGGACACAAAGATGGGAGGCTGAGGTAGTTAATAAATACATTGTGCTTTTGTTTCTCTGAAAAACAGACACATGTCTCCTACGGTGTTCAGTATTGGGAATATGTGATGGAGGAGGAGGA
>NW_012116243.1:4834835-4851927 GCF_000951035.1 Colobus angolensis palliatus | reverse complement strand
AGGAAGGAAGGAAGGAAGGAAGGAAACTGAAATGTGCAAAAGCATTAGCTAGTATATGGAAAATTCATTCATCAGACATTTAAGATCATAAATTAGGTTCTAAATTATGCTTAATAAAAGTAGAAGTTTTCTCTTATCAAGAATACACTGAAAAGCATTATAAATCTATAATACATACATTTTTATTTTTGATGAGAATTGTGTGAAATAAAATGTATCAGAATTCCTGTGTTTGATAACTACAAACTTTCAGTAGTGCCACAAATATCAAATTACATGTGGGTGGTGCTTTACGCATTCCAATAGGAAGGATCATATTTGGGAGTATTTGATGCCTATTTTCCTGATATTATCTGGTAATGAAAGTCTAAATAAAGCAGTGGGCAAAATGGGCTCAACACAGCAAAACAGAAGAATTTAAAATAATTATAGATGCATTTAGTAGTTATTTAATTAAATATATAATTTGTCTCAATTTGGGGATATTTGTGGTATTTTTAGCTTTTTGAAAGAAATTTTGTTAATTTTTCATTCAAACAAATACTCAGTTTTTTTAACCTACTTTGCAGTCAAAACTTGAATTTTTTTCTATTAAAGAGAGGCTGGAAGTTAACAAGAGCTAAGTTCCACATATTCTAAACCAAAACCTTCCTTTTAATTGCTTATTATGTGTTAATAAATACTCTGTGCTGTTGTTTGGCTAAAAATGTATTTTTTTTTGGCATTTTATTAAGTTGTGCTGGATTTTGAATTCTAGATTTTGAATTATTTTAACCCCTTAAAGATATTTTTCTACTTCTGGTTTCCCTTTTTCTGTTGAAGTCTACTGACATTCTGATTGTTGCTTCTTTTTAGGCAAACTCTCTTTATTCTGGCTGCTTTTTCTTTAGTTTCAGCAGTTTTACTGTGATATGATGTATCCTACTTATAGGTCATGTTGTCTTGAATCTGTGACTTAGTGTCTTTCAATTCCTTATGGAAAATCCCATTATTATAGCTCCCGCCCCTACCCACTGTCTTCTCCTTCTGGAACCCCAAAAGTGGAAACTTACATTAGAATTATTTTATACATCCCTTTATTCACTATTTTCTGTGTTTTCCTTCTTTTGTTGCTGCATGCTTTGCTCTGGAGATTTCCTTTTGAAATGACATGCAATTTGTTATTCTTCATTCAGCTTTGTATATTTTAATACATTCATTAATCCACTACTTATAGTGTTTTCATTCTCTTTCAAAACTCTCATTTTTAAATTATTTCCTTGAACATATTAAGCAGAGTTATTTTCAAGTCTATGTTTTATTGCTCCTTGACTTGTATCAGCTATGATTATGGGACTATTGTATGTCGTTCTTCTTGGGTTTTGACCATGTCTTCTTTTTCTCTAGCATGTTTGAACATTTTCTGTTGAATGCAAGACATTTTAATAACTACACTAGGGATAACTTGAAGTATATGGTTATTTTATTTTCTTTCACAGAGAATTTATTTTTTCCCTAGCAAAAGGTTAAGGGCACTAGCAAATCAAGATAACCTTCATTCTTTCAGGGAATACGAGGATTTCAAGCAGTGCTTTACCTCTGAGAGGAAAGAACTGTTTCCAGTTCACTCTTACCCTAAAAGTACAAACTTTTAAAGTCTCGGAGTTGATAAAGGCTTCATCTTCTTAGAAAGTTTTAAAGTCCGATTTAATAACCTAAATTTCATGAGTCTGTCAGAAATTCTGCTTAAAGAAAAAGAAATAAGAGGAATACATATAGAAAAGAAAGACATGAAGAATGTCTCTATTCAAGAACTTCATAGTAAATCCCCAGGAATCTACCAAAAAAAAAAATCCTTTAAAATTACTGAGTTTAACAATTTCACAAGATAAAAAGTCAGCACACAAAATCAATTATATATACTAGCAATTTACAGTTTGAAAATTAAATTAAAAATAAAAAAATTCATAGCTGCAACAAAATTTAAACATCATAAATCTAACAAAATATGTACAGGAATTCAAAATTGAAATCTTTTTAAAATAAGAATAAAAGTCAATCTAAATAAATTCAGAAAAATACTGTAATCTTGGATTAGAGAATTCAACATAGACTTATGTATGTGGAAGGGCAAAGGAAATAAAATAGCTAAAACAATTTTGAAAATGGAAAAATATTGGAGGAAGCGAATTTAACACTTTCAAAAAATATCATTATTATGACAAAGTGGTATTAGTGAAGGATAGCATATGAGCCAATGGAACAGAAAAGAAAGTCTAGAAATACATTCACACAAATATGATCATTTGGTTTTTTTACAAAGACGTTAAAAAAATCAATGGCTAGAGTATAGTCTTTGTAAAAATTGGTATGGAGCAATTAGATATCAATGTGCAATGAAAAATGAACTTTGACTTAAATTTCTCATCTTGTATAAAAACTAACTCGAAATGAATTATAGATATAAATATGAAGAATCAAATAATAGAACTTTTAGAAGAAAACTTAGGAAACACACTCATGACTTGGGGTTCTGTGAAGACTCCATAGACATTACAGCAGGAGCATGACTCAAAAAGGAAAATTAAAATCTAGATTTTATCAAAATTAGAAATGTTGCTCTGTGAAAGTTACTGTTAAGAAAATAAAAAGACAAACTAAAAATTGGGAGAAAAACACTTGCAAATCACATATAAGACAAAGGACTAGTATCTAAACTATATAAATAACTCTTCTGCCCTGTCCTGAAGTAGAATGTGTAAAAGAGGAAGACTAAGAATCACACTATTTGGCCTGCTTCGTCATGGAAAAAAGCAAAACAAAACAAAAGAAAAAAAAACATTAGAAGTTGAGAAAGAGTATTCACTACTAACATTCACCAGTTTTTTGTTCTCTTAACTATTGAACTTAATCATTAAGCCTGTAATCGCTAGGGCTGAGAATTTCCCTTTAAGGGGAAAAGAGAAATCTATCAGAGAAGGGTCTTACTCCCACCTTCACAAAACCACTCTCCCAAGATTGGCCACTGCTCTTTTATGTATTATGTATTATCCTGGGACAACTTGCAGACACTTTAGATTTTACTGCAGCATATTCTGAAGTTTCTCAGAAAGAAGCATTGATTAAATCAATCGCACTCTGTACCCAAAACTGAAAAACAAACTCATCCTCTTTTTCATATTGGTTCCCAAGTTACATCCAGCAACATTACCCAAAATAGCATATCATAGATCCTGCAATCAGATTAAACGACAACATGAAGATACTCCAATAATGAAATGCCAACATAGAGATGCACCAGAATTGAATATAAACCCCTATTATCAAATTCCCAGAGAGAAAAGATCAGAGATTAAATTTCCTTGCAAGTTGAAGCCCAAAAACATTCAATTCCAAAGTAATTGAACTTCAAAATTTAATTTTCTTGCTCTTGAGACCTAAAAGCACAAAGTCCAAAGAACTTCCTCCCAGTTTTTCATTCTGCTCAGTCTTAACCAGAGAGGTTCCCAATGCTTGGATGTAATTTGACTTGGCCTCTTTCTTCCTTAAGTTTGGTTTTTTCAGAGCCCTAGAACTTGAATTAGTTCAATATTAAGTTTCTTATGTTCTTCAAATGTTAATAATCCAAAAAGATAATAATATAATCAGTATTTCCATATCATCGGCTTGTCACCCCAAAGAATTTATAAAATAAACGAATTTGCACACTCTTCAGCAGCTTTTCCAGAAAAGATTATGCACACAAAATAGTACTTGGTATTCCAGTCCAGTCATACAGATAATCAGGGTTATCTGAATAAAGATGAGTGGATGTAGAAGGATGTTAATGACTTGTGAATATAAACTCAATTGAGAAAAATATTGCATCAAGAGGATAATATTGTCACTGAGCTTTTACCACAACTGGAGGAGAGGAGGGAAACTATCTATACATATTGCCTTATCTCCCAAAGAATGGCTTTTGAAATATACTTGCATTCAATAAGATTAAAAATTTTCAATGGTGGCTCGAGTTCGACACATTTGGTAAGGCCCAAGCACCTTTACTGTAGCACAGGATGGAAAATTCAAACTAACAGTCATTCTCCAAGGAGCACCAGGGTTCCAGAAACATAGTGCTTGTGTTAGGCTAGATTCCTTTAACCAAGAGACAAGACAGGGGAAGATAAAAGGAATTTACATAAAGGCATATAAGAAGTTTCCCAGCATGTGAGCTAAGAACGGTCTTATTTAAAATGCAAACTAAATTTCATTTCTTTTTTTTATATATACTTTAAGTTCTAGGGTACATGTGCACAATGTGCAGGTTTGTAACATAGATATATATGTGCCATGTTGGTTTCCTGCACCCATCAACTCGTCATTTACATTAGGTACTTCTCCTAATGCTATTCCTGCCCCAGCACCCAGCCCCTGACCGGCCCCGGTGTGTGGTGTGTGATGTTCCCCGCCCTCTGTCCATGTGTTCTCACTATTCACAATAGCAAAGACTTGGAACCAACCCAAATGTCCATCAATGATAGACTGGATTAAGAAAACGTGGCACATACACACCACAAAATACTCTGCAGTCATAAAAAAAGGATGAGTTCACGTCCTATGCAGGGATATGGATGACGCTGGAAATCATCAATCATTTCTATTTTTTATCACATTCTTTTAAGCTACACAACCTTTTCTAACTTTCTCCCCAAACCACCTTCTCCAAGATGAAACTCCTTGTGGGACAAGTTGATTTGCTCTGGATTAATGCTTACTTTGTTTGAATGAGTCTTGTTTTCATCCTAGTATCCTTAACATAGGGAAGAGACCTGTAACGAGGCAACTAGGAGGGAAGGTCTGTACAGTTCAGTCCTAGTAATTTCTTTCTTCTTCTTCTTCTTCTTTTTTTTTTTTTTATTTTTTGAGACAGAGTCTCTCTCTGTCACCCAGGCTGGAGTGCAGTGGTGAGATCTCAGCTCACTGCAAGCTCCGCCTCCCGGGTTCAGGCCATTCTCCTGCCTCAGCCTCCCGAGTAGCTGGGACTACAGGCGCCCACTACCACACCAGGCTAATTTTTTGTATTTTTAGTAGATACCAGGTTTCACCGTGTTAGCCAGTATGGTCTCTGTCTCCTGACCTCGTGATCTGCCCGCCTGGGCCTCCCAAAGGGCTGGGATTACAGGCGTGAGCCACCACGCCCAGCAAGTCCTAGTAATTTCTAATGCTTAATACAATTGACCGAACTCCATCTGTGTTCTTGGCTGCCCACACTTGTGGTCACAAAAGCAGACATTCTGCAGTCTGCAGTCTCACCTTCTGTGACTGCTGCACTTTTACACACTGTCCTGGAACTTATAAATTTTTTTTGGATTCACTAGCTTACTATATTTTATTTTTCCTAATAAAATTTAAAAGAGGGGGTGGGGCCAAGATGGCCAACTAGAAGCAGCAGCAGTCAGAGACTCCCACTGAGAAGAACCAAAACTGTGCAAATACTGTAATGGCATCCAAGGTATCCAGGTTCTATCATCAGGATTGACTAAGTGATTGGCATAACCCACGGAGAGCAAGGAAAAGCAGCATGGTGCGTTGGCCCACCTGAGAGCCACATGGGGCAAGGGGATCCCCCACCTCCAGCCAAGGAAGGTGGTGAGTGAGCATGTTACCCATCCTGGGAAACCACACTTTTTCCATGGATCTGTGCAACCCACAGATCAGAAGATCCCACTCATGAACCCATGCCACCAGGGCCTTGGGTCCAAACCACAGGAGCCACACAGATTATCCACACCCACTCCGCTGGAATCAGCCTGAGACTACCGAGTTCTCCAGGGAGGAGTGGCCATCACCACTGGGGCTACCTGCTGTCTAAGCCATCTGAGCTCCCTAGGGGAAGAACGGCAGCCATCACTGCGGCTGCCAACTGCCTAAGACAACTGAGTTCCCTAAGAGAGGGTGGCAATCATCACTGCAGCTGCCTGATGCCTAAAAAAAACTGAGCTCCCCAGGAGAGGGATAGCAGCCATCACTGCGGCTCCTAGCTGCCTAAGACAGTGAACTGTGTGGGGCTAAAGGGGCGTTGGGGAATGGGCAGCAGCATTACTGTAGCTTCAAGCCAACATTTCTTCCCCTGCTGACGCTGGGGAGACTGGATGGCTTGGTCCCAAGAGGTGTAGCACACTGGCTGTGGCAGATCAAGGCCAGACTGCCTCTTTAGGCCAGACCCTGAGCCATTTCTCCTCACTGGGCAGGGCCTCTCTGCAGGAACTCCAGCAACTCCAGCCAGAAGTTTAGGGATGAAACTGTGATCTCCCTGGGCCTGAGCCCAGGGGGAGAGGTTTCCATGGTCTTCATGGACCAGCAGAGTTAGTCTTTACCCTTGATAGCTCTGAGGAATCCAGGCAGCTCAGATGAGTGGGTTTTCTGCCAGCGCAGAACACCCACTCCACCAAGGAGCAGCCAAAGTACTTTATTAAATGGATCCTGAATCCTGTGCTCCACAACAGGGTGAGACCCCCAAACAGGGGTCACCTGACACCTTATACAGGAGCATTCCTACTGGCATCAGGTTAGGGCCCCTTGAGTCAGAGATCACAGAGGAAGAGGCAGGCACCCATCTTTGCTGTCCTCTAGTCTCCTTGGGTGACATCTTCAGGTGAGGGAGGGACCCAGATGAATAGAGCCTGAATTAAACCCCCAGAAAACTGCAGCAGCCCTACAGAAGAAAGACTTGACTATTGGAAGAAAAACGAACAGCAACAACAACAGCATCAACAAAAAAGTCCCCACAAAATCCTCATCCAAAGGTCAGCAACCTCAAAGATCAAAACTAAACCAACTCATGAAGATCAGAAAGAATCAATGAAAAAAAAACTGAAAACTCAAAAAGTCAGAGTGCCTCTTCTCCTCCAAATGATCACAACACCTCTCCAGCAAGGGCACAGAAATGGACAGAGGATGAGATAGACGAATTGACAGAAGTAGGCTTCAGAAGGTGAGTAATAATAAACCTCACTGAGGTGAAAGAACATGTTCTAACCCAATGCAAACAGAAGCTAACAACCATGATAAAAGGTTACAGGAGCTGCTAAGTGGAGTAACCAGTTTAGAGAGGAACATAAATGAACTGATGGAGCTGAAAAACACAGCACAAGAACTTCATGATGCAAACACAAGTATCAATAGCTGAATTGATCAAGCAGAAGAAAGAATATTAGAGCTTGAAGACTACCTTGCTGAAATAAGACAGGCAGACAGGATTAGAGAAAAAAGAATGAAAAGGAGTGAACAAAACCTCCAAGAACTATGGAACTATGCAAAAGACTGAACCTATGACTGATTGGAGTACCTAAAAAGGGACAGGGATAATGAAACCAAGTTGGAAAACACACTTCAGAATATCATCCAGGAGAACTTCCCCAACCTAGCAAGACAGGCTAACATTCAAATTCAGGAAATACAGAGAATCCCAGTAAGATACTCCACAAGAAGATCAACCCCAAGACACATACTCACCAGATTCTCCAAGGTCAAAATGAAGGAAAAAATGTTAAGGGCATCCAGAGAGAAAGGCCAGGTCACCTACAAAAGCAAGCCCATCAGAATAACAAGGGACCTGTCAGCAGAAACCCTACAAGCCAGAAGAGAGTGGGGGCCAATATTCAAGATTCTTAAAAAAAAGAATTTTCAACACAGAATTTTATATCCAGCCAAACTAAGCTTCATAAGTGAAGGACAAATAACATCCTTTTCAGACAAGCAAATGCTGAGAGAATTCATCACCACCAGGCCTGCCTTGCAAGAAGTCATGAGGTAAGCACTAAATATGGAAAGGTAAAACTGGTACCAGCCACTGTAAAAACACACTGAAGTACAAAGACCCATGATATTATAAAGAAACTGTATCAACTAGTGTGCAAAACAACCAGCTAGAATCATAATGACAGGATCAAATTCACACATAACAATATTAACCTTAAATTTAAATGGGATAAATGTCCCAGTGAAAGAAAAAACCAGACTGGCAAATTGGATAAAAAGTCAAGACTCATCAGTGGGCTGTATTCAAAAGACCCATCTCAAGTGCAAACACATACACATAGGCTAAAAATAAAGGGATGAAGGGAAATTTACCAAGCAAATGGAAAGCAGAAAAAACCAGGGGTTGCAATCTTAGTTTCTGACAAAACAGACTTTAAATTTAAAAAGATCAAAAAAACAAGGGCATTACATAATGGTAAAGGGATCAATTCTTTGACCAGTACTATCCTAATGCCAAAAGCAGACAAAGATACATCAAAAAAGAAAACTACAGGTCAATATATCTGACGAATATTGATGCAAAAATCCTCAACAAAATACTAGCAAACTGAATTCAACAATACATTAAAAAGAGCATTCATCCATGCCCAAGTGGGATTTATCCCAGGGATGCAAGGATCATTCAACATATGCAAATCAATCAATGTGACACATCATATCAAGAGAATGAAGGACTAAAATGATATAATCATTTCAATTGATGCTGAAAAAGCATTTGATAAAATTCAACATCCATTCATAATAAAAACCCTCAAAAAACTGGGTATAGAACAAACATACCTTAACATAATGAAGGCCATATGTGACAGACCCACAGCTAGTCTCATGTGATTGGGAAAAATCTGAATGGCTTTTATTTAAGATCTGGAACATGACTAGGATACCCACTTTCACAACTGTTATTTAACATTGTACTGGAAATCCTAGCTGGAACAATCAGACAAAAGGAAGAAATAAAAGGTATCCAAATTGGACTGGGAGAAGCCAAACTATCCTTGTTTGCAGGTGATATCATCTTATATTTGGTAAAACCTAGAGACTTCACCAAAAAGACCTATTAGAATGGATAAACAAATTCAGTAATCTTGCAGGATACAAAATCAACATACAAAACTCAATAGCATTATTATACGACAGCAGTGAACCATCTGAAAAAGAAATTTAAAAGTAATCCCCATTATAATAGCCACACACAAAAAAATACCTAGGAATTAACCAAAGAAGTGAAAGATCTTTACAATGAAAACTGTAAAACACTGATGAAAGAAATTGAAGAGGACACCAAAAAAGTGGAAAGATATTCCATGATCCTGGATTGAAATAATAAAATATTGTTAAAATATTCATACTACCAAAAACAATCTACAGATTCAATGCAATTCCTATTAAAATGCCAATGCCACTTTTCCAAGAAAAAAAAAGCTATCCTAAAATTTATACGGAATCACAAAATACCCAGAAGAGCCAAAGCTATCCTAAACAAAAGAACAAAACTGGAGGAATTATATTACCTGACTTCAGATTATACTACAGAGCAATAATAATCAAAACAGCATGGTACTGGCATAAAAACAGACATGTCAACCAATTGAACACAACAGAGAACCCAGAAGCAAATCCACACAACCCACAGTGAACTCACTTTTAACAAAGATGCCAAGAAAATACATGGGGGAAAAGAGAGTCTGTTCAATAAATGGTGCTGGGAAATCTGGAAATCCCTATGTAGAAGAAAGAAACTAGAGCCCTATCTCTCACCACATACAAAAATCAAATCAAAATGGATAGAAGACTTAAATCTAAGACCTCAAACTATGAAACTTCTATAAGAAAACGTTAGGGAAAGTCTCTAGGACATTTGGAAACTTCTTGAGTAATAACTCACAAGCACAGGCAACCAAAGCAAAAATGGGCAAGTGTGATCACACCAGGTTAAAAAGCTCCTGCACCATAATGGAAACAATCAACAAAGTGAAGAGATCACCCACAGAATGTAAAAAAAATATTTGCAAACTACATATCTGAAAAGGGCTTAATAACCAGAATATATGAGGAGCTCAAACAACTTTATTTTTTTTTAATCTAATAATCGGATTTCAAAATGGGAAAAAGATTAGAATACACATTTCTCAAAAGAAGATATCCAAATGGCAAACAGGTACATGAAAATGTGCTCAATATCATTGATCATCCAAGAAATGCAAATCAAAACTACAATGGCATATCCTCTCACCCCAGTTAAAATGACTTTTATCCAAAAGTCTGGCAATAACATATGCTGGTAAGGATGTAGAGAAAAGGGAATTCTCGTACACTGTTGTTTGGAATGTAAATTAGTACAACCATTATGGAAAACACTTTGGAAGTTTATCAAAAAACTAAAAATAGAGATACCATATGATCCAGCAATTTCACTGCTGAGTATATACCAAAAATAAAGCAAATCAATATATCTAAGAGGTCATTTGCACTCCCATGTTTGTTGCAGCATTATTCACAATAGTCAAGATTTGGAAGCAACTGAAGTGTTCATTAACAGATGAATAGATAAAGGAAATGTGGTACTTACACACAATGGAGTACCATTCAGTCATAAAAAATGAGATCCAGTCATTTGCAACAACATGGACTGGATAGAAGGTCATTATGTTAAGTGAAATAAGCTAGACACAGAAAGACAAGCTTTGTGTGTTCTCATTTATTTGTGGTATCTAAAAATCAAAACAATTGAATTCATGTACGTAGAGAGTAGAAAGATGATTATCATAAGCTGGCAAAGATAGTAGGGGATTGGGGAAGTAGGTGGGGATGGTTAATGGATTTTTAAAAACTTAGAAAAATAAATAAGACCCAGTATATTGATAGCACAACAGGGTGACTATGGTTAATAATAATTATTTAACATTACATTTTAGATTAACTAAAATAGTATAAATGGATTGTTTGTAATACAAAAGATAAATGCTTGAGGGGATAGATACCCTGTTTTTCATAATGTGATTATTACGCTTGCATACATGTATTGAAATATCTTATGTAATGGATAAATATGTACCCAAAAAAATTAAACAAGTTTTTTTTAAATCAATGACCAATTTTTGTCACAAAATTGCACCCATACCCATGTCAAGGTGTAGTAGGCTAGTTAAAGGTGAGAAAATGGGTCACAATGTGAGATGATGGGTGTGTTAATTTGTTCTACTATAGTAACCTTTTTAATATGTATATATTTCATAATGTTACGTACCTTCAACATATAAAAGAAAATTTTTTTTTTTAGGAAACCCATAGAATCTTGTGGTAAATATTTTGACCTGTTTTTCTAAGTCCCACAATGTTTTTTTATAATGCAATTTTATCAAAATAAAATTTTGGATACCCTAATAATAAAAACATATGTTGGTTTTGTCTATCTCTTTACAGAGATCTTTGGCATATGTAAGTTATCTTATGGCGTAGAGCAACTCCATGAGCTAGTGTATTATTGTTCCCATTTTATAGATGGGAACAATTATAAAATGTTTATACTCAGGGGTAGATTTTCCCCACTCCAAATAGTTAATATATAACAAATCTTATATTTAAAAACAAGCCTGACTCTTACGACTCTTAGTTATTTGCTTTTTCTTAAACACTTATGGAGATACTTTTAAAGAATCAACATTATCAGTGCATTATTCAGCAAATGCATTAAAAAGTACTCCATAAGAAATTGCCCTAAAACGGGGTTTCTCAGACTTAACAGAATTGACATTCATGTTGGATAATTATTTATTGTGGGGCCTGTCCTCTTCGTGGTAAGATATTTAGCAGCATTCCAGGTTTCTACCTACTAGATGCCAGTAGAATTCCTATAATAAACAGAATATTAGGTGCCTAAATATATCCACATCCTAACTTACAGAATCTACAAATATGTTACCTTACATGGCAAAATGGGCTTTGAAGATGTTATTCTGTTAAGGATCTTGAGATGGAGAAATTATTCTGAATTATCCAGGTAGACCAATGCAATCACAAAGGTCCTTACAAGAGGGAAGCAAAATGGCCAAAGTCAAAGAGAGGAGATGTGACAACGGAAAGAAAAATTGGAGTAATACACTTTGATGATAGAGGAAGGGGCTGCAAGCCAAGGAAATGTAGACTGCCTCTAGAAGCTGAAAAAGTCAAGGAAACCGATTCTCCCCTAGAGCCTCCATAAGGAATGCAGCTCTACCAACACATTGACATTAGCCTCTAAAATTCTTCTCAGACATCTAACCTCTATCACTGTAAGAGAGTAAGTTTGAGTTGCTTTAAGCCACTATGTTTGTGATAATTTGTTCACAGAAGCAATAAGAAACTAACACACCTCTGCCCAGCTGCAATAACCAAAAATATCTCCAGACACTGCCAAATGTTCCCTGGCAGTGAGGAGGGGACAAAATCTACCCCTCATCCTTTGTTGAGAACCATTACCCTAAAACAAGAATTCTGTTTATTCTCATAGTCACAGGTCTGCAGAATGAATGTACTTCCACTGATACAGTTGAGTTTAGCTTACAAGCTCTATTTGAGGCTGATAGTTGGCTAAACTTTAACTCCAGGTTGAGAATTCAGCTCATGTCTACTCGACACGTGTTTTGTTTTGGGGCCTGAGCTAAAGATACAGGGACTAAAGATACAAGAGTACAAGAACACGTACTTCTCATGGAGGACCACTGGGGTGCAAGGAGCAAGTCAAACTATACAAGCACATTTAAAACTTCTAGCATAATATCCACTCACATTCCAGACACGAACACCATTCATATGACTAAATCAATCCCAGGCAGAGAAGTATCCTCTGCTCAAGGAGTCAGGATTCAATCAAAGAAACAACCACTAGAAGATGTATATAATTAACATATTTCTATACAGTTATGCATCACTTAGCAATGGGGATATGTTCTGAGATATGTGTCACTAGGTGATTTTAGCATTGTGCAAACAGAGTGAACTTACACAAACCTATATGGTATAGTCTACTACACACTGAGCTATAGGGTATAGCCTATTGCTCCTAGATACAAACATGTCCAGCAGTTACTAGACTAAATACTGTAGGCAATTGTAACACAATGGTATTTGTCTATGTAAACATAGAGAAGGTAGAGTAAAAATGTGAAATTACAATCTTATGGGACCGCCATCACATTATGTGTTCACTTGTTGATTGAAATGTTATGCAGCATGACGGATTAGAAGCCACGTTGGTCTTTACAGCTTCTAAGATGTTAACTTTTATAATGGGGGTGTCTTTTAGGGGAGTTTTGTATCCTTTGTCATAGAGATGAACATGTACCTAGCCAAGAGGTTGGAGAAGCAAACACAAAATACCCAACAGGAGCTGTAAGGGCAGTGTGCTAGTCTTCTTCCCCACACCAACTGGGTGAGCTAACAGATAAGCACATGAATGCAGCGCCTCAAGCCCTAGGCTCATGTCCTCATGCAATGGAATATGGCCTCTCCACTGCTGTCTGACAAATCTTGCACAAAACATCTCTTGTGGTTCACACCATCTCTAAACTACACACAAAGAGGGTTCTGGGAAATGTAGTTCTATTTTAGCTAAACTGAGACAAAAAATCTACTTTGACATCTATATACGCTTACCATCCAAATACATCTTTTAACTTACTTTCTCTTCCAGACAAAAACGATTGCAAAATCATGTCTCCTTGTAACTAATGGAACTATAGCTCATACAGCCAAAAGCAGACTTTTTCCCCATAAAAGAATATAAAATTCCTTTTCGTCTTTAGGTAATGTGTATTCCTCTTTTAGCTGAGTTACATATCTGCTTTGATACTCTGAAACTTAAATACTGAGAAATACAGTTTAACAATTGTGGTAGGTGGACTAGTACCTCCCACACACACACCCTTACTGTGTTCACATCTTAATCTCTGGAGCCCGTGAATGTTGTTTATGACAAAAGAGACTTTGCAAGTGTAATTAAATAGAAGATCTTGACATGAGGAGGCTATCCAGCATTATCCGCATGTGTTCAATGTAATCGCAAGAGTCCTTGTAAGAGGGACACAGGAGGAGAGCGAGGCAGAGAAGGAGGTGATGGGATGCCGGAGCAGAGATTGGAGTGATGGGCTCTGAAGATGAAGGAAATGGCCACAAACATAGGAATAGGTGACCACTAAAAGCTGGAGAAAGCAAAGAAATAGATTCTCTCCTCAGAGCCTCCAGATGGAACCTGTCCTGCCAACACCTTGATTTTAGCCCACTGAGACTGATTTTGGACTTCTGATCTCCAAAACAAATGAGAATAAATTTGGGTCTAGTTACTAAATTTGTGGTGATTTGTTACAGCAGCAATAGCACACATGCAACTAATATTAATATATGTTGTATGGTAAGAAAACTGGAAAGGAGAGAAAAATTATGATACATATATAAAACAAAACAATATTATAATAACACAGCAATCTACATGATATTATAGCCATGTTTCTACAACTAATTGTGTGGTCATACTGTGTATTTATAATTACCTTCCTCTACCTATTCTATATTTCTTGGCCTCAGCAAGCACCTTTCTCTGGTGAGGGGCCTGAACATTCATTTCTTTTTTTTTTTTTTTTGAGACAGGAGTCTTGCTCTGTCGCCCGAGCTGGAGTGCAGTGGCCGGATCTCAGCTCACTGCAAGCCCCGCCTCCCGGGTTTACGCCATTCTCCTGCCTCAGCCTCCCAAGTAGCTGGGACTACAGGCGCCGGCCACCTCACCCGGCTAGTTTTTTGTATTTTTAGTAGAGACGGGGTTTCACCGTATTAGCCAGGATGGTCTCGATCTCCTGACCTCGTGATCCGCCCGTCTCGGCCTCCCAAAGTGCTGGGATTACAGGCTTGAGCCACCGCGCCCAGCCCACTCATTTCTAAAAGGTCTACGCCGTTAGAAGTCCTGCCTATATTGGCCTATTTAGTTATCAACTGACTTAAATCATGGGACATGGAAATACTTAGAGGTGTCCCAGGTAAACCTGCCAGGTCCCAGATATACTTCTCCTTACTCCGTAGTGGAGTAGCAACAAAATTTCCTCTACCTGGTCAAGATCACATATCTGAACCAGTACAAGAACTTTATCTTTGCTTGTAGATTTATTGACATAAAGAACTCAAAGTGTCCAGGTGAGATTTTCAACTTCCAGTTTATGGAACCATTGCTGTGTCTCCTGCCAGAAGCATTTCTTCATTGTTAACTAAAACTTCTAGACCAGCAAATCCTAGGGATGGAGAGATGGAAAACGAAAATTTCACTAGTAGAATATTAGGGCTAATAGAGGAGCCACTCTTATTTCCAGCCCTTGGTCCCCAGACCCATGAATATGGCTATTGAAGAAACAGCACAGAAGTCTAACTGATTTAGAGCATATACAGCATCCTGGAGGACATTTCTCCAGACCCTCAAGATACTGCCAACCAGTTTATGCTTAACCAAGTCTTCAAAAAGTGGTTCCACAGTTCCATCAGGCCAGCTGCTTCAGGGTTATTAGGTACATGATCAGACTAGTGAATTTCACTAACATGAGCCCATTGGCACCCTTCATTTATTGTAAAATGAGTTCCCTTGTCAGAAGCAAAATTTGGTAGAATACCATGTGTGAGGAATAATACATCCTGAGATAACTCTCAATGAATGACACCCTTATATAATCTCTCCATAAGTGTGTGTGACATGTGATTTGATTCTAACCAATAGAATATGGCAAATGTAATAGGACGTCACTTTCATGATCATATTTTATTATAGAAGTTTCCATCTTAACAGGCTGGAGGGAGAGATTCTCCTGCTGGCCTTGCAAAAGTAAGCAGCCATATTTGGAACTGCCTATGGAGAGGACCACATGGCGAGGAACTGCAGGTGGCTTCTAGGGTCTGAAGGCGGTCTCCAGATAACAGACAATAAAAAGCTATATGAGGTTGGAAGCCAATTCTTCCCTATCCAAGCCTCTAGAACACAAGTTAACAACGCTGTGATTGCAACCTTGTTGAAATAGCATATAAATAATGCACACACTTTTGACCCACAGAAATTGTGAGATAATAAGTGTGTGTTGTTTTAAGTTGATAACTAGGTGGTAATTTGTTATGCATCATTGAAGATTTATACAGCGTGACAGTGAATAGAACATGCCTTAAGGCTACGAATGGTGGTTTTGGTAGGGAAAGCAAATGCCTGTATCAGTCTAATCACATCTCCCATTAGCATAGAAGCTCCCTGAGGGTGGTGACTATGTCTTTAATATTCTCCACAGTGCCTAGTGCAACTTATGCTTCCTAATATGTGTTCAAAAATCATTTTTTATTGTTAGACTACCTCAAGAATTAATTCACATCACTGCAGAAAACTGACATTCATCTGCAGTGTGAAAATCACGAAGCCAATCACAAATATTTGTATTCTTACTAAAAGTGCACATTAAATGGAAAAAGGCTTCCTCACTCCCACCCTCATCCCTTTCTTCTTTTTGAAACCCATCTTTCCTTTTTGCATTAGAACCAAGACTACATATTTAGTTTTCTGATACTATTAATGCCTAAGGCATTGTAATAGAAACTACACTAGTCCTGGAAAGAACTTAAAAGGATAAAGCAAACAACTCTTATTTCTAAGTAAGACTGTAATTAAGTCTGCCTAGAAAAGTGAGTACATATATTCTCTTAAGAATCTGCTTTAGGAAAAACTGGTAGGACGGAAAGGTAGAAAAGGAAAACTCAATCTTTGGTCCCTGGTTGACAGCCTCCCACTCCAACAGTTTCTGTCCTTGCAGTGATCATTTCTGTGGTGCCTTTTGGCATTCTGTAGGAGAATGTAAATGTCTTGTCCTGATATTTCTGGTTTTCCTCCAAATTTAGAAACAATGGAATTCTCTTTGTATTATTTAAAATAGTTCCCTGGACTACCACATTTGTCTTCTAATTGATATCAACTATTATGTGGCAACAATTTTTCATTTGGGATAAAGTCACCTCATAGAATAGCCATTTAGGTAAAACAAAAATATTAGAGAATGTAAGGACGCTAAGGCTTTAGAAGGCCTTCTAATTTATTCCTCTCACTTGCAATATGAACACACAATCCATCACTGGAGAGACTTCCATGTTTCAAGATTTTAGAAAAAAAAAATCCAATCTCCCTAATTTCTCACTTCACTAGGATATGTACTATAAATCACTATGAACTTTTTCTGGAGGGAGGTGATAGTGATGGTGTGGTTTAGTTTGGTTCAGTTAATTGTTTTTTGTTGTTGTTCCTTTACAATCAAGTTAAAATTAT
>NW_012116243.1:4718246-4834785 GCF_000951035.1 Colobus angolensis palliatus | reverse complement strand
ACAAAAATATTAGAGAATGTAAGGACGCTAAGGCTTTAGAAGGCCTTCTAATTTATTCCTCTCACTTGCAATATGAACACACAATCCATCACTGGGGAGACTTCCATGTTTCAAGATTTTAGAAAAAAAAAAATCCAATCTCCCTAATTTCTCACTTCACTGGGCTATGTACTATAAATCACTATGAACTTTTTCTGGAGGGAGGTGGTGATGGTGTGGTTTAGTTTGGTTCAGTTAATTTTTTGTTGTTGTTGTTCCTTTACAATCAAGTTAAAATTATTACCTAATTATCCTTCAGCATTTATTTTCTAACTTACTTCCTTGATACTTGCTCAGAAACTATACTTGTCTATTCTTTAATTATTTGGTTAGTGACTTTTGATTGGTCTCTGTATTGTCATCAACCCTCTTAGGTACCACCAGAATAGTGTAGATGACTCTAGTAAATAAATATATAAGTATGGGTGAATTTACCACTGCACTTTTCTCATTCTCAGTAATTTCAGCTTCACACTTCTATTCCTTGTATACAACCACAAACATGTATACACCACAACTTGTGGAACTCTAGTCAAGTTTCAAACTGGATTCAAACGTTATTACCATAAATGATGTAATTTTTCCCACTTTTGTGTTCCTATTGCTCTTTATACTTATCCCTATTAGATTAGAAATGTTTTCTTCTTTAGACACATATGTATTTCTTATATATATTAAAATATAAACAGTCAAGAATAGGAACTAGAATATCCGTCTAGAGTAAATTCTCAATAAATGTGGAAAAGCAAAGGAAAAGAGGGAGAAGGGAAATTATTTCAGATTTGGAGAAGGCCACAAAGATTATAAAGTTCAACCATATTTTACAAATGAGGAAAGCAAAACAATAAGAAATTAAGTGAGCCAAAGTCTTATAACTATTGAGAGGCTGTTTTGGACATTCATGAATTTGGGGGAGGCAAGCACCTATAATGTCATTAGTTTGCTAAGAGCTCTCTGACTTTTGACCCTTGACCATCCAGGACTTTTGTTTGAACTCTTAGAGGAAGAGAAGCTGTTCTACCAGCCAGCCTTGAGCCTGGAAGGACATGAGCTTTTCGCAGCCACCAGTGGAGCCTGAGAATAACAAAGCTAAGAGGTGAATAGAGGCTGAGGGCATTGTGGCTTCTTGTACCCCCAGATCAGGATAATCTGTAGAATAAATATGTTTACTTTTTTTTTAAGCTTGACTTTAGTTTTCTGACATAGTCCTAACTAAAAATCATTCAGCATTTGAACTAAGCATAGGTCTTGTAACTCTCAACCTGTATTCTTTTCATCTTGGTACTGCCTGTGTCTTCTTTGCTGATAGTGCTTTCCTTTTCCTTTATCAGTTTAAAAACAAACCTCCTCTACCTATTTTACCCAGAAGTAGGAAGCTTCCACGTTTTAATGACAACCTTGGTATCTTTGCACGGCCCTGCATCTGATGAATGGAAGGATTACCTCACCATCTCTACATGATTACATTCTGATTTATCTACCTGCCCAAACATACTTGCTACTTAAAAAATAAAAGTACAAAGATCTACTATTCCCAGAGCATTCAGTCTCATTCCAAATGTGTTCCAGTTTCTATTTATTCAGAGTTTTGAAAACCAGAACCCTAGGGAATCCTGAGGTCTGGTGCAGACATAGGTATGACCTTATCAATGCATAATCAGAAATTCTGCACATTCAGAAAGCCCTAAGTCAGAGGTGGTTCCTAGACCACGGTAGGATTGATTTCTTCAGGCTGTTCAGGTGACTTTTGTGACCTTACCATTGTAGCAGAAAGGGCCATATTTGCTCAATAACTGATCTGATGGCTGTGTGGAAACACAATTCAAACTTCTGTCCTCCCTGGCTAGGTTGGTAACAGCTAAATGAAACCCAAGGGAAATCTCACATTCAGGAAACAGCAATGCATTCTGACCTGCAGTTGATATTTCAAACATAAAATACAATTAAATCTGCTAAAGATCTATGCTTAGCCTGGGAGAAGCTTGCAACCATGGAGGAAGAGAGATGTGCAAATCGATTTACATTGTGGCACCTTAAGATTCAAAAATATTGTGTACTTTAAGGTATATGTATAAGAATATTCATTCCAACATTGTAGTGGCAAATGAATCAAAAATGGCTAAATTCATATTGGAGGAGCTGGTGAAAAAAATTATAATACCTGCCTCAGTGAACTTCTTACAACTATTAAAATGAAGAAGACTGGTCTCTATGTCCTAATATGAAATTATCTCTCAGACAACTTCTTCAGTGTCTAGCACAAGGGGCAGGATCATGTGTGTAGAATGCAACTATTTACGCTAAATGAAGGAAGAAAGGGCCATGTGAATCTGTGCATACACACACACACATACACACATGCACACACACTTTGATATGCAAAGAATATCTCTGAAAAGATTCACAAGAACTAACATCAGAGGTTGCCTTCAGGGTAGGGGAACTGGAGTACCGGTGGATAAAGCTAGGAAGGAGAATAACTTTCTAATGTATTTCCTTTTGCACCATTTGAATTTTTGTTGCATGCCTCCACATTGCCTAATAAAAATAAAAGTAAAACACAATATTCCAAAGCCAGACTTTGATTTAGAGTTTAAAAATGAAAACATTAAGATTTCATATTTCTTTTTTCCTTTAAGGCAAAAGCAGGCCCCTTCCACCTTTGTTACTTGCTTTTGAACAAATAGGCTATAGTATTTTTAGACTTTCTCCCTGGAGCCCAAAGCTCACAGGATTAAAGTAACCAGGGAAATACAGAGAAGTAGGAGCCCAAGTTCTATGTTCTAAATGTTTTTTCAGTCATGAAGAAACTAGTTTTTTCACTAATGCTGCTGTTTATACCACTAGGAGCATGCACTAAGATAATTTCTTCTTCTTTCTTGGTGGATTAAAGAATGTGCTTAATCTTCTCTCTCTCTCTCTCTCTCTCTCTCTCTCTCTCTCTCTCTCTATCCTACAGAAGTTTCTGTCATTTTTTCCCTCAAAGCGGACACACATCTGAACGCAGCTGTAGTGTATTTCTGCTGGAAGAAGCAAGAAGCTATTAACGGTGGCACTTGAGGCCACTGTGAATGTCCATTACCCCAGAAACAGATTAAACTGAGTTTCCAGAAATGCATTCCTCCAGCATTACATTCTTACCTAAAAGAATGTGGGCCCTATTTAGCAGGAGACAGATGTTCTTACCTCTTTTCACCAACAAACTAAAGTGAAATAAATAAAGACGAATAAAAAGGTCACCTCCTGAGAATTTGCTTTGCATCTTTTATTTCAAATCACATATTTTGGATGGGGTTATTTTCTTTCTCTTCCTCCCTCCACCTGCCACCTGCTCTGAGGTTCTTAATGGCACTACTTAGGACTATGGCTCTGAAATATCTAGCATGAGTTTACTCTCTGACATGGTAGAACCAGAGCAGAACAGCAAAGAGAAAGATTTAGCCTAAGCCTTTGTTATCTGGAAGCAGTTTGCATAAACTCCAGATACTCGTTCCCACAGCTGTTCCTTAGGCACAAAACTGAACCAGTGTCCAGTTCTAAACAGGCTCTAACTGGTGACAAAAGTCTATAAGTAGAAAACCATTTGTTTTGCTCTTCTCTTTCCCTATCATCCTCTACTACTTTGGTGTTCCAAAGGGCAAAAGATAAAGTTCAACTGTGCCCTAGTTACTACTTAAAAGAGGGGCTTAGGCAGGGCTAAATATAGTTCAAGCTAAACCTTGCCTCATTCCCAAAAGACATACAGTGCTCAGAAAGTTCATTTCCAATAGCAGTGTGGGAGATTCCTTCCATTTAATATATGGGGAAGAAAACCATGAAATAAGACTAGAAGCTATATTTGTCAAGTTTAATAAGAAGGCTACAGCAGGGCAGTCCCCTGCAGACTCTATTCTGTCTTACACGACACCTCAGGCATCAGATGTGAGAAGGGATATCCTGTCACATACAATGAATATCAGGATTTGAGACTGAGGGGGTGGTAAGATTTCCTTGTCTTTAGATTAGTTGTTCTCAAACCTGGTTGCACATGCAATTTTTTTTACACCTGAGACTTCCCCTAGAAATTCTGATTGGGTGGTGTTGAGGTGCAGTCCAGGCTTCTTCGTCTCTAAAGGATTCTGCTATGGAACTAGACTGAGCACTGCAGCTGCTGCTAGTGAGGATACTTGTGGGTTGGGACTAGCTTGGTGCCATCTCCCTGGTTAAAAGGACTGGTCAGACAAATCTGGATAATTTATCATCCTCTGCACCATATTGCACTTTACTGGCTGCAATACACTCTCTCATCACAGCCCTGCAGGACAGGCAAGAAACTCTATCTATCTCCATTTTACAGATGAGAATACTGAAGATCCAAGAGACTTGCCAAAGGTCAGATGCACATTAAGTCAGAGGCAGTTCTGGAACCCCAAATAAAGCCTCTACAGTCACTACAGTTTTCACCATAGCACTATAGGGTCCTCTGGGCTTAAAGTCCAAGATGAGCAGTTTTGGTGCTAGCAACTATTTTGCTTCCTAGAACTAATGAAAAAAGAAGCATGAAACCCAGGATACACCTAATGAGTATAACTCCTTAATTTTAGAGATGAGGAGATTGAAGCACAGTGACTCACTCAAGATCACATAGCTAGCTAGTGAGCAGAAAAGTAAACAACAGTGGGACTGTTTACAGAAAGGGGTCCCAATTCAGACCCCAGGAGAGGGTTCTTGGATCTCACACAAGAAAGAATTCAGGGTGAGTCCCTAGAGTAAAGTGAAAGCAAGTTTATTAAGAAAGCAAAGAAATAAAAGGATGGCTACTCCATAGTCAGAGCAGCCCCAAGAGCTGCTGGTTGCCCATTTTTATGGTTATTTATTGATGATATGTTAAATACAGGGTGGATAATTCATGCCTCCCTTTTTGGACCATATAGTGTAACTTCCTGACATTGCCATGGCATCTGTAAACTCATGATGCTGGTGGGAGTGTAGCAGTGAGGATGACCATAGTTCACTCTCGTGGCCATCTGGGTTTTGGTGGATATTAGCGGACTTCTTTATTGCAACCTGTTTTATCAACAAGGTCTTTATGACCTGTATCTTGTGCTGACCTCCTATCTCATCCTGTGACTTGGAATGCCTTAACCATCTGGGAACACAGCCCAGTAGGTCTCAGCCTCATTTTACCCAGCTCCTATCCAAGATGGAGTTGCTGTGGTTCAACACCTCTAACAGGATCATAGTTAATATAGACCAAAAGCAGAGCAATATGTAGGGGAACTGTACTCTTTCTTGGGGTTTTAATAGAAGGCAAAGTGATTACTGCACAAAGAGCTGCTACGTATTTGGAAGAATGCCCACCGCATTGAGAAATGGACCACAGGGAGGATCAGCCATACGAATCACTGAGGTCACCTTGCATGGTCTTTGCGCGTGTGCCAGCCAGTCTGTGCCTGTTTTGATAAGTGTGTGTGTGTGTGTGTGTGTGCGTGTGTGTGTGTTGGTTGCTGAGAGAATGCTCAAGCAAGCAGGAGCCTGTGTACATTTGTCAAAGATAGAGAACAAAAAAGAAATTCCCTGGAAAGCATTAGCATAATTATATAGCCAGCCTGTTTCTTACCTGGAGGTAAATGCAAGCTGTACAATCACTGTCAATTTTGACAATCATTCATGATATAGAAATGTGCAGGGGAGAGGTCCCCCCTCTCTCATTTTGTCTAATTTCTCTAACCCTCTAGCATAGCTAGAGATTAACCCAACTCCTATAAAACAGAAACAAACTTCAAACCCATGTCAGAGCCGGCTGGAGAGAATGATTTACAAACTGCCAACAGAACATTGGTGTAAACAAGATAATGCACATTAATTCCCAGCAAGTCAATTAGCATTCAGTTATTCTGAACAGAGCCTGACCTTGATGCTTGAGGATCTGAACAGAATGCAACCTGTAGCTGAAAGGAAAATGTCACCTCTTCCACTCAAATTGGCAAGTCTATAGGGTTAAAAGGCTCAAGAAGCACTCTTCCTCATAAAGACGCACAGAGACAAAAAAGCCGTCTCAACATAACTCTCGTATTTCAGAACTGGTATCTTTTTGCCTTTGAACCTACAAACACTTTGATGACTCACCTTTGATCTAAATTTCTAAAGGATCTAAGTGTTATGCCACATTCCAGAGGCATTTTTACTTCAAGATGTCTGAGGATTTAAAAGATTTCAAAATGAAGAATTGCACACTTTTTTGCATATTTCTTCAATTACTAATTCAAAATAGAGGGTTTATTTGTAACTGTCATGCTCATTACCATTCTATCTACTTTCTGGAAATTCTCTTTGTAACGTGGGGAGATGTTCAACCAGAGCCTCTCACGACGTTCTACCACATCACAGTGGTGAGTTAGGCACCCCAAGAAGTGTGAAAACCATGAGAGTCCCCTGGAGCAGAGCTTTTCAAATTTGAATGTACACATGAAGCACATGTAAAGGAAGCCTCTGATTTAGTAGGTCTGGAGTGGAACTGAAGATCCTGTATTTCTTAAGAACTCGCAGGTGATCCTGATCCTACAGTTTCAAGGACAGCACGATGTAGTCCTGCACCGACTGCTCATCTAAGAAGCTTCTTCTATGGAACAAGTAGTTTTTTCAAAAAACGTTCTTCTACCATCTTAAGACTGCTAATGTAACAGGAGTCTAACTTTTTCTGATTCAGGCACCCTTGACTTGAGGTTTAGAAAAGTTCCTCCAACTTTAATCCTAATCACAATGTCTAGGGGGGCCTCTATTTCCAGACAGATATTCTGGAATTTTTTGTTTCTTCGTTGTTGTTTGTTTCGCAGCGTTCATAGTCATTCGCGCTAGATTAATTTCATAGAGAAAAACAAAATTCCCACGGCATTAACAAGTTTTGCTTTTGTTGTTTATCAATTGATTTAAAAAAAAAAAAAAAAAACACTGAGGTAGAGGTAATAATGAGACATCCAAGTGTAAGGAGGTCCCCGGGAAAATTCCAACTGGCCTGCACACCGGGGTGGAGCCACAGAAGTTCGCACCATTTGCAGCAGGAAGGAACCTGGCCCCTCCTCTTCCTGCATGGTACCTGGGATTCAATCTGCGAGGTGGGAAGCACTAGCAGAACTCTGGCTTGGCAGAGGGTCCTTGTTTCTCTTTTGTTTCCTTTTTGCCCAATAAATTCCATTTATTCTCACCCTTCAAAGTGTCTGCGAGCCTAATCTGTCATGACTGTGTAACAAGAAGCCGGCTCTTAGCTGAACTAAGGAGAGAGTCCTACAACAATAATAAAACCCCCCTCAGAGGTTTCAGAAACAATTGGCTGGACACTGGGTACAGGCAAACGTAGGTTCTTCATTATGCATACACAGGGCAGTCAGATGCTGGAGATAAATCTGATTGTTTGGGTACAAAAAACAAAAATCCTTCATGGGGTCCTTCTCTAGTGTACTCAACAGGCACTCTCCAAGCAACAGTTTACCTGATCCTAGTTTATTCTTCCCTAAAACACACACACGGACACACACAAACACCCCACATTTCCTAAGCAATTTCCCTAGGATCATTTAGAAAGCCCTGGTATCCCATCTGTCCATATCATCTATTATTCATCTCTTCCCAGTGTTCCAAGCCAATAATAATATAACAATAATAACAACAGTAACAATAACCACTGTTTCAATCTTTACCCTCATTACAATCCTTTGAGATAGGCACCAGTTTTGTTTTGTTTTGTTTTGTTTTCTCATTTTATGGATGAGGACTCAGGCATAGAGAGGATAAACAATTGGCTAAAGGTCACACACCTAATAGGCAGGGGTACAAACACAGACAGCCTGCACCGGAATCCAGGATCTTAACTTCTACATGCTACTCTTCCATACCCTTTTAATCACTTTACCAAAAAAAGAGAGAAAAGCCTTTTTATCCTCTTTATCTTTTACAGCGATGGCTCATTAAAACCAGAGCCAAAATAATTAGCAACCAAATAAATTAGTTTCCTTTCCAAGAGAGTGTTTTCAAACACTCCCCTGAGGTGAGGGAAAATATTTGCATCTGTCCCTGTTGGTGGGGTGTGTGCAGTGAAGTGCATTCCCCTAGAATGGGTTGGATGCTAGTAAGGAAGCAAATAAGAAGAAAAACAAAACTGTTTCCACAGTAAAATATGTTGGCTCTTCTTACCCCCTTACATTTGAATGAGTTCTGTTTTCTCTTTGGGAGTTCAGGTCTCACTGCCTCGGGAAACTTTCTTCATTACACCAACCCCAGTCAGTTCACATTCTTCTGAATAACTGTGGCCAGTATTATTAGAATCTCTCTGCACGCCACTTCACTCTCTGCATGCCGTTTTACTATATGTATGATGCTTCTCTTTGTTTCACATATGTTATGCTAGTCTCATTCACTTCATTCTAAGCATTTTGGTTTAAATGCTTATTTTTAGAATACCGTATAATAATTTTGACCTTTTACAGACATTTGAGTAATGGAGATGCACATGCTTTATTGGACAAACATTTCCACAGTCCTTTCCTAACTCAGCTTTGCATTGCTATTGTGATTACATTAGATGGTCAGTGCATCAATCTAACTGTGACAGCAAAGACTAGGTCTCAGGCTGTCTTCTATGCAGCCTTGATACCTGTATCATGATAGTCACCCATGACACCTCAAAGCTCAGCTAACCGTCTCATACCAATGCATGATGATCACAAGTGTACTGAGCAAGAAATGTAGTCTAGATGACAGCAAATTTAGGAACTGCCTAAATGTGAGAATTTAGTCCTGAGAAAACAAACTCAGACCTCAGGCTCCACAGATAAAGGGTCAGCAGAGTCATTTTTGTAGATGAAGGGCAGTATTTATTTTTAAAGTTTTGATTTAGGAACTGAGGAAATTCTGCCCATTTTCTTGTCTGAGAGCTAATAGAAGAAATTCCAAGAAAAGCTCTGCTAAATCTCATGTTTTCTAGGTTAGCAATTCACTCCCGGTTCCCCTGAGTTGAATGAAGCCTCAGGTGTTTAAAAGACAAAGTTAATTGTATTTGCATGATGGTCTAGGCTAAAAAGATACTGCGAAAGATCTTCATATGACCCATTTTTGGACATCTTAAAGAAAAACAAGGTCTAGGATAATGTTTAGAATATGTTTGGTCAAGCTAACCTAATTTCTCAGACAGATGAACACATCCTGAGATAATATATCTTGACTTTACTGAGACTTTGATGCCATCCTCTATGGTATACTCATCAGTAAACTGGGAAAATGGAGCCTGAATTATGCAACCATTGGTTGGACAAACAGAGCCTGAAAACAACTCCAAATTGTTATCAGTAGGTCAGCATCAACCTGGGAAAGCCACTAACTAATGAATTTATATTGATATTGGTGACGTATTATTGGATACAGTGTTTTCTCATTTGCTCAAGTGTTGATGTCAGAGTATTATTTGGCTTTCCCATACAGAGTCATGGGAACAAACTGTTGTTCATTCCAAGAAAGTCACTTTTCTCCACCACTCATAAGAGCTTCCCTAGAGAGCTTTAAAATGGAATACATTTCTATCAGTTGAGAAAAGTAGGTTACATAAGATTTTAAAATGAAAGCAAGTTGATAGATTAGGCTGCTTTTTGCAATTTTTCCTCCTTTGATTTCCAGTTTTTATGAAACACCAATAAAATCCATTACCATGTTAATATTTATGTCTAAACTCTTTGTGCTTATACAAAGACCAGGCTAAGAAATAAACTATGAAGCAAGTCATGCATCACCCTGGGACACCAGAATCCCCTGACACTTACGCTTCCAGAAGTCTAAGTGTGAAGAGTACAAGTAATCACAGCATCACCACAGAAATGCCACTTGGTTACAAGGGAGCCTGAGCCACTAAAGCCGAGAGCCTTTTGGAGTCTATGGTCTGTTGAGATACAGTCAGATTCATACATTCGCCTCTTTGACCACTGCTGTCCCATCTCTCTCCCACACCTTTCCTCCCTCTCCTTGCTATGACTTCTAGTCTCAGTCCCTCTCAGTGATCTCAGGTCATCTCTCTGGTTCTGGTTTTAACTTGCATCCCTCTCTAGATTGATCCCTGAAGACAATATTTTTAATACTGATCTCACTATAATCTCGGAAGTCCCTGCTTCCCCTTCGCTAATTGTAGTAAGGATCAAAAAAGCTCATTTATGTGGAACAACTGCAAAATGTTAAAGTGCTGTATGGACATTGTTTTTATTTTTGCTATTTTTTTCTGGTACTCATGATAGTACCTCTTATATGGTAGGTACTCATCAAACATGTGTCAAATAAACGAATAATTAAAGGAAATACATCCCATTTTACACATCAAAGTCAGACCAATCTTCCTGAAGTTCAGTAACTGGAGAGAAAAGAAAAAGTGACTTCAACTTAAGTGACTTGTATAGAACAAGTATTACATTAAGAATGTTCAAATGGATTATTTGATGTAATAATCAAAACAATCCTCCAAGACAGCTAATATTAGCATCACTACTTTACATATAAAGAGACTGAGGCAGAGTCAAAAGCCCAAGGACACTCAGTGAGCAAGTGGCAGAGCCAGGATTGGAACCCAGGGAGTCTGACTCCCCAGTTAGCACTTTCAGCCGCTAGGTCACTATGTCATCCTTCACTTGGTTAAAAATAAATAAATAAATAAAATTTTAAAAATTGAAAGATTCCTTCTGTTTATAAAACAAAACCCAATCTAAAGAGTCTTCTATGTGATTCCTTCTAGCATATGATCCTAATTTATAGTTTCAAAAATTTTTCTCTTACTTTTCCATATTCTAAAATGGTTGGTTTTCCCCTTGGTTGCACATTAGACTTACCTGAAAAAGTTTTAAACATCCTGAGCCCTGGTTGTCCCTCAGAAGAATTTCACTTAAATCTCTCACAGGTGGGACCCTGGAAGTAATATTTAAAAAATAATAATAAATACTTCATGTAATTTCAGTACAGCTGAGTTTGAGAATATCTGCTCTAACCTCTTATAGCCAGATTGACTACATGTAATTTTCTTCTTCCAGCCTTCATTCATGTTATTCTCCACTATTTAAACTGTCTCATTCCCATCCTACCCACCCCTCTAGGCAAAGCTCAAATGCATCTTTCCCATAAAACCTGTAATATGTAAACAATGGCTATAACCTCTTCATCCTTTCATTCTTTGAAATTCTGTATCTTTGTTTTGACATCCATCACTCTCTTAAATTAGCTGACGGTCAGATTTAAGTAGGTCAGATTTCCTTCATGGTACGGTTAACTTCGTAAAACGAGTGTCTGTGCATATATCTTTCTACCTCTCATCTGTCCTTCTGTTTGTCCTATTAATTGACTTCATTTTCTCACTGGGAGAAACTGCCATGAGCAACTCTAAAATCACTTGTGAAAAGAGAAAGAGACTGTTCTCCACATGCTGCAGTTAGAAAAATCAAAGAGAAGGATGCTGATGGCTCTGCTCAGACAATACGTTTATCTCAGGAAAAAAATCACTGGGACTTGAGGAATTTAATACTATAATTGACCTGGTCTGGATCAGATGTCCATGCCTGTGGCTGAGAAAGCAGGCATACTATCAGAAGAAAAGGTGAAATTTGTGCTGTACAGACAGAAACATGTCTCTAACTTTGCTGAGGGCAAATCAAAGCTTTGATGAAATTTGCCTCCATTTCTGCCATTTCTAGCTCATCATCTCTTTATGTATTTACTTATGCTATCTCTCTTCTCTTCTACTCCACTCTGTAAAAGATATGTATGTACTCCTTGCTTAAGCAATCTTTTTCTCTTTTTCATCTACAGTTTTTCAATATACACCCACTACTCTGCCTAAAATTATGCTCATATTTCCCCATTTATGTAATACTTGGCATTAATACTGCTCTTCCCTTAAACATTATTTCTTTGCTTTTACCTCAAACTTTTTGAAAGTACAGCATGCTTACCACCATCTATTCTCTCTGTTACTTAGGCTAGCTAATTGCTATAATATTTGATTCAAAACTATGTAATGGTTCAAGCATAATAGAAGTTTATTTCTTGCTTCAGCAATAGTACCGAGCAGGTAAATAGGTCAATGTGGCATATTTCTACAAACAGTCATTCAGGGACTCAGGCTATATTGGTCAAAATAAAGTAGATTATGCTCTGGTAACAAATAGCTCCAAAATCTTACCGGTTTAAAACTACAATGGCTTTTTTCTTGTTTAATCTATATGTACCATGTGGACAGTTATGCTATTACAGTCACTCAGGGACTTAGGTGGATGGAAATACCATCCTATTATGACAACACAATGTCCACAAAAAGCTGCAGATAAAAAAAGATCATGGAGAAATGTGCAATGACTTTTAAAAGTTTTCGCTCAGAAAAGATAGATATGACTTTTATGAATATTTCTTTGGCCAAAAGAAAATCACATTCTCAGACCTAACTTCAAGAGTACTAGTAGAGTTTAGCTGCCACAGAGAAGAGGAAGAAGAGCACTAAGAAAACCCCATTCTCTAGGCTAGGTACACAAGGCATGTCAAAGCCTGAGGCTAGACCAAGACAACTGAGAGCACCCCCTGAACCCCACCATCAGGCAAGCAAGCACCAAGCAACCAACAAAGGCAATCCACCCCTGTGGAAGGCAAGAGAACAGAGACATGCCTGTAGTACAGGCATGCAGGAAAATCTGAAAATCGAAAATGGAGCAGGAACATGGAGGAAAGAGCCTCAACATTCAACTCCATGTCCTTTTTTTTTTTTAAGACAATCTTGCTCTGTCGCCCAGGCTGGAGTACAGTAGTATGATCTCGGCTCACTGCAACCTCCACTTCCCAAGTTCAAGAGATTCTCATGTCTCAGCCTCCCAAGCAGCGGCAGTTACAGGCCTGCGACACCACAACTGGCTAATTTTTTGTATTTTTAGTAGAGACGGGGTTTCGCCGTATTGGCCAGACTGGTCTCGAACTCCTGAGCTCAGGTGATCCACCCATCTCGGCCTCCCAAAGAGCTAGGATTACAGGCATGAGCAACTGTACCTAACTGCAACCCCATAGTCTAAGCACAAGGGGAATCTGAAGCTGGTTATCATATAAGGTAACTATAGCAACAACTAAATTCACACTCAGTTCAACTTCTGACTGCATTGCCTCAACCCCACATGCTAGTGGTCTACTAGTAGATAATGCATACCAGCTTCTAAACATAAGTACCCAGACTCTAGCTGGAACTATACAAAAGATTCCAATCAAAGTGTCAGAAATGCAAAACATACTAAAATAAATGAATATTTCAATGGGCTCATCAGTTGATTCAACACAGCCAAGGAAACAATCACAGAACTTGAAAATAGGTTACTAGAAATTACCCAAAGTAAAAGATAAAAAAGAAAAGAAAGAACAGAACACACAGAAACTAGAAAATATCAAAATATGGCCTGACATACATGAAATTAGATTCACAGTAGGATAAGAGAGAAAGACAACTGAACAGAAGAAGTGATAATAGCTGAGAGTTTCCCTAAATTAATATTAATAAAAGACACCAAACCACATATCCAAGAAACTTAGAGAGCCTACAACAGAAAAACACCAAAAGAAACACACCTAGGAAAATCATATTAAACCAAATATAAAGAAAAAAACTTCAAGGCAGTCAAAGAAAAAAACACATTGCATACAGAGGAATAAATATGAGAATTACATCAGAAACTATGTCAGCTAGAAGACAATGGAATGACATTCTTAATATGAAAGAAAAAATTATATACTGAGAGAAAAAAAAATTTCAACCCCAGAAATCTATACTAAGCAAAATTATCTTTCAAAAAAAAAAAAAAACCTTGATATTGTGATGAACACCTGTGATATCTACCACACAGACTAATGGAAACTGTCATTTTTGAGATATGACTTCCAAAATTATTCCTAGGGTTTTCTTTCTTCTAACCCATCATAAAGTAGTAAGTGTGAAGTGGAGCATGCATGGGATGTTAGAATGCGCTAGATCTGAGAGCAGTATATATAACTTTTGTTCATGTTTTGTCTGTTTATCTCATTGACTGCTCTCAGTGGTAACACCTAACTACATGGGAAACTGTGAACATTGTTCCAACTGTGTGCCCAAATGTAAGACAATAGTACAGATTTCGCCTGGCAGTCAGTATTTTCTGCCACAAGCCCTAGCTACCATTCAGATGCCTGCAGTCACTTCTTTCCATCAGATCCAGTAGTCTTTTCTAAGCTGTTACCTTGCATAATCTCTCAGAAACATTGCATATTTTCAAGCAAGTCTTATCCTTTCATCTCCTGGTTTGGTTCCTGTGAACCCCTTTGGCAGGCCTCCTACTTCTCTGATGATAACTCAACTCTCTCTTTACTGTGTTTGTCTTTCTCTTTTGCTGTTTTTTCAGCTCCTCTCTCACCTCTAAAAGTAGGACATCTTCAAGATCTGTTTTCAGATCTACTCCCTCCATTTCTACCCTTTCTCCCTTGATAATTTCATTCCTTTCTTTGTAGATGATTCTGACATCTCACTCTAGTCCTTAACACATAAAGCACCAAGCCTACTTCTAGAGGAGATTATTTGGATATATACAAGATATTATTCTTATTATATACATAACAAGATTTATTATATATCCTCAGGCTATAACTTTCATTGATTTCTATACTTTTGTTAATAATACCATTGCTTCCTCAAGCATACAAGCTCAAAAACTTGAAGTCATATTTAACAGCCGCCTGTCATCAGGCCCTAATCAAGTAACCAATTGATATCGTTTGGATGTTTTTGCCCTCCAAATCTCATCTTGAAATGTGATCAGCTTTGGAGGTGGGGCCTAGTGGGAGGGGTTTGGGTCATGGAGGTAGATCCCTGATGAATGACTTGGTGCCTGCCTCACAGTAAGGAGTAAGGAGCTAATACAAGCTCACATAAGAGCTGGTTGTTTAAAGAGCCTGGCACCTCCTTCCCTTACCTCTTGCTCCCCTTCTTGCCATGTGACATACCTGCTCCCCTTCACCTTCCACCATAATTGTAAGCTTCCTGAAGCCTTCACCAGAGGCTGATTTTGGCACCATGCTTCTTGTACAGTCTGCAGAACCATGAGCCAAAATAAATCTCCTCTCCATATAAATTACCCAGCACCAGATATTTCTTTATAGCAACACAAAACAGATTAACACATTAACCAAACAAACAAAATTTAATAACCCCCCTTCCCAGTCTCTTTAACATCAGTCTCTCCATCTTGGATTACTACCATAAGCGTATTTTAAGCCTCTAGTACTTTTGTTCTAAAGTATTGCTATATTTTCTAATTGGTCCCCTAGCCTCCAAAGTTTTCTGCTTACAGACAAACCATCTTCAGGCACATTGTCTTCATTCCTCTCCTCAAAGACTCAAAATCAATACTTACTGTCTATCAAATAAGCCCACTCTTTGAATACCTTGACCCTAAGACATGACTCTAGAGCTATCCCTTTTTGCACTCTAAATCTTACTATGGAATGACTTAAATTCTTCTTCATGTTATAGTCATTTCTGCATTTAACTTAGTTCTGTCATTGGGCTATAAGCTTTATGATAATGTGGATGTTTTTGAAATCCATCTTCTTACTTCCTCCTTATCAGCAAAGAGCCTGTAGCACAGCAAAGGATACAATCAACAAAATGAAGAGACAACCTACAGAATGGGAGAAAATATTTGCAACCTACCCATCTGCCAAGGGATTAATAATAAGAACATATGAGAAAAATCTAATAATCCAAATAAAAGATAGGCAAAGATTTGAATAGACATTTCTCAAAAAAAAGACATACAAATGGCAAACAGGCATATAAAAAGGTGTATAATATCACTGATCATCAGACAAATGCAAATCAAAACTACAATGAGATATTTAAACAATAAATGTTTATTGCACATTTACTTTGTGCCTGTACTATGGTACAGAAATACAATGTTGAGCAAAACAAACATGATACCTGCTCCCATGGACTTACAG
Source organism: Colobus angolensis palliatus (assembly GCF_000951035.1). Lineage (NCBI taxonomy): Eukaryota > Metazoa > Chordata > Mammalia > Primates > Cercopithecidae > Colobus > Colobus angolensis. The sequence goes on along the minus strand of NW_012116243.1, from coordinate 4,818,744 downwards.
GAAAAGTAAATAGAAAAATCACTAAATACATGAAAGAATATTACTACCCTGATAAGTTCAGAAGAAGAGGTTCATGATGCTCTAAGAGTATGAGGAGGGGATCTGAACTGCTCTGTTAGCACAAAGCTTCCCTGGAAACAGAGCTTTTGAGCTGAGATGTGGGAGGAGTTAACTAGCGTGGGCAGGGGAAGATGAAGAAGAACATTCCATGCAGAGGAACAGTATGTTTAAAGGTCTTGCAGCAAGAAGTCCGGTGTCTTCAGAGAAGTGAAAGAAGATTGTAGTGTCTGGAAAACAGACAGTAGTTGGAGAGGTTGGTAGGATTCAGACCACAATAGCCTTCTTGGCTGTGTTAAGAACTATGTTCTTTATCCTTAGAACAATGAGAGCACTTTGAAATATTTTAATCAGGATGACATGGAGCAGAATTGCAGTTTGTTAGGAAAACAAGGCTTGAGTATGGAAAAAGAGTTTAAGGACAAGCAAGGGCAGAAGCAGGAGACCAACTGGGAGGTTATGACAGAGTGCAGTGAAGAAGAGATGAGAACTTGGATCACCAAAGCAGCCATGAGATAAAAAGAAGAGGCTGACATGGACAGAAATATTTATAAGAATCAGTACATGATTACTGGATGGTATTAGATTTAGTTTAATGCAAAATTGCCATTAGACATTATTTGAAGCACATCTATCCTTGCTTCTCAATTCTTGGAGAAATGTAGCCCTGACAGCTGAGTCATCAATTGCAGTTCACCTTTTTAGGCAAATGGTGTGATTATATGTAGATTGATTATGAACGTACCTTGCCCATTTTGTTATTAAAAATATTTCATGCTTCCAAATTCAAGATAATGGAGGGAAAAAAGTATTTTCTCCCTCAAGCATAAAACCAAATCTCATTTAAATAGGGATTTATGACCTTTCTTTCCCTACTCGAAAGGAATAACTTTTAAAAATTTGATTTTAGTTGATTAAAAATGTCACAGCCACAAGACTCTCAAACGAGTTTCTCTTTGAGAAAAAATAAAATAAATGATTTACTGAACAGATGTAAAATGTATTTTACAACCCTTTCTCTCACCCAGTGTCAACACACTGTCGATTTCAGGGGCAGATTAGTCCTCAAAGGTGCTGTAGAGAAGCAGCATTTATAATGCTCTCACTAGGTCTTTGATACTTAAAGGGGTTTAAAAATGAGAATGCACTGCACTTTGAAAAGCAGAGGCAGAGCACTTAAAGCCACTTTTGCAATAGTACCCAGAGGTTTTGGAAACTAACCAGCTCCAAAAATACATTATGTGCCCTCTGAAGGAAAATTAAAACACAAATCAAAATTGTTGTGGGAAACATTAGTGCCCTCCAGCAGCTGAGGAGTTGCACATACACACTGCTCACAGTCCCTGCAGGCCAAAGGCCAGTAACTCAGAAAGGACATCTCCACACAGGCCAGCATACAATGGAAAGGGCAGAGTGTCAACTCCCTATAGAGGTATCAACATCTCCTCCCTTCAAGTCCTTCTCCCTCTAGTAACTCCCTCCCTCCTTGCCCACACAGAGAGGTTTAGAGATCTTTCTGTTTGAGCTCTGGAAGCTCACATCAGTTCTTCCTTTCCTCTCCAGCTTCCTTACATGGAGCTTTGCTGAAATGGGCAGCTGTATTCATTACCAGGCTGCCAGCCATATGCTAAAGATTGTGTTGGGAGCAAATATGATTAGGGTGACACACAGATTAAGAAAACACACAAATATCTGTAAATAATTTTAATTCCAGAGTTGACCAAATAAATAACTCAGTATAGACTCATCTTTGGAAAGCACCCTGCTAATAAAAAACACAATTATTGTGTAATACGTGTTGTAATAAATCTTCATGAAAGTATAATTCTGATATAATAACTTCTGATTATCTCTCCATCCCTTACAATCACAATTATACATTTTTATCCTAAAGTTCAATATTTATTCCCTCATATATTCAGCTAATATATATCAGAGCCACACTACGTACAAGGCACTGTGCAGGATTCTGTAAGAAAATTCAGGATTAATAAAACCAAAACTCTTACTCAAGGGACTTACTATTGTAGAGGCTAAATCCCTTGGCTTCAGAAAGGAAAACTGACTTTAAACATCAGGTCTGGTTGCTAACCTTTGGCAGGTTTATTAATCTTTCTGAGCTCTGGTTTACCTGTCTACAAAATGGAGATGATAGTAATAAAATTTATCATTCAGGGCAGGTATGAGGAAGAAGAGACTGAGAGCCACATTGGGGAGCACAGAGTACACAAAAGTGAGATCAGTCAGCCTCCAGAGTGAAGAGTTTTCTGGAAATGTGGACCAAACTATGCATGGCCTTGGATGCCCGGCTAAGGAATATCGACTTCACTTAACAGGCAAGGGGCAACCCTAAATGTACTTTTGTGCAGGTGTAGGGACATGGATAAATCTATACTTCAAAAGGATAGCTTCACATACAATGTGATAGAGAACCTGGGAGAAAACTAGAAGAGAAGAAGCCATTTAAAGGATGACTGCAAAAGTACAGGCCAGAAAACAATGAATACCCACAGTGAAGTCATGAAAAACGTATTAGACAAATCCAGATGAGGGAACATTCTACAGAATAATCAGCCCCTATTCCTCAAAAGTGTCAAGGTCACAAAAGACAAGGAAACACTGAGAAAGTGTCATAGATTGTTGAGAATTAAGGATTAATAACAACTAAATGCAATGTGAGATTCTGGATTGGATATTGCAACAGATAAAGAACATTAGTGGGAAAATTAGTAAAATTCAAACAAAGACTATAGTTTCCTTAATAATACTGTAACAATATTAATTTCCATAAATGTTTCACGGTTAGGCAATATGTCAACATTAGGAAAGCTGAGTGAAGAGTATTTAAGAATTATCTGCACTGTATTATTTTTGTAACTTTTCTCTAAGTCTAAAATTATTTCAAAATAAAAATATTTTTTAAAAAAAGTCCAGGCAAGAGAAGATGAGGGCCTGAACCAGAGTAGTCACTCTGAGAAATAATGGGGTTAAGAGGAAGCAGAATTGATAAGAGCTGGAAACTGACTGGGGTTTGTAGAGTGAGAGGAGTCAATGAGAATCTGGCCAAAGCTTCAGTGACTGAGCAGTTTACAGAGTCTTTAACCTGAAGAAGTTCAGGGAAGGAGTAGATATTAGAGGAGGAGTAGCGAGTTCTATCTTGCACACGTTGAGTTGTAGATGCTAATGGAGTATTCCAGTAATGATGCACAGGAACTGGCTATGAAAGACAGGAAAAAAGTGGGGTTAGATTTAAAGGCTTGGGAGTCATCCAATACAGGTGACATTGGAGCTATAGAGTGAATACATTTAGCAAAGGAGAAGAAAAAAAGGATGAAAACAGACACTAGGAATATTCACATTTAGGAGGAAGGTGAAAAAGGGGCAACCACCTTATAATGCCATTTCTTTCATTAAGAGAAAGCTCATTTTAAAAAAAGTAACAGATTCGGAGTAAATTGAGGCTCCTAAAAAACAGCAGTTTTTACCAGCATAATAGAAATATTAGTGATGGAAATTAAACAAAAACAAAAAAAGGAGAAAGAAAAGGAGGGTCATTTGTGTAAAATTTTAAATAAATAGAAAAATTCTAAGAACTGCCTTATGGAATCATTTCAGTTTTAGATTTGAAGTTTCAGTGATGTAAAAAAATTTGAACTGTGCTTTTTACCATTAACCCTAAACATTAAAGCAGCTCCCAAAACATCCTAGTTCTTATAGAACTCCACTACTTACTTAGAAGGATGGAAAAGTGCAAGATGAAATGAGAATGGATGGTCTGATTCTTACGCATTTTGGGAAAATCTGCCTAAAATTAAATTTTCCTGGAGAAGAGTGCCTCACATACACACTTGAAACATATATGCCCATCTTTAAGCCTTATGAATCATAAGTTCACACTCTGATGAACCTCTTTTGAAACAAAAATTGTCTTATGGTCTAAGTTTTTCAAGCTTCCTGATGTTGCTGGAGTTATCTACCCATAAATTTTCCCTTATTAGAGTTGATCCTCTCCCAATTATAAGGGTTCTGCTATGTTTCACAGCCCATATCTTTTGGGTCTCCATGGAGTTAATCAAAATTCTTCCTTGGGATTTGAAGTGGTTAACTGGGGAAGCTACTCGGACTCTGTAGCAATTAAAGCTGGAAAATGTCAGTAGTCATATTCTCTGCAAGTCTGTTTAATAAACTAAAAGGGCTCAGGTATCGTTTGATTATCTAGTTCAGTTGTTGCTAGAGCTTGAAAGCACCACTACCCTTTTCAGCTCCACAAATGAGCACATTATTTACCCCCCAAAAGACTCCTTTCTTTGTCCATGGTAGTCAGAAGTAGATTTCCATTCATTGCAACTGTAAGAGTCAATATTAATATTCCTAAGGATGCTGTCTATTTGAAAGGCCTCTGCTTTGGGTTATTCTTTTTTAGTCATTTCTAAAGTATCCTTGCATCCTAGGTTAGGATTTGTTGAACTTGAACTCTTAAAGGCAGAGGCTTGCATTTTTTCTTTCTCTCCTCTCTCTGTCTTGCCTTCTGTCTTTTCTTCCTTCCTCCTTTTCTTTCCTGGCTGGTATTGGGGCCTGTTAGGGAACCTGATATCTAACCATATATCAGAATTTTGGACCATATGAAATGGTCTATCTCCAACATGACTCAGCATTTAGGATTTGTTTTTTCAGAAAAAAATGGTTTTCTTTTCAACACAAGGAAATAAATACAATTTGTGTTGCACCAGAAAAAGGAATTTTGGAGCCAACCAAAACTAGATGTAGCTTTCTCCTCTACCACACCCTAACTTTGTGGTCTTGAATAAATTGCTTAATCTTTCCTGGACACATCAGAAAAGGTAACACTGAACAGTTCCAATGCAGAAGACATTGTGATAAGCATTTTACAGGCTACCTCTGCAAGGTAGCTACTGTTATCCCCATTTTATAGAGGAGAAAGCTGAGGTTTAGAAAAGTTAAGTCACTTGCAAAAGGGCTGCACAGCAGAGTCCAAAACCAATAGTTTATCACCAAATAACATTATATGATAATAGCTATCTCACAGTAATATCAAGATTGGCCGGGCATGTTGGCTTACGCCTGTAATCCCAGCAGTTTTGGAGGCTGAGGCAGGTGGATCACCTGAGGTCAGCAGTTCAAGACCAAGCCTGGTCAATGTGGCAAAACCCCATCTCTACTAAAAATATAAAAATCAACCAGGTGTGGTGGTGCACTCCTGTAGTCTCAACTACTGGGGAGGTTGAGACAGGAGAATCGCTTGAACCTTGAAGGCAGAGGTCTCAGTGAGCTGAGATGGCACCACTGCAGTCCAGCCTGGGCGACAGAGTGAAAGTCCATCTCAAAAAAAAAAAAAAAAGAAGAATATTATAAAGATTAAGACATATTGTAGGTACCAGACACAGCACTTATAATGTATCTTAATCTTTATAATATTCTTGTGATATATTATACAATAATAATTACAATTTAGTCCCAATAACCAAATCTATTCTTTTTTTTTTCCTTTTGTATGTCCAACTCCAAGCTATGAAAACCAAACATTGAAATTTTGAAAGAAGAGATGCATGCAACAGAATTAGGAGCCCATTCGGGCAGGGTGTTTTGTTTCAACATTTACATCTATATCAAGAAGTACCAGTCAAACTAACCCTTGTATAGACAATAACCACCCAATAAAGGTGGATGAAACAGCAAGGCTTCTGGAAAACTCCTAAACCACCCATGGGTTAAGAACTAATTTTCTTTTCAAAAAGAACACAAGAAGAAGAAAAGGAGGTAGAAGAGGCACACCGGGCTACTCAGGAAATTTATTGCCAGCTTCCCCTGAGCTATCTCCACACTGCTTCTTGTCTTCACTCTGTGTGCCCTTGGGTTTGTCACTGCAGCCCCTTGCACATGGGAACCCAGGAAATCCATGGCTTGCATTGGAAACAAACATCTTTCCACACCCAACCCAATGGAGGAAAAGAAATAAACTGCATATGCTCACATAATCAGGACTTTGTCCCTTTCATGACATTAATTAGATGACAGAATTATTCAGTTGTCCATTGTAGGCCAAACTGTTTCTTCTTCCATCCTACCTTGCAGGAATTTTTTTTTCCTTTGGTCTTGTGCCTGGAATAAGTGAAAATTAAAACCCTTCTTTCCAGCACTCAGTATCAAATGCTTTCTCCCTATGCTCAGATCTCTGGTTGAACATTTCACCTGTTACTTGATTTCAAACACAAAAGCTATCTATATTTTTCTTTCTAAAGAAATAAGAGGGAAAAATGTAATTATAGGGTCTGCCACAGCATCTGCAGTATATTAGCTCACTGTAAATGTCACATAAGTACCTTTACATTTCAGTGGTGACCACAAAGATGGTGGAATAGATTCAGGGCAAAAAGATCCCTTATTCTTCTGGTCTTTTAAAAAGAAAATAACTTGTTTTGAGGAGGTTACTTTACATTAAAATAATTCATCTATTTTTCAACTATTCTGTGTCAAATGAACACTGTAATTTAACATCAATATTTTGGCTAATCTGTGGATTTGGACAAACTAGTTAAATAAAAATTAATTACAGAAACAGAAATTACTTATGTAGTACTATCACGTATTCTGTGATCAATTCTAATGAAAGGCTGGAATGTAAATTAAGATTTCTTGGCCACGCACGGTGGCTCACACCTGTAATCCCAGCACTTTGGGAGGCCAAGGAGGGCAGATAATGAGGTCAGGAGATCGAGACCACGGTGAAACCCTGTCTCTACTAAAAATACAAAAAATTAGCCGGGTGTGGTGGCAGGTGCCTGTAGTCCCAGCTACTTGGGAGGTTGAGGCAGGAGAATGGCGTGAACCTGGGAGGTGGAGCTTGCAGTGAGCTGAGATCGTACCACTACACTCCAGCCTGGGGCGACAGAGTGAGACTCCGTCTCAAAAAAATAAAAAGGATTTCTTGATCATCACATTATCCATAGGTGTGTTTCCATGCATGTGTCTACATCAGACAACATATTTAGTTTCTGAGGCAGCAAGCAGACTAAAATACCATACTAGGTCTAGGGCATATTATCTAATTTTCATGAGACACAGTTTCTTCATTTGTAAAATTGGTATAATAACATCTTCCCAATTTGATATCAAGACTAAAGGTCATGAATATAATGTATCTAGAGGCATTTAGTATTCAGTGAATGTTAACTCTTGTTATATGGCATGTGTTTGTTAATACTACCTAGGCACACATACACTCACACACAAACATGCATACATGCACAAAAATGAAATTACCTAAAGGACATACTGAGATGCTCAAAGGTGGAATTATTGACTCTACCAAATCTCAGAAAATTATTCAAAGTCATTCAAGAGATGCTACGGTGTCACTACCTTCTGCAAACAGCAAACTTCTTAGAAGGTAGTGGGAAAATTCAATGAGACTTCGATGACTTTGGGTTGATGACTTTACAGAGGAAAAGAATAGCAGCAGAGATACTTGCCAACTTTATTCTACTTATCTCCAGTCAGAACTAATAGTGCTATTCATTTTGAGTGACCCTAAATAGTTTTTTGCACTTGGATAATGCTTGTGCAGCCATTAAATTGACTGTTTGGGAACAAATGGGCAAACAATCAGCAACGGGCATCACCTTTGTCAGATCCTATCAGTTTCAGCTGGCACTGCCTTTCTATCACTGGCCTTCAAGAGAACATGTGACCCAAGAGGCAGATAACTAATTTGAGAGTCACAGCAGTTAACTGCACTTTTTCAGTATCTTGTTCAAATTTGCCCCCAGAAGCATGCCATGGGTAATGTGATGAGTTTTCAAATCAAAAAGACTTAAATTGGAAGCCCAGGTGGACATCTCATGGACTGAGTAACTTTAGACAAGTTGTACAACCTTCTGAATGTGTTTGCTCATCTGGAACATTTTCTACCACAAAGACCTGTTTTTACAAGTTTGTGTTCATGTATGTAAATTACCTACCAGAGGGCTTGGCAAACCATAGTTGGTAGCAGTTCATTTCCTATAAAGTACTGTTAGCATTTCCATTCACCCTATGATGCTATGTTAGAGAACTGCCAAATCGAGAAACACTTTGATCTAACAGAACAAAGCCATGAAAAGGTGAATGTCCTCAACAATGAACACTGACTACTCATTAGTCAAGAATTGTGTTCACACAGCTATTGAAAACTCATGATTTTTGCATGCACCAAAGCTATCTGTCTTTAAAACAGCAGATAAAATATTGAGCAAATGTTAAATTTAGACCTCACAAGAGGACTTTCTACATATCTGCTTTGTTTACCTTATATTCATACACATCTAATAATTTCAAACAAGGTAGATTGCAATTAAGACCTAGAGTTTTTCTTAGCATCAGTTTTTACAGCTTTAAAACGGGGATAGTAGTGCAAATCTAATAGGTTAGTTGTGACACTAAATAATGTCAATAAAAGTGCTAAGTAAAATTTAGAGTATTTTATGAGTTGTGAGCTCTTGGTACTACTAAGTCAACAACAATTATTCTTTGTAATAGCAGTACCCAACTCAGAAATGTGATAATTGTCTTTCCAAATTACATTGATAATTTATACTGTAAAATTTAAAACACATGATATTTTAAGTAGCACAAAGAAATTACATCTATAAATATCCCTAAAATGGTAAAATGTAGTAAAATACTTCCTCATACTACAGAGAATACCCTAGTTTATAAAAAGTCCAAGTAAGGTTGTACAATGAACAAAAATAGCCAGATTTGTTTTGTTTTGTTTTTTTTAAAAAAGTTAACCAGTAGCTGACGGCAAATCAAATTCTTTTGTTTTGCAGCATTTATATGTGCAATGTGTTGAGCAATCACTTCTTGTGCAAAGCCCCTGCTGCCCAATGAAATGTGCTAACAAGATTCTCTCTGCTCTGCAGAGGTTAGAAACTCTTGCACAACTGTTTGGTTTATTCCCTCGGTTCTAAAGTTTGTCAACTTTTGATTCCCAGGTATAATCTATGTCTAAAATCTGCCAGTTTTATCATAATCAAACACATCCCCATATCTATTCAAATTACCAGGAGCAATAATTATAAAAGATTTATTCCTAGGCCCTTTTGCAAATGCAATGAAAGATATGGTCTTCTCTCTCTATACAGACACACACATATACACAATATTACCTGGTACTTCAGGATTTGGCCACCCACATAATATAATTTAAGCATCCTTGATACAGAAGAAGCAGGTGTGTGTGGTTGTGAGTTCGGAAAGGGCAAATAGTGAGTTCTATTTGTATAATATTCATCTTTCTGTATTCTGTGACTAGCACAGTGGGCTGACAAGAGTAGATTTTTGGTAAATGTTGAATCAATAAAAGAACAATTGAAAACTACTGTATAAAGCATAAGTGGAAGACAACTGAGAAGCCCTGATTCTCTATTACATAGAGAAATAACCAAATCCTCCCTTTAAAAACACTCACTCAATGTAAGGTAGGTAATCTGTGAAGCTCTACTGATACTCTGCTCTGTTAGCACTGTTGGCTTACTCTAGGAACCAGGAAGAGTTAACATAGTTTCACATAGTGACTGATTTACAGCAAAGAAAGAAATTGTACGTGGAATCTATGAGTCTTTAGAGAGCACAGCTTTCACTTAGTTGAGCTGAGTGATGTGTCAATCCTTGACTCATTCACAAGTAACATTCTCATTTACTAGGCAATGACATCACAGCTGTTTTCTGCAAACCACAGAGTACTGAATGTGCCTTCCTGCCCACTAGGACTGTCTGACAGCCTCTAGAATGTGTGCAGAGAAAGGCATTCACTAACTTATTATCCTGTCTTTTGGGCAGGAACATTATCTGAGACAATATTTTAACCACGTAGATTGTGACACCTACCTAATTGTTTGTGTCTGTTAATAGTAACCAGCTCAGAAATCTGTGTCAGCATTACCTAGTCCCCCAACACCATTGGTATTCCAAGGAAACCCTAAATCTCCAGAGAAGATGTAGACATGCTCTTGTTTACAAATTTCTACTGTGCACAGCTGTGAACGTGAGAAGAACATACAAGACAAAGATGTCTCTGGAAAGTAGAAGAGAAAGTAAAGTTTCTCCGGAGACTGGCCACCATGGAAGTTTCTTCTTTTATTCTTTACCTTTCCCCTCATTTCTAACACAAAAGAGCATCACATATTTTAACTTACCCAATTCCTTTGGCTATCAGAAATCACAAGCAAACCAAGCAACAGCAATAGATGCAAATAATAAAGTAACTTGTCAAGATTATCTGAATTGTAGGTATCAATCTGGTGTGAGAGTACCCATAGTCCTTTCATACCTCCACAAATAATATGGGAAGGGTGTCCAAAATTTGAGTGGATATAAACCATGCATTGACAATTTTTGTAATCAAACATTAACACCATGAATCACCTCTCTCTCTTTACTGATTCTTCATATGTGTGTGTATATATTCATATATGTATATAAATACGAATATATATATTTGGAAATACTCAGAAATATATATATATATATATTTGGAAATAATCAGAGTCATTTAGTTTTCTCCAGGGATTAATATCTACCCACCTGATGACTGAAATCCAATAGGACTGGCAATGTTTAGCTCTTCCTGTTTCTGTGCCCTCTAGTCTCTATCACCACTCTCACTTGCCTAACTTCAAAATGGCACCAGGTTAAAAAAATGAAGAAGTCAAAGGATTGGACCATTTTTTTAGCAAGTACCATTTTCCCTTTCATTGAAGATGAAATTTAACAGGTGAAAGTGAAAACTGAGAAGAATGAGAAATCCCTTCATTTAGAACTCTGTAGAAACATAACAGTACTAGGCAGTTGCTTTGAGGAGACACAGCAAGCTTATTTATCGTAAGTAAGAGGCAGCACAGAGAGGGTTGGGAAAAAATAACAAAACCTGTGTGCTCTTCCAGCCTCTTGGATTATTGTGATTTTAATATAATAATATGCTCTTTCCTTTGTTATGTTCACACACAGATTCTTGTGTGGAATAAATGATGTCACTAAATTAAATTGCATCTAGTAGCCCAGTTCACAGGGTCCAAAGGGTTAATTTTGTTCTCTTTCTTCCGAAACCAGGAAGGTCTGATTAAGAGTTCAATAACTAAATGATCTGAACTGTATTAGATATCACATCATTACTCCAACAATGACAGTTTTGAAGTTTCCTAGGCTTGGATATCACCAACAGTGGGCAGTGACATGCTGAAAATCAAATTGGATTAGATTGTGGCTAAAAGCACATGTCCTCATGGGACTCTCTCAGGTCTGTCAGCCTTTAGTCACTAGTGTCCTTGACATAGTACATGGGCTCTATAACCTTGGCCAGGCCCTCAGTCTGTCTATGAAAGTAGAAAGGGATTCCGTCAATAAATCTCACCACACAAATACCTGAAGATGCCCCAACAGATCACTGAAGAGCAAGTTCTGAATTTTAAAGATGTGCTTCCTTACTCTATAATTACAGAGCTGATGGTTAAGTCACAGAAGCCTCCTGGGGAGCAACAAGGAACTTAAATAAGAAGGTATGCTTCTTGTTACCAAACAATGTTGACTGCAGCTGTGTAATATAAACTTTCAAGATAAAAAAGACATTTTATGAAAGCACAGACTCCTGGCTTCACATTCAGCATGTCCAGAGACATAAATTTAAAAGCTATTAGACCATTCAAACTAGAGAAAGCAAACCATTCAGAAAAGACCTATCTGACTCTTCACACAGCTAGTGATAAACATGTATTTATTAAATGAATCTATTTTGCTGGATGAATACCAGGTGCAAGATGCCGTACTAAGCATTAAGCATATAGAAATAAAAAGCAAAGTCCAGACCTCAAGAAATTCAGTGTATACTTAGAAAACAAATAAATAAATGCAAAATTACAACATAACATTTATCGAATTTGCCCAAAATTCTGAAAAGTCATCTCCAGTAACTGACCATGTAAATTGTACTATATCCATAAGGAGAGGATGTATTGACCTAAATGATTTATAGAAAAGCCATGATAATGAGGATAAATGGATTCACCAGCCTTCTGATACCACACAAGTCAAATAATAGAATATATCCTAAGAAAAATATTAGTTTCTAAACATATTCCTGGTGTTATTTTAAAATTTTGGCCAAGTCTCTTAATATTTCTGGCTCTTGGTTTCTTCAGCCCTTAAAGTGGTCTAAAATATCTCTAAAGTTTATATATCTCTAACGTTTATTATAGTACTAAAATGATGTCATGTGTGTTAAATGTGGAATACCATAAAATACCTCATATCTTAAACTTTTACCATACATAATCTAATCTTTTTGATGACTCAGAAGGACAGTTATCATAATGTCAATATACAGATAAATGGGGGTAAATGCACTCAGAGCTTTTGATTCTTTTTTTTTTTTTTTTTTGGCACTGTATTGTTAAAATAAGCAATTTTATCAGTCAGGGTCCTAACCAGAAAAAGATTTTACACATTCACATTCAAATATACCAAGAAAGGTCAAAATTAAAGAAGGTCAAAATTAAAGAAGGTCAAATCTGTAAGTCAGTATTGAAGACCCACAGATGACAGTGCAATAACAAGGAGTGATTACTAGAACCCAGAAGAACACAGTTGTGTAAAAGAGGCTACTCTCAGTTAAGGGACACAGACAGCCTGAAACAATCCTATGAGGACTCCCCATGGCCAAATCCAATTGGAATGCACAGACTATTGATTTAATCTACATAGGTCAGCCTTCTAGGGTGGAGAGCAGGATGGAGAACGGTAAAGAGGATCTGGAGTGCTATCAGAAGGTATCCAGGATGCCCCCGCGGCACCGTTTTCCCTTTAGTATATACTGTACTATTGTCCTTTATCCAGATGAAGAATTTGTGTCCCCAGTACAGAGGCTATATTATGTCTTACCGGTTAACGATTTAGAACAGGCTGATGTCAATTTGATCATCTCCCGCTGAAGCCTAAAACGTTGGTCATATTTGTGTCCACCATATGAGGAAGAAGAGGGAAGGTGGAAGAGAAAAATCATAAAACAAAACATAACTGCTAGAGTACCTGCTTCTGCAGTTAATAGTGATACATTAGTATCTTCTGCCACCCTATCCTATGTTCCTATCGTCTCTTCCCAAGACTTCAGCTACAGAAAGTACTTTAACCGATAGAGTATTCCAAACTTTTATTTCTACAATATCTAAGACTTTCATGGTCTTATGTCTATTGGGTTGTTGCCGTTTTCCATTGACCAAACTATCGAGTACAGACTATTGACTATGTAACTAAAAAATCCCCCATTAAATCCCTTGAGTTCCTTTGTACTCTTTGCTGCCATTGAGTAGCAGAAATCATATTTCTTCCTGGTAATTGGAATAAGACACCTCATATACAAAAGTGACCCTCTTCTCTGCCACAAGGAACCCAAAATGGCTAGAGTGTTCAGCACATCAGAACAATGACGGCTTAATGGGAAAATAATTCATTCTTTTCACTCTAGGTCCTTCCAAACCACTGAACCCAAAATTGCAGAGATAGAGAACAAATGTTTCCCAAGTAGTTTGTTAAATATAATCATGACTTTGACTCATTTTTTTGATCCAGGAGCTATGTATTCTGGCTAAGAAAGAAATTAGCTAAGATAGATGTTTGCTTATGGTAGCTACCACATCTTATCAGACAGAAACTCAGCTTCACAAAGTGTTTCCTACCAGAAACATAACTGAGCTTTTCAGCAGGCCATTTCAGCCTTGATCAAGCCACGTGCTTCTCAGCAACGAGGCACATGACAAGACCATGGGTGTGTGCCTGTGTTTCTGCACTTACTTTGTGGTAAAATGTGTCCCCCTGACCACAGGTGATATTATGCAGTATATTGTGACAATGAAGAAAATATTTTTAAGATACATGAATGTTGGTTTCAGCATTTCTGGAGTATTCATCTGCCACTATAAAGACAAAGCTATGCCTATCTAGGGAATGGTAGAATACAGTAAAGTAGCTGGCTGCCCCCCAACCCCCTTGAAAGTGGTGCTGTAGCAGGATTTCAGTTTTGGTCTATGTTGTTGGTAGTCTGAGCAGTCAGCAATGGCAGCAGCCAATTGAGGGGAAGACCATGATTGTGAAACCATGCATAGTTATATCCCTGCCACCCTGGATTATTTGTACTTGGACCTATTGAAATAGAGGGAGGGAAAAAAGACTGACATCCAGTGGAAAGAACATTTTGCCCATCTCTGCAGTAGATGTCTTCAAATAGGCATTATGTGAGACATAAGTAACTTCACATGCTACACCCACTCTGAGAGGTCCATTCACACATCTCTCTCTCAGACGTCCTGGCCATCAATTTTTCAACTTTATTATTTCCAGATTCCTGACCAATCAGCCAGCCCTTTAGTTACAGCCCACAATTTGCTGTAGGTCCATAGTTCAGTCTGTCTCTCTTTCCACACAAAATATTCAACCAGCTGTTCTATGTAAAGTTCTGCTCACAAGGAGGGTTTCTACACACCAGTGTTTTTCAAGCTACCCTAAGTAGGACCGCAGTGAAGCAGCCAAACTCTTCCTGCTGGTATTGATGTAGTGTACAGATAAATCTATAAACTGGGCTTGTGCTTTTTTCTCCTCATTCCACAAGTCAGGGAATCAATATGAAAGATTTTCTAATTGCTAAGTATACTATATATTAAATATTTTACAACTGAAGAAATAACCTGAGGATGTTAGTATTCTCATTTGGTGCACTTCTAGACTGTCACTGGCCAGGACTCCAATCATAATCTGAGCTCCACAAGCTCTTTCGATGACTTGTGGACTACAGTGTCATTTGAGGTATCTGAGTGTCTTCTTAAGTTTCAAGCCAGTATTCAATAAGCCCTATAAGAGCTGAGTTCCTTTCTCCCCTGTGCACAGTCACCCCAGTAAATGGCCTCAGGAACATTTGGAGAAGCCTTGGGGTTTTGTTACACAGTGTTTTCCTCAAAGAGATCTTACTTCCCCGTAACTCCAGGGATTCAGGGTCTGGGCACTGATTTAGGTATAGGGACTGGAGAAGAGGCTGTAAATCCCACTTAAGGCAATTCAAATTAGTTTTCTTCTCAGCCAACCTAATGTTTTTCTGCCTATGTATTTCAAGAAGCATTTTACTAGGTTGCCCATCTATTTCATTTCTAAGGAGCCATTGCCAGAGATCCGTGCAGGTCAAAATCCTCTAATTATCATGTAAAACATGATTTTATTGTAGTAATTGCATCACCACCTGTTCTCTATAACTCCACATGACATTATTCCCATTGAGATTGGAAACCAAGTTGCACTGAAATCTCCCCACATTCTATCTGGCCTAAAGAGAACCGGCAACTCAGGGGTCTTCAAGGATGGTGGTGTCCTTACCACTGCTTTAATGAAGGGATTCCCTCCATGTTTTCCGAGAGTGTGCGATTGGAGGTGAATGAGTAGGTTGCACATAATAAATATATTCCAACATTCCCATTTCCTGAGGCATCAATCTCTTACATTTTCAGAATGCAAAGGGAGTAATAGCCTTTTAACCTTATTAACTGTAAGCCAACTTTGGGTACAGGTTTAGATCAGCCAATTCAGCAAACTACTCATGCCTCTACCCAGTGTTTACACCAACACATTACATTCTGAATCCCAAACGAGTGCATTCACTTCAATAAATTCAGCCTTATCTGATTACATTTCCATTCTCTTGCTTGAGTACCGCAGAAAACCTCTCTTATGCTTACTTTTAGGGTCCTAATGATGTAGAATGGTAAGGTCATTTACTCTTTTTTTTAAGAATTGTATTTCTTTAGCTTTTTATTTTAATACAATTTCAAAAATACAGTTGCATAAATTTAAAACTGCATGAAAGGTGTAAATGACAAACAAGGCAAAAGGTTAGTACTTACTGAATCTGGGTAAAGGGTATATTGGAGTTTACGTTTCTCTTTCTCTATATGCACACATCCTCATACACTTTTTTCCTGAATTGCTTGTCAATTAAGAGTAAATTACAGCCATCATGCACTGTTACCCCAAAATACTTGAAAATTTATTTTCCAAGAAAAAGGACATTCACTTACGTAACCACAATAACATTATCAAAATCAGAAAATTAAAGTTGGATACGATAGTGTTATATAATTCACTATTCTTATTTGAAATTTGCTGCTTGTCCCAATAATGTTCTCTAACACTATTTTTCCCTGATAATCCACCATATTTATTTGTAAGTCCATTTTTCTATCTTTAAAATTATTGTGGTAAGTAAATGTAACATGAGATCTATCCTCTTAACAAACTTTTAACTGCACAACACGGTATCATTAACTCTAAGCACTAAGGCACTATGCTGTACAGCAGATCTCTAGAACTTCCACATCTTGTGTAACTGAAACTTTAGACCCACTGAATAACAACTCGTTATTTCTGCCACCCCTTATTCCCTGGCAACCACCATTCTGTTTCTATGAGACTATTTTACAAACCTCATATAAGTAGAATCATGCAGTTGTTGTTCCTCTATAACTGGCTTATTTAAATTAGTAAAATGTCCTTCAGGTTTATCCATGTTGCATATGGCAAGATTTTCCTTTTTTTAAGGATGAATAATATTCTACACATATTGGAATATTACTGTATGTATACATGTATGTATATATACATACACACAGTAATAGTGTGTATATATAATTTATACATATATACATACATATATACATATATCAACATATATCACATTTTCTTTTTTTTTTCTTTCTTCTTTTTTTTTTTTTTTTTTGAGACAGTCTTGCTCTGTTGCTGGGCTGGAGTGCAGTGGTGTGATCTGGCCTCACTGCAACCTTTGCCTCCCAGGTTCAAGCGATTCCCCTGCCTCAGCCTCCCAAGTAGCTGGGACTACAGGCACGTGCCACCATGCCCAGCTAAATTTTTGTGTGTATTTTAGTAGAGATGGGGTTTCACCATGTTGGCCAGGATGTTCTTGATCTTCTGACCTCGTAATCCACCCATCTCAGCCTCCCAAATATTTTCTTTATTCATTTTTTCTATTAATAGATTGTTTCCATATCTTCACTATTATAAATAATACTGCAAATAACTCAAGATCCCGATTTCAATCCTTTTGCGTATATACACAGAAGTGGGATCGCTGGATTATATGATAATTCTTTTAACTTTTACGAAACCTCAATACTATTTTCCACAGTCACTGCCTATTTTCCATTCCCACCCACAACATACAAAAGTTGCAGTTTCTCCACATCCTCACCAACAATTGTCTTTTGTTTTTCTTTTATAATAGTCATCCTTGCAGGTGTGAGGTGATGTCTCACTGTAGTTTTATTTTGCATCTCCCTGATGATCAGTAATGTTGAATATCTTTTCACATACCTGTTGGCCATTTACATATCTTCTTCAGAGAAATATCTGTACAACTCCTTTGCCCATTTGTAATTGGGTTATTTGTTTTTCTTACTATTGAGTTGTAGGAGTTCTTTATATATATCAGACATTAACCTCTTTTCAGATATATGTTTTGCAAATATTTTGTCTCATTTAATGTTACCTTTTACTCTGTTGATTATTCCCTTTACTGTACAGAAGTTTTTAGTTAGACGTAGTCTCACTTACTTATTTTTGCTTTTTGCCTGTGCTTTTGGTGTCATATCCAAAAAATCATTGCCCAGACTAATGTCATGAAAATTTCCCCTATGTTTTCTTTAGGAGTTTTCAGGACTTATACTTAAATCTTTAATTCATTTTGCATTTATTTTTGTTTATGGTATAAGATAAGGTTTTAATTTCATTCTTTTTCATATGGATACCTGATTTTCTCAACACCATTTGTGGGAGACTATCCTTTGCCTACTGTGAATTCTTGGCACCTTTGTCAAAGATCAGTTGGTCATATATGCATGGGTTTATTTCTGGACTCTTTAGTCTGTTTCATTGGTCTATATGCACCCCTGCCTTGTTCCTGATCTTAGAGGAAAACCTTTTAGTTTTCCCCCATTGAATATGGTATTAACTTTTCATATATGGCCTTCATTATATTGAGACAAATTTCCTCCACACCACATTTGTTGACAGTTTTTGTCATGAAAGGGTGTTGGATTTAATCAAATGCTCTTTCTGCATCTATTGAGATGATCATGTGATTTTTGTTGTTCATTCTGTCAATGTGGTGTATCACATTAATTGATTTGTGTATGTTGGGTCATCCTTGCATCCCAGAGATAAACCCTACGTGGTCATGGTGCATGAGCCTTTTAATTTGCTGTTTAATTCAGTTCTAGTATCTTGTTGAGGATTTTTTCATCTATGTTCATTGAGGATATTGGCCTACAGTTCTTGTTTCTTGTAATGTTTTTATCTGGCTTTTGTATCAGGGTAACGCTGATACTACTATGAATATTTATATACCACCAAATTGGTTAAACTAGAAGGAATGAATGAATTCTTAAAACATACATCTACAAAGACTGAACCATGAAGAAATGGAAAATCTAAACAGACCAATAATGAATACAGAGATTGAGTTAGTAATCAAAAACCATTCAGCAAAGAAAAGCCCAGGATCAGATGACTTCATTGGTGAATTCTACCAAACATTTAAAGAAGAATTAACACAAATCTTTCTTAAATTTTTCCCAAAAAAAAAGAAGAGGGAACACTTCCAAACTCGTTTTACGAGGTCATTTACTCTTGTAGCCCATAAGATACCTCCTACTGGAGCAGTCCTGGGCAATGTTGGGATCTGACTCTCTTCATGAGCCGTGAGAACATGTAATGGGGGTATATGCTAAATACTTTGTTAACTTCTGAGGCAACTGCAGCAACAGTCTCAAGCAGTCACTGAGAGGCTTTAAGCAGAGGAGAGCTAGTTTCCTCATAGGAAAAGCAGGAACAGGCTCCTTTCCCATCAAGACAGGTTTAAGGGAATTCAGAAGTAAAATTTCTCAGTCTTGTTCATATCTAACACCATTCAATTTCTCAGGGTCTCATGCCTTCTCTACCAATCCCATACCGCACCAAAAGAACATGACACTGCCATATGTTTACTTAACGTGGCAAATGTTCATCCCCTACAATCAGAACTCAAGCTCGATGGAGAGTCAGCCAGTTTAAGGTTGACCTCACAAGGAAGGGACCAAGAGATATGATCTCACTCTCCTCTTTGCTCTGATCTCTCATAGGAATTTCCCTTGTTCAAACTCAACCAGAAATCATAGGGTGAGAAAAACCTGCTGACCTAGTCCATTCAGGTCAATCTCCTGGACAGAGAGCAGGGTGGAGATGGGTAGAAAACGGGTCTAGGATAGGAAACAACAGATTTTTTTTTTTTTTTTTTTTTTTTGAGATGAAGTCTCACTCTGTCACCCAGGCTAGAGAGCAGTGGTGCCATCTCGGCTCACAGCAAGCTCCACCTCCCAGGTTCACGTCATTCTCCTGACTCAACCTCCCCAGTAGCTGGGACTACAGCGCCCGCCACCATGCCTGGCTAATTTTTTGCATTTTTTAGTAGAGACAGGGTTTCACCATGTTAGACAGGCTGGTCTCGATCTCCTGACCTTGTGATCCACCCACCTCGGCCTCTCAAAGTGCTGGGATTACAGGCGTGAGCCACATCGCCCTGCCGGAAACAACAGATATTCTACAAGCATCCAAAACCCAACTCTGACTAACGTCCATACAGTAAAGATTTTGAAAACTATCTTACCTCAGGGAAGTTAGAGAACCAAACTCCAAAATGAACAGGAAGCAAACCAAGAAATAGGAACTACAGAAACAACCCAGTGAAGACAAAATCTGTCATTTTGCTCCAGATTCAACTTATAGCTTGGGACCAGAGGTTTGCCTAGCTTCAATCATGTGCAAATTTAGTTTAAAAAGACAGGACCCCAGATTCTGTACCACAAGACTAGTCCCAAAGAGAAAAAAATAGTACTTCAAATGGAAATTAGAGTGCTATCTAAAGAAAAAAATTATGCTGCATAGGCCCAAAATAGCAATTGTCCAGGTAAACTGTGGAAGGATACCCTGGGGGACTGAAAAGGCAGTCCTGAACTGGGCTCTCAGGAAGCTCTGTTATTTGCAGTGCAGCTGCTCTATCTGCACAGGCCAGAAGAAAGAACACTGAGCAGCAGTTTCAAAGTCTGATCAAGGTGGGATTATTTGGATGCTCTTTCCCACATTAAACATCCATGGCCCTTTAATCGAACCTCTCTTATGTCACTGATCACATTCTTCTTGGATTATGTCCATTTAACAATGTGTCACATCATTCCTAATCAACCACACACTATTGTGAGGTGGGATGGAGTGCAATTTGTTTATGTATCCCCCTTGCAACTAGCTTGATGCCTTAAACACAGAGCTCAAGAAATACTAATTAAGCAAATAAATAAATGAATGAAAAAGCAACTTTTTGAACCATCCCCCCAAAATTAAGCTAAGTTTGATTTCATTTGAGAGGCAAGTACATTTTATATTCCCACCTCTTACCCAAGGCATATATGCTGTTCTTTTCAAGTGGGAACATGTCTTACACATAATCCAGTCCAGAAAATTAAGTGAAGAAAGCCTTCAGTCTATACTCCTGTAGCAAATGGAGACTCTGACTCAAGTGGCCATTTCATTTCTAATGTCTCTGGAGATTAAGGGAAAATTTTTAGCCACAAGCTTCCTTCTCTTTTACCAGATCCTTCTGTAGTATTTCTCAAGGGAGCAAAAGCTGTTTGGATTTTTTTCCCTCTGCTGAAAATTTGCCTTATATGTGTCTCATTTCAGTGCTTACATGAAAAACAGTTGTCAGCTGATTAAAAAACAAGTTAGAATTAGTTACAATATGATTCAATTGATGACCCAAAGCATCTGCTAGTTGGATTTAAAATGATCAGATCTTAAAAACAGTCTTTTAATGGGACAAAATCAACTTTATTCTCATTCTAAATCTCTCAAATGCTATAAAACCACAAAGAAATTTGAAATAAAATGAGAAAAAGAAAAGAGCATTCATGAATGTAATACAGACAAACAACTGAGTTGAAAACATGTGCAGATCACTTTTTTACATACACTAGCTGTGCCATTTGGTACCTAAGAGAAAGGCTTATCTAACTAAAATACTAAGATTCTAACATACACATGTGGGTAAATTACCTAAACAAACAATTTTTATCCCCCACTCTTGAACTGTGCTGCCTCTGCCACTGTTGTAAATGCCTTCATGGAGACAGGCACCCCAGTACCCACTAGCACCCTGCTGCGGCTAACAAGCTTGCACCCCACCAAGCTGCTGCTGCTGCTGCTGCTGCTAGCACATACAAATGAGGATGGATCTCACTACCACCCCACTACAAAATACTTTGGCTGGTACCACCCATTGGAGTGTACTGACCAGCAGTCAAGGAACACCTCAACCTCTGCAGTGCAGTGGATTTCTAACCTCAAGGAGTCAGAGAACAAAGTTGGGGCCTGATACAAGTCCACTGGATTTAGAGTATGAAGTCCAGGAGTCCTGAGCTGAGCATTGTTCCTTTAAAAACTTCCAGAAATGTAGCCAGTTGACTGAACCCACCTTATACCACAATCAAACCCTCAAGATCATCAAATAGGATAAAAGAAAAAAAAAAAAGCCCATCCAAAGGTCAGCAACTTCAAAGACTGAATAAAATTAGCCCACAAAGATGAAAAACAACTAGGATAAGAACTTTAATAACTCAGAAAGCCAGAGTGCCTTCTTTACTCCAAATTACCACACTACCTCTCCAACAAGGGTTCTGAACTGGGCTGAGATGCTTGAATGAACAGAAATGAAATTCAGAACATGGACAGAATCAAAGATCATTGAGATCCAGGAGTACCTTATCAAGTGAAACTAAGAATCAAAATAAAATGATACAGGAGCTGACAGACAAGATAACCAGTAAAGAAAAGAACATAAACAACCCGATAGATCTTAAAAACACACTACAAAAATTTCACAATGCAATCACAAGTATTAATAGTGAAATAGACCAAGCTGAGGAAAGAATCTCAGAGCTTGAAGACTGTCTTTCTGAAATAAGACAATCTGACAAGAAAATAGAAAAAAGACTAAAAAGGAATAAACAAAACCTCTGAGAAATATGGGATTATGTAGAGAGAACAAATTAATGTCTCACTGGTTTCCCAGAAAGAGATGGGGAGTGTGTAAGCAACTTGGAAATCATATTTCATATCATCCGTGAGAACTTCCCCAACCTACCTATAGAGGCCAACATTCAAATTCAAGAAATGCAGAGAACCCCAGTAAGATACTTTACAAGATCATCCCCAAGACACAAAATCAGATTCTCCAGAATTGAAATGAAAGAAAAAATATTTAAAGGCAGCTAGAGAGAAATACCAGGTCACCTACAAGGGGAAGCACATCAGACTAACAGTAGACCTCCCAGCTGAAACCTTACAAGCCAGAAGAGATTTGGGGCCAACCTTCAGCATTCTTAAAAATCCAACCCAGAATTTCAATCTGGTCAAATTAAGCTTCAGAAGCAAAGGAGAAATAAGTTCCTTTTCATACAAGCAAATGCTGAGGGCATTCATTACCACCAGGTTTGCCTTGCAAGCTCCTGAAGGAAACACTAAGTATGGAAAGGAAAGACCATTATCAGCCACTGTAAAAACACACTGAAGTACAGAGATCAGTTATACTATAAAGCAACCACACAAAACACCCTGCATAATAATCAGCTAACATTATGATGACAGGATCAAATCCACACATATCAATACTAGCCTTGAACATAAATGTACTAAATGCCTCAACTAAAAGGCACAGAGTGGCAAACTGGATAAGATCCAAGACCCAACTGTATGCTGTCTTCAAGAGACTCATCTCACATGTAACGGCAACCATAAGTTCAAAGTCAAGAGTTGGAGACGAATCTACCAAGCAAATGGAGAACAGAAAAAAGCAGGGTTTGCTATTCTAATTTCAGAAAAAAAAAAAAAAAACAGACTTTAAACCAACAAAGATAAAAAAAGACAAAAAAGGGCATTACATAATGGTAAAAAGCTCAATTTAACAAGAAGACCTAATTGTCCTAAATACTAAATATATAGGCACCCAACACAGGAGCACTCACATTTATAAAGCAAGTTCGTAGAGACCTTCAAAGAGACATAGACTTGGATGGGTCCAAGATGGCCTACTAGAAGCAGCTGTGGCCTGCAGCTCTCACAGAGAGGAATGAAAATGGCAAGTGAATTATGCATCTTCAACTGAGGTATCTAGATTCTTGCATTGGGACTGAAGAGGTGGATGGCTCAACCCACGGAGAGTGAAGAAAAGTAGGGTGGAGCAACGGCTGACCTGGGAGTGGCAGAGAGCCAGAGGAGCCCCACCTTCAGCCAAGGGAGGTGCTAAGTGATTGTGCAGCCTCACCTAGGAAACTACACTTTTCTCATGGATCTTTGCCACCCATGGATCAGGAAATCCCCTCATGAGCCCACACCACCAGGGCCTTAGGTCCAAAGCATAGAGCTGTGTGGTGTCTTGGCAGAGCAGCTCAGACATGCACAGAAAACCAAGAATTTTACATACATACTCTGGCCCTGGAAATTTCAGCAAGGTGGGAAATCTGTCTATGAATTCCCCTAGGAAGGGGGCTAAATCCAGGGGACCAAGTGGCATCATTCTGCAAGTCCCACTCCCGTGGCACCTCTAAAGTTAAGATTCACTGGCCAGGAATTTTAGTCAGCCAGTGGCAGCAGGCTAGAGACTGCTTGAGATGTGCTGAGTTCCTAGAGGGTGGGTGACTGCCATCTCTGTGGTTTAAGTCAGCCATTCTAGCCTGTTAGCTCCAAGGAGTTCAGGTGGTCCATACCAGGAGGCATTTCTCACAATGCAGAATGACTGTTGTGCCAAATTGTGGCAAGATTGCTTGTTTGAATGGGAACCTGATCCATCCCTCCTCACTGGACAGCGCCTTTCTGTGGGAATTTCACAACTCCAGCTAGGGTTATATGAACAGAACTGTGATCCCTCCCTGGGATTGAGCCCCTCAGGTGGAGGGGCGGCCACTGTCTCTGTGGTTCAACTGACTTAGCCTTACCAGCCTGCTGGCTCTGGAGAGTCTAGGCAGTCTGGACAAGAGGGGTTCCCCCAAGTGCAGCACACCTGCTCTGCCAAGGAGCAGCCAGAAGGCTTCGTTAAGGTGTCCCTGATTCTGTTCTTCCTAACAGGCATCTCCAGACACCTACAGGAGCATTGGAGCTGGCATCAGGTCAGTGTCCCCCTGGGACAAAGCTCCCAGAGGAAGGAACAAGCTGCTATCTTTGCTGTTTTACAGTCTTCATTGGTGATACCTTCAGGTGTGGGAGGTACCAAGGTAACTGAGGTCTGGGGTGGATTCCCAGCAAACTGCAGCAACCCTGTGGAAGAGTGAATTGACTGTTAAAAGAAAAAAAAACAGAAAGCAACAACAACAACAACATCAACAAAAAAAGACCCCACAAAAAAAAAACCATCCAAAGGTCAGCAGCCTCAAAGATTGAAGGTAGATAAGCCCACAAAGATGAGATAGAATCAGTGCAAAAATAGTGGAAACTCAAAAAGCCAGAGTGCCTCTTCTCCAAATAACCACAATATGCTTCCAGCAAAGACACAGAACTGGACTGAGGTTGAGGTAGCTGAATTGACAGAAGTAGGTTTCAGAAGGTGGGTAATATCAAACTTCACTGGGCTGAAGCAGCATATTTAAGCCCATTGCAAAGAAGCTAAGAATCACAATAAAACAATACAGGAGCTGATAACCAGAATAGCCAGTTTAGAGAGGAATATAACTGACCTGATGGAACTGAAAAACAAAACATGAGAACTTCACAATGTAATTACAAGTATCAATGGCAGAAGAGACCAAGCTGAGGAAAGAATCTCAGAGCTTGAAGGCTATCTTTCTGAAATAAGACACGCAGACAAGAATAGAGAAAAAAGAACGAAAAGAAACAAACAAACAAAACCTCCAAGAAACATGGGATTATGAAAAAAGACTGAACCTATGACTGATTTGGGGTACCTGAAAGAGATGAGGAGATTGGAACCAAGTTGGAAAACATACTTCGAGATATCATCCAGGAGAACTTCCCTGACCTAGCAAGACAGGCCAACATTCAAATTCAGAAAATCCAGAGAACCCCAGTATCATGCCCCATGAGAAGATCAAACCAACACACATAATCATCAGAGTTTCCAAGGTTGAAATGAAAGAAAAAAAATGTTAAGGGCAGCCAGAGAGAAAGGCCAAGTCACCTATAAAGTTAAACCCATCAGACTAACATGGGACCTCTCAGCAGAAACCCTACAAGCCGGAAGAGACTGGGTTCCAATGTTCAACATTCTTGAAGAAAAGAATTTCCAACTCAGAATTTCACATCTGGCAAAACTAAACTTCATAAGTATAGGAGAAATAAAATCCTTTTCAGACAAGCAAATGCTGAGGGAATACATCACCACCAGTTCTGTCCTGCAAGAGCTCCTGAAGGAAGCACTAAATAAGGAAAGGAGAAACCATTACCAGCCATCACAAAAACTCACTGCAGTACACAGACCGGTGACACCATGAATCAACCACATAAACAAGTCTGCAAAATAACCAGCTGGCATCACGATAACAGGATCAAATTCACACATAACAACATTAATCTTAAATGTAAATGGACTAAATGTCCCCAATTAAAAAACACAGAATGGCAAGCTGGATAAAGAGTCAAGCCCCATTGGTATGCTGTCTTCAAGAGACCCATCTCAGGTGTGCAAAAATATACGTAGGTTCAAAATAAAGTAGTGGAGGAAAATTTACCACACAAATGGAAAACAGAAAAAAGCAGGAGTTGAAATCCTAATTTCTGACAAAACAGACATTAAACAAACAAAAATCAAAAAAGACAAATAAAGACATTACATAATGGTAAAGGATTCAATTCAATAAGAAGAGCTAAGTATCCTAAATATATATGCACCCAATACAGGAGCACCCACATTCATAAAGCAAGTTCTTAAAGTCCTACAAAGAGATTTAAACTCCCACATGATAATAGTGAAGACAAAGATATTCAGGACCTGAACTCAGCTCTGGATCAAGTAAACCATACATATCTATGGAACTCTCTAGCCAAAACCAGCAGAATATACATTTTTCTCATTGCCACATGGCACTTATGCTAAAATTGATCACATAGTAGGAAGTAAAACACGCCTAAGCAGATGAAAAAAAAATGAAATCATAACATACAGTCTCTGAGACTACAGTGCAATCAAATTAGAACTTAAGATTAATAAACTCACTAAAAACTACACAGCTACATAGAGATTGAACACCTGCTCCTGAATGATTCCTGGGTAAATAATGAAATTTAGGCAGATATCAAGAAGTTCTTTGGAACCAATGACAACAAGGTGACAATGTACTAGAATCTCTGGGATGTAGCTAAAGCAGTTTTAAGAAGGAAATTTATATCACTAAAGACCAACATTAAAAAGCTAGAAAGAATCTCAAATCAACAACCTAATATCACAACAAAAATAATGAGAAAACCACGGGCAAACAGACCCCAAAGCTACCAGAAGACAAGAAGTAAGCAAGATCAGACATGAACTGAAGGAAATAGAGACACAAAAACCCCTTTTAAAAAAATCAACAAATCCAGGAGATGGTTTTTTGAGAGAATTAATAAAAGAGATAGACTACTAGCTAGACTACTGAAGAAGAACAGAGAGAAGAATCAAACAGACAGAATCAAAAATGATAAGGAGGATATCACTACTGACCCCACAGAAGTACAAACAATCATTAGAGAATACTATAAATACCTCTATGGACATAAACTAGAAAATCCAGAAGATATAGATAAGTTTCTGGACAAATACACCTCTCAAGACTAAACCAGGAAGAAATTGAATCCCTAAATAGACCAATAACAAGTTCAGAAGTTGAGACAGTAATAAGTAGCTTACCAACCAAAAAAAACCCCAGGACCAGATGGATTCACAGCTGAATTCTACCAGAGGTACAAAGAAGAGTTGGTACCACTTCTACTGACACTATTCCAAAGAGTTGAAAAGGAGAGACACTTCCCTACTCATTTTATGAGGCCAGCATCATCCTCATACCGGAGATACAACAGGGTACAACAAAAAAAGAAAATCTCAGGCCAATATCCCTGATGAACAGTGATGCAAAAATTCTCAATAAAATATTGGCGAACTGAATACAGCAGCACCAAAAAGCTTATCCATCACAATCAAGTTGGTGCCATCCCAAGGATGCAAGGTTGGTTCAACATACACAAATCAATAAATGTAATTCATCACCTAAAGAGACCTAAACATAAAAACCACATGATCAATAGATGCAGAAAAGGCCTTTGACAAAATTTAACATCCCTTTATGTTAAAAACTCTCAATAAACAAAATATTGAAGGAACATACCTAAAATAATAACAGCCATATATAACAAACCTGCAACCAATATCATACTATATGGGCAAAAGCTGGAAACATTCCCCTTGAAAACCAGCACAAGACAAGGATGTCCTCTCTCAACACTCCTATTCAACATAATATTGGAAGTTCTGGCCAAGGCAATCAGGCAAGAAAAAAAAATAGACTATTCAGATAGGAAGAGAGGAAGTCAAATTATCTGTGTTTGCAGACGACATGATCCTGTATCTAGAAAATACCACTATCTCAGCCCAAAAGCTTCTTTGCCTGATAAGCAACTTCAGCAAAGCCTCGGGATACAAAATCAATGTGCATAAATCGCTAGTATTTCTATACACCAACAACAGGCAAACAGAGAGCCAAATCATGTATGAACTCCCATTCACAATTGCTACAAAGAAAATAAAATACCTAGGAATACAGCTAACAAAGGAAGTGAAGGATGTCTTCAAAGAGAACTACAAACCACTGCTCAAGGAAATAAGAGAGGACACTAACAAATGGAAAAAACATTCCATACTCATGGATAGGAAGAATCAATACTGTGAAAATGGCCACATTGCCCAAAGTAATATATATATATATTCAATGCTATTCCCACTAAACTACCATTGGCATTCTTCACAGAATTAGAAAAAAACTATTTTCAAATTAATATGGTACCAAAAAAGTGCCCATATAGCTAAGACAATCCTAAACAAAAATAAAACAAAGCTGGAGGCATCGCACTACTTCAACTTCAAAGTATACTACAAGGCTACAGTAACCAAAACAGCATGGTACTGGTACAAAAACAGACAAATAGACCAACTGAACGTAATAAAGAACTCAGAAATAAGATGGCACACCTACAACCATCTGATCTTTGACAGACCTAACAAAAGCAATGGGGAAGAGTCTTTATTTAGCTGTAATCCCAGCACTTTGGGAGGCCAAGGTGGGTGGATAACTTGAGGTCAAGAGTTTGAGACCAGCTTGGCCAACATAGTGAAATCCCATCTCTACTAAAAGTACAAAAAAAAATGCTGTGCATGGTGGCAGGCACCTGTAATCCCAGCTACTCAGGAGACTGAGGCAGGAGAATTGCTTGAACCTGAGAGGTGGAAGTTGCAGTGAACTGAGACTGCACCACTGCACTCAGACTGGGTGACAGAGTGAGATTTTGTCTCAAAAACAAGAAGAAAAAAAAAAGATTCCCTATTTAATAAATGCTGCTGGGAGAACTGGCTAGTCATGTGCAGAAAATTGAAACTGGACCTCTTCCTTACACATTATAAAAAAATTAACTCAAGATAGATTCAAGACTTAAATGTAAAACCTAAAACTATAAAAACCCTAGAAGAAAATCTAGGCAATACCATTCAGGACATAGGCATGGGCAAAGATTCCATGATGAAAATGCCAAAAGCAATTGCAACAAAATAAATTGACAAATGGAATCTAATTAAGCTAAAGAGCTTCTGCACAGCAAAAGAAACTATCATCAGGGTGAACAGACAACCTACAGAAAGGGAGAAAAATTTTGCAATCTATCCATCTGACAAGCATCTAATATCCAGAGCCTACAAGGAACTTAAACATATTTACAATAAAAAAATAACCTCTTTAAAAAGTGGGCAAAGGACATGAAAAGACATTTCTCAAAAGAAAACATTCATGCTAGCAACAAACATGAAAAAAGGTTCAGCATCACTGATCATTAGAGAAATGCAAATCAAAACCACAATGAGACAGCATCTCACACCAGTCAGAATAGTGATTATTAAAAAGTCAGGAAACAACAGAAGCTGGCAAGGTTGCAGAGAAAAGGAACGCTTTTATATTGTTGTTGGGAGTATAAATTAGTCCAACCATTGTGGAAGACAGTATGGCAATTCCTCAAAGACCTAGAAGCAGAATACCATTTCTTCTACCCAGCAATCCCATTACTAGGTATATATCCAAAGGTATATAAATCATTCTTTTATAAACACTCATGCATGTGTATTTTCATTGCAGCACTATTCACAGTAGCAAAGACAACGAATCAACCTAAATGTTCATCAAATGACTGCATAAGGAAAATGTGGTACATACACACTGTAGAATACTATGCAGACATAAAAGGAATGAGATCATGTTCTTTGTGGGAACATGGATGGAGTGGGAGGCCACTATCCTCGGCATACTAACGCAGGAACAGAAAACCTAATACCGCATGTTCTCACTTATAAGTGGGAGCTAAATGATGAGAACACATGGACACTTACAGGGGAACAACAGACAATGAGATTTATCAGAAGGTGGAAGCTAGGAGAAGGGAGAGGATCAGAAAAAGTAATTAATGGATACTAGGCCTAATACCTAGGTGACGAAATAATCTGTACAACAAACCCCCATGACACAAGTTTATCTATATAACAAACCAGCAGATGTACTCCTGAACTTAAAATAAAAGTAAAAAAAAAAAAAAAAAAAAAAAAATTCAATGAGGAAATATAAGGCAACTGACATATTGAAAACCATTTAATTTCACTAATAACATACATTAAAATTAAAACAGTAACATAACATTTATTAATTAAGCAATTTTTAACAACAATAAAAAACATGATTGCTAACACTGGCAAACATCCAGTAAATAAGGAACCCTCAGACATTTCTGGTGGGAGTACTGACTACAGTTTGTCACAGGTATCAAGAGACCTAAAAATATTAATATCCTCTGACCCATCTATTTTCATTTTGATGATGAATCTATACTAAGAATTCTAAGTGCCAATGATATATTTTGTCAGTATTCATTGTGCCAAGCCTTTCCTTAATTAAATACCAATCTTTATAGAGCATCTCTTGTCTGTACCTTTTACTTCTTCACTGCTTCCTATTCCCTTCTCTCAAGCCCCCAGTGTCTTTCATTTCTTATGCCTTTGCTGCCCCTCTAGGCCTTTCCTAAGGCATAAGCTATGCACTAGGGGAAGTGTTAGACTGAAAGAGAACAGAACTTGCTAGATTCTCTGAAAGTATGCCCAACGAGCTAAACCCACATCAGCTTCTCTGGCTACTCATTTCAAAGTCCTACTGCTGCTGGGCCTTGCCAGACTCATACATTTTATATAGAATAAAAGGAATAATTGATGTAAGATTGGAGGATATAAAAATCATTTCCAAGAAGCTGGAATAAAGCAGACCAAGGGGTGATCAGTTACCTTACAAAGTCCCTCAATAAAATTTCACTCTGAGCATTAAAACCCTCTCTACTGGCATTTTCATTAATTGTCTTATCTCTTTGTGTAGATCATAATTTCCAAAATTATCTCCTTGATTGAATATATGTGCACTGCTTTTGGCATTCTTTGCCTCCACAAAAATTGAGAAGATTCAAAAGCAGGATGCAAACTGAGCATTGGCCTTTTGATTTTAACAAGAAGAACAAGGGACAGTGCTTTGTAGCAATTCAAGGAAAAAATTAAAAATTTACTTTTATAGCCAGAAACCTAAGATTCACTATGTGATTGTGTCGGTAGAAGTAAGATGATACTGGGAATGTTTGGCACATATCCATATAGACCCACATCTAACATTGCAAGGTGCAAGGAAAGAGTACAATTAGCAGTCCCAGCTCACAAGGCAATCAGTTCCCAATCTCATTCCTACTCATTATCACATAGGGAGGGACCTCACAAGCATACCTGGGACACACAGTGCAGACACCCAAGTTCCATCCACACACCCCTGAAACCATTGTCCCTTGTCCTCAGTCTTAGAGAGAAGTGGTGGAAAAGACACACAAAATCAATGGAGGTTGTTTTGGGGCCAATTATTAGGAAATGTCCAGGTCTTGAATACCTACAGTATAGTCTCCCAGAGGAGAGTGGGTTCTAAGTGGGCATTCTCCCTTGGTTCCCAAGGGACTCCTCTCCCCAGGGGAGTGGAACAACCAGAGAAGGACAAAAGAAGCCTCTACTAAAGCACTGGACCCAGGAGAAGGGCCCCAATCCTCTAGGTCTAAGGTGGCCCTAGGTCTATTGTACTTTTATTCATTGTGAATATGGAAGAAAAAGAAATGAAATATCCTTACGCCTGTCTGGTTACCCATAGTTATTATATTTTTCTCTTTCCTTCGTTCTGACAGTAATGACAGTATAATTGGTAAGTTATACAATATGGTAATCAGTTTCCTAATTGCAGTTTCTTGAGGGTTTTGTTGAGTTTTCTCACATATAAAAATAAGATTATTATCATTCTGCCTGTAAATGTCAGGCCAAGCTAATGATAGAGAGAAGTAATCATTGTCCATAGCCCATGTACCAGAAAC
The DNA here is from genome assembly GCF_000951035.1 of Colobus angolensis palliatus. NCBI lineage: Eukaryota > Metazoa > Chordata > Mammalia > Primates > Cercopithecidae > Colobus > Colobus angolensis. Next base: position 4,786,878 of record NW_012116243.1, on the reverse strand, counting down.
ACATAAGGAAGAAGTGAGACGGGGAAAGGGGACCTCCTCAACATCATCAGTTTGTTATAAATAAGCCTCTATACTGGGGAAATTATTGTTAAGTGGACAGCAAGACCACAGGTTTTTCTGTACTCTGAAGACCCCATATGCTCTATAGCATAGCCAGTGAATGCATGGACACATCCAGAAAATACAGTGAGAAAGATTAAATACATGCCCCTCTAATATAGAGGTGTATTCCATTGCCCCCAATAAATGTGCTACATCGCCGAACTGGGAGGATTGCCAGTTCCCAGATAGCTTGGATGCATATGATGTTTCTTTGGCCACAAATTTCTCCTGCCTCTGTTACAGTTTTCTCCTCCAAGCTGAGCTGTGGCATGACATAGATTTCAATAAGCACAGTTCCTTTACTGTGTGTTGATGAGTCACTGGCACACAGGAAGCAAATGGTGGCTGGAGAGAATCAACGAGTCAGACAATCTTTCTCTGATAACTGGCCTCTTATTTTATTTCTTAGTAATAATCCATAATGCCAAGCTTTTTTTTAATGTTACCAGCCATGACCACTTTATCCTTGAACTTAATTTTATATTTCATGTTGCTCTGGAGACAAAGTCCTCTCTGATGACCAGCCCAAGCTTCCTTGCCTTTAATCCATCATGCAGCATTGCACTTAAAAGTTCAAGCCTGGAGCTGGATTTCCAAGTACCGTTCTGTTTTCTCACTCGGAGAATGCAGTTATGGCTGGACTTGCACAGCGGTCACCCAGTTGCTGCAGGGGCTTGTGAAATGTAATCAGGGAGCAATGTTGTGTGTCAGCACTGTGAGGTCCCTGGAGCCAGGTGCTACATGAATACAAGGTATTCAAATATTTTTTCCTGCGGGGTGGATGGTGCTTTGATACATCTTCATTGCATTGTATTGTGACAGGCCTCGGCAAAAAAATCATCAGACAATCAGCAGTGGGGTTTATCTTGCTGTGTAAACCTCAGTAAGAGGCAGTCATACCTGGACTGCATGCCAAAACGACTTCCACAGAAGCCATGGTTACTACCTTTTTTATTAATTTCCTTTCTTCACAATTGAAAATATGCAGCCCCAACTGCCTCTCTTAATTAAATAGATCCCGATATGCTTCAAATGAACAATAAACTCTGTCCTGTGTTTTTTCTCAATAAATGAACATTTAGGAAGAAAAAATTGACAGATCCTTCCGTAGATTAGATCTTATTAGTTCAAAGGATGATTCTTGATTGTGTTCACTTTGAACACTGAGACATTCAGAGATCTTTGTAAGACCAGAATATGTAAAGCAAAAACATCTATGTGAACTAGCCAAGTATTTTGCACCTGCATAATAGCTAGATGATAGGAATCTATATACAACTCCAGCCAATATTGAATCCATAATAACAGAAACACCATAATTCTATCTGCTATGAATGAAATTTCAGATGATAGTGGCACACAGCAGAGTTATTTCTGTTTATTTATTCATCTTAAACCATGGAAATTTTTAAAGGGAAAAAACCTTGGATTGTTTATTTTTGTAGAAAACGTGGTAGGCTAGGCTTTTTGTGTATGTCAGCTAGTAGCAACAGAAACTGCTTCGAAGCCCGTCTCTTGAGTTCATCAATTACTCACCTTGGTGAAGAAAGCTGGGCTAAATGAATGCTTTACCTAGCACTTTGTTCTCACTCAATATAGAGACCACATTGGCATCAGAGCCAACAGGACCAGAACTGCAATCTCTCAGACTGAGGGAGGGAGAAGAAAGGGATCTACAGACAGATCGACATTGCACGACTCCTACACTATTTTTGCCTCTCACATATCTGGGCGCACATGCACACTTTTATACGCAAGCCCATATTCCATCTGGAGACTAGAATGTAAGTAAAGTCTTATCTTTAGCCAGAACTTGGGGGAAAATTAGTCATGCACTCATCCGATAGCAGAGTTATCAGCAACTCCAATTCAAAGGTAAATGTGAATCCAGAGTTGTCATTTAATATCAATAACAAGATCATCTATTTTCAAAAGAAGGTAGAAATACGAACACTGACCTAGATAGAAGATCTGCAGAGATGCATTTTGGTAACATGTCATGACATTTAGCAATAGCGAATAGGTGATTTTTATCCTTGGGGCTCTATAAGGTAACCCCCATAGAAATGTGTCTTTCCAAGAGTCTCCTTAATTTACAATGTTAGCTCCCACCAGATATCAAAGCTTTGAATTGAAACTCTGATTACCTACATCTTCTTTTAAATGAATGAAAGTTCATAATAAATGATTCCAATAGCAGATGCAACATGACTGAATAGCTGCATTTCCCAGAATGTTGTCCTGACTAAAAGTTCAATGTTCAGTCCTTAATCAGAAATCTGACCCACAGATAAATGTGTTAGCTTTCAACATGACCCTCTATTGATTAAATTTTGCCCAAACTCAGAGAATTAAATGGAAAGGAGAAAGAGAATAAAATTGGTTTTTCTTTCCTTGCAGTTGAAGTGTCTTATTTGCTGAGATTACTTTGAATAAGAATTTACGTATTATAGTATGGACTATATCTGGAAGTTTTTATTTGTTGTCCAAATGGATTTTAGTTTTTAGATTGCCAATGGCTTACATTCATTCAATCAGTAATTGTTATGTGTTGTATAGTTTATTAGGTAATGATTACTAGGTACAATAACATAGGTAAAATAAAACTGCTTATTTAACCATAGACAGTTTAAACCACTATATTTAGGAATTATATTTGTGTGCACATTAGATTCTAAGAAAGCTGTATATGCAAAGGATAGCTTGTGGGAGAAAAAGGTATAGACTCTGAACCATTAAACTAGAACCTAGAAATAGTCTTTAGTTTTAAAGATGAGATAGTTGAACCATATAAAAAGACTGTGGCTTTTTCAGTCACATCATTAGTTAATAATGCATGCAGGACTAGGACCTGGTCTTTTAAAAAGTAGACTTGATGAGGGGTTTTTCTATGGAATGCACATTCAATAAATATTCTTTGAATCAATAAATGATGCACAATGCCTTTCAAATAAATCTTTGCCCTGCCATTAGGAAATTAAATTTTATTTTCCTAAATAATAGGCAGAAATCACCACCTATACTAAAAATTAGATAGATCAGAGAGAGAGAGAGAGGGATGAGAGACAAGAAGAGAGAGAGATTCCCAATCCCTAAATTTGGTAATTATATTTATTATTTTCCTACTAGGGAATAGGGAATATTTTTGCTATCTCTTTGAAAATTTTTGTGTTCAAAAGCAAATACTCTGGATAGAAATAATGTATGAGTAATGTCTACCCAAATGTCTATGTAAAATGTTTCCAATTATCTAATCCAATTTTCTCCTTGACAATGAATTTGAAAGGAAAAATTATATGTAGATCTCCTTGCTTCCTTATGGGGATTCCGAAGGCCTCTGGTATTAGTCTGTTCGCATTGCTGTAAATGAATACCTGAGAGTGGGTAATTTATAAGGAAAAGAGGTTTATTTGGCTCATGGTTCTGCATACTGTACAGGAAGCATGACACTGGCAATGCTCCTGGCGAGGGTCGCGGGAAGCTTCCAATCATGGTGGAAGGCAAAGCAGGGAGCAGATGCATCAGAAGGTGAGTGCAGAAGTAAGAGAGAAAGGGAGGAGGTACCAGGCTCTTTTAAACAACCAGATACCATGTAAATTCATAGAGTGAGAACTTATCCACGAGGATAGCACCAAGCCATTCATGAGAAATTTGCCCCCATGACATAAATACCTTGCACCAGGCCCACCTCCAACATTACAGGTCACATTTCAACATGAGATTTGAAGGGGACAAATATCCAAACCATATCGCCTCTCTTCCCATAGTAATTCAGGGTGAAAAAAGTATACATCAAGGAAGGGAGATTAGGCATACACAACAGACCCAGGCTTTTCACATGTTCAGATCAATTTCTATGAAAGCATGAGAATACAGACCATCTAGACTTTCCTTCCTTCCTTCTTTCTTTAATTATCTTCTTTTTCAAGCAGCAGATTAAAGTTTAAAAGGACATTGAAACTACAACCATTAATCCTAAAATCCACTATCCATTGCACTAATGCTATTCCTATCATTAGGAAAGGCTAGTTGTTGCTGGGTTACAAAGAAGTCAATTCCTATATTTAGAGTTTTGAAATTCATGTTAGAGTTAATAGCTGAATAAACAAAGATTTTCCATTAAAAGAGCCAAGATTTTAAAAGAATAAAAGATTAATTGAAATAGTAGTTTTGATAAAAATAAAAATATTACTTTTATACTATATATATTAAGGTTAGAAAGAACGTCAGATTTTGTAGATGCCATTTTCCACCCTTAAAAGAAGATAAATTTCAACCAGGTGGGAGAAGGAAAGAGTAGGGAAGGGGATATCAATAGAATGAGCTGCTGGTAGGAATCTCTGCAAAAGAGACCTAGGATTGGGAGGCCTGAGAGCAGGAAGGAAATGTGTCATCAGGAGTGCCAGAGATCCTCTCAAAAGGGTGCACCTTTCCAGCACAGGACATCAACTGTAAATAGAAATATTGGCAGGTCAGGTATAGAGAGGGTCTAACAGACCCATACCCTGAGACTCCACAGCCTAGAGGGATTAAGAAGCATATATGAAAATTTCCAGTGACTCCAAAATGGGAACACAGGTGGCCAAGGGAAAGAACCAGAAGCCTTGTTACAGCTGTGATTAGAGCACGCTATTGCAGTTGTGGCAGGACAAGAGCAGTAAGAATAAAAACTGATGAACAAAGACAAGCAGAGAGGGATGCACGGCTGCAGACAAGAGCAGAGGCTTGAGGGTAGAGCAAACCTGGACCTCAACTTCCCCTCAATGCCGGAATGGTGTTTAAGAGCCACCAAGGTAGATTCAGGCCTGAAGAGGAGAAGAAAGGACACTGTAACCTGGAATTATCTGTATGTCAACTCTGAATCAACTGAAAACCATAGTGGGGGAATTAACACATAACTTAAGCTCAATTATAGAAAATAAAATTTACACACTTGAGTTATCACCTGTCAAATTTATGGTGGCTACATCCAAAAAATAAATGTGGATCTACTTTGGTGTTAGTAGAGTAGGGATCACAGGGGCCCAACAAGCTCAGCCTCATGTCTGTCTTCTCTCAACCTAGATACTGTTGACATTTTAGATTACGTAATTCTTTGTATAGATGGTTGTGGCAGATTGTCTTGTGCATTGCAGGATATTCAGCAATATTCATGACCTCCACCCACCAGATGCCAGTGGCAAACACTGCCCCTCCTAACATTGTTTCCAGACATTATTAAATGTCCTCTGGGCATAAGGGAGTACAAAATTGCCCCTGATTGAGAACCAGTGGTCTAGAATATCCCCATGCAATCCTGAGAAAGAAATCACAGAACTTCAGAGGGCACAGTTCATAAATAACACATGTAGCCAATTTTTCATTCACAAATGTGAAATAAAAACCCAGGTAAGTAACTTGACTTTATTCTGCCTCACTGTAAATAAAGAAAAGAACCATGATTATAACCTAGGTTTTCTAATACCAAATTCTGTGCTTAATCTACCTAGAATTTGAAATATCTTATAAAGTTAGAACAGAATCTGGCACATAGTAGCAACTGCTAATTATTTAATGATTGGATGAATGAATGAATGATTGGTTTAGCCAATTGAGCAATGCATTTTGGGGGGTATTCAGGAAGAACAATGATCCAAGCCTACCAGCTAGTGGCAAAGCAATTTCTAGCAGTCCACTATACCTTTCAGAGCAGATTCTAACACCCATCTGCGTATCTAGGAATCCAAAGTCAATGCAGCAAAATATTGCTAGCCAGTTTTCTACTTAATCCTGGCAGTCCTGCTGCATTTCAAGGCTTTGAGATGGTGAACCTGAACTGACATTTTTACATTTCACAGGTCTCGTGGATAATGAAGTCGAAGCAGCTACATGAACTACCTGTGTTAGATCTGGTCTCCATTCTGCAATAGAAACCTCCTCTAACACTTATTGTCTGAATTGCACACCTTAAACCTTACTTAAATATGTCACATACTGTTCATTAGTTTCCCCTATAAAATTGCTGGCCATCTAAAGCTGATGAGAGTTTTTCCTACTTCTTTATGTTTTCCATTATGTCTACCTAGCACAGTGTTGGGTACAAAATAGCAGATGCCCAGATTTGAACTGCTGACCATAATGTTAGGGAAATTTATTTGATTTCTTCAGAAACTAAAATCCCTAAGGGCCATAGTCTGTCTCCCATAGACAGGCCAAAAGCTGTGATTCTACTTTCTGTCCTTATTTGTTGGTGTGTAGTTGGATGGTACATTATCTGACATCAGAAGCCAGTGGCAACTTTCCAATCTGTGTTACTAATAGAGATAAATGTGTAGCAGAGGTGGCAAAACTGGCTAAGCGCCTACCAAAGGCAGCCTGAGGGTAAGTTCTGTTTAGCCATTTATTAAAGGCAACATAGCTAGGTGCAGGTTGTACTCTGTCAATACAAGCAACTTGGCACCAAGCTCACATCACTAAATCATACTACCAGGATTTGAGTTTGTGACCCTTGGCAGACAGTATCAGTAAATTAATATGAGTGATTAGCATGAGGACAACCAGAGCTCAGGAAGGTATGGAGTTAGCCAGATCCTACAGTTCCAGCCCTTGTGAGCCCTAGCCATTGTACTCTTCTTTAGAAGAAGCCCCTTCTTTGGGTGGTGTCTAGCCATTGCTGAAAATCTGAATGAGACTGAACATGTAAGTTAAATGTTTCTCCTGTCCTCTGGTCCAGTCAATCTTAGCACATTTGGGGCTTGGTCATGTGCAGCATAGGTATCCTATTTTTGATAGTTTGGGGGCAATAATACAGGAGGGAGGTATGCAGATTTAAGCTAGCCAATTGTAATCAAAATTAAATTTATTTAATAGAAAATGATCCCAGCAGTAACAATGTAAAGTACTACTTAAGAGTGTGGGCTTTGAAAAGAGGATGCTTATAGTTAAACACTGAATTCATCACTTAGCATTGTGAGCTCAGGCCAGTTCCTTAACTTCTCTGTGCCTCTAGTCCTTTACATGAAAAACGGAAATACAGTAAGTTCCTATATAATGGGGTTGTATATTAAATTATTTAACACATGTGTAGTTCTTGGACACATCTGGCACAAATTAAGCTCTCCATAAATATTCACCATCATCGCTACCATCACCACAAAGTCATTGAAATGGGTCAGAACATGAAACACTTACCTGTCAGCATTTTCAGGGACTCTGGAAACCATTTGGCAACCAAATAACTAAACACACAAGTTTAAGGTATAAATTCAGCTGAGTGTTAAACTCTTAAATATGAAGATAGTCACAGAGCTATCCAGCAATAAAAAATACTTAAAATGTGTTATTATTGAATGACATGAAAAGCCTTTATTCTTCCTAAGTTTCTTTGTTAACCCCAACTCAGCTCATGTCTTAAAGGTCTCCATAGACACATTTCACCATGACAAAATATCCGACAATAACCCCAGGCCTCATCCACTTTTGGTGCCCCACAGCTCCTCTGAAAGGCAGAAGACAGAATTCTTTAACGTATTTTTAGAAGAAAATCATGGATACCCAGGGACAAGACTATAGCCATTAAAAATTATTAAAATATGCATATTCTCAGCCCTCCTTTTTCTCTCCTGTTAAAGAGCAAATTCTGGTTTTGCCTGTGCAGCTTCTCCTGCTCCTCTGCCCACTAAGCAGAGAAGCAAGGATGGTTCCTGGAATTCCTGTTGCAAAACTCTGCCAATAGTTAAGAGACAGAACTGAAAAATATTGGGGGAAAGAGGATTTGCGTTTGAAAAGATACATTCCTAATTACAACAAAAAATGACTGAATGACAACAGAACAGAAAAGGGGGCTGGCGTGGGAAGAAGAAAGGAAAATCTAGCAGCTCAGGTGTGCTGGGCTGTTGGGGACAGAATCCCACTGGGCGATGAGACTTCATAAGGAGAGGATTGGGGTGACAGCAGTATCTTTAGAATATGAAGATTGGGTAAAGTGTTGAATATTTTGCATGTGAATTAACCTCCCTCTCCTGTCCCTCTTTTTAGAAGAGTACCTAAATTTGGCCTTCTTCCAAATGAATTTTTCTTTCAGACCATTTGTTTTTAATTCAACACCTAACAAATACCTAGGCCATGTAAGACCTTTCTTGTAGGGTTACACAAAATATCAAACATAAAAGAGTGATGGGGGAGGAGTAACATTTGACTTGTATAAATGTTCAGGAATACCTCTTCAATCAAATTTCAAAGAAGATGGCATTGTGGCTGACTTTTAAATTATAGAGGACCACTGTTTTAGAAATAGTTGCTGTCATTGCATTGAAGTTTCCGACATTGCACAGCAAGAACATGGACTCACTGGAGAAGGGCTGACATGGATTTACCCAAAACCTTGGGGAACAGCAAAGAATCCCCCATGCCTTGTGGTTTCATTTGTACTTTCATATGAAGCAATGGAAGCAGCAACTTAATTAGCAGATAAAGCTACTGCAGCTTCATGGGCTAGAGCCTAGCTGCTCTCTCCCTTCTCTGAAGTGCAATACAAATTAATTTGCCAAAACATCCAAGAGTCATCTTTGTACTAAATGATGCATGATTAAAAAAACACACACACTGGCTATGTCCGCCCTTGCCACATTCATTGCCTTGATTTGCTATACGTTTATGAGATTGCCACTATATTGGGGTGACGACAGCTTGGTAAAAGCCAGGAGGACCCTGGAAATGCACTGTGTTGCTGCTCTGGAAGGCAGAGCTTCAGATTTATTTGTTGCGATTTTGAAGCAAAATATTTCAAAGCAATCTAAAAGCTTGGGAGAGCAGACTTCTCTAATGACCCTATCAATCCTCAACTCTACAGTTTGCCATGGTCTCAAGTGATTTAAAAAATAATAATAACAGTGCAGAGAAGTAGTACCTAAATATCAGCAAATACAAAAAAAAAAAAAAATCTGATCAGTAGGGAAAGAGACAGAGAGACTATGTAGAGGATTAGTCACAGTTTATAAAACATTGATGACTTTTGGCTACTGTGCTTTACTTCAAATGGGAGAAATTCATGCATAACCTATTGAGTAGGATGTCTTCACAGTGAATAATACAGAGCTGAATAATACAGTTTCATTCAACTTTGAGACTCCTTTCATCTTACATAACTACCAGGCAAAGCATTGCGGCTCATATTCCTTGAATTGATTAAGTTGTTAAAGGAGGCTTGTCCAGGCCCTGTGTATTGCTCAGAAATTCTCAGGAGAAAGATTCACCACATCTCTGCCAGTCCCCAAAGGGATAAAGTCTGAACAGGAACAGACATTGCCCAAACACTTCCTCCTGAGATAAACATCTCAGGCTCCTATTTTCGGGAGGACCAAAATACCCTTGTTTCTCTGCCTGCACGCTCGCCTGCTTTCTGAAAGGAAAAGCATTAGTTGGTTTTTACTCATGAGGCCATGGAAGTCTGCACTGTAATTAAATAGTACAATTTCAAAGTTGGCTCTGCCTCTAGCAAAACAGAAGCTATGTTAGTCAAAGGTCTTTATTTCCTTCCTTATAGATCATCAAATTATATATATTTTTAAATGCAAAGAAGAAAAACCCTTACAAGGCAGAAAAACAACTACGTTGAAGAAAAGTCAATAAAGCAATTTGCTCTTCAAGGGACCAACAGAGGTAATTTCCACTTTGATCTTTCATGTCTGCATCCTGGTTTGTACCTGATTTATATAATTTCTAAAGAAAAATCTCCATATTCAATTTTTTATTAAAACCTATTTTGTTGGTTGAGGGCAGAGGCCTTTAATTATCTCCAAGAAGAACATTCTTATTGGATTCCAAAAACGAAGTCGCTCCTAAGCCCAGGGACAAAAGGAGTATGTAACGGTGTATTCATTCATAAGAATGACAAGGAACCCCTTGTAAATTGCTTAAACATTGAGTCAGTGAGTACATTAAAAGTCACAATGAAAACAACAGAGGCCAAAGTGCATGACTTTACAAAAAGTTGTTCAGCAGGTCCTGAAGACTTTCCTTGCCAATTAGGCAGCTCCACATTTACAAAATTTCGTATCAATTTAACATGCAGTTTGCAAAAGGTGAAATTGAGACCCACACAAATAAACTTAGCTAAGATTATCCAATTTACCCCAACTTATCTGCTTAGTGGTGGAGCCAGCAGCATTGCCTCCTGACTCCCAGCCATTCATCCAGTCACCATGAGACTGCAGTAGAGAGCTCTCTTAAAAAGCACTGCACACTGAGGCTGTTGGCAAGATGCCAAAACATCAGGAGGCTATGGTCAAGTGTTTTAAAAATGAAATCAATCATCTGCATGTTTAAGTGGCATAATACCAAATAACCAACTCACTAAATGCTTAAATGTTGAAAGCCTGGCCATCACCTAAGTCTTTATAGCTACTAAGGTAGCTTTAAATGAATTGCAATTACCTTGTATTAAATGATGTTCCTCTTGTCGTTTGGGGAATTCTTCCTTCTTACTAGTTCAAAAGAGTTTGTGCCTTCAAAAAGTGAAAAAATACTTCCTTTTTCATGATCACTAATAAGATTAAATTAATTACAAACATCTTACTGGTTGAAACTAGAAAAACACAATTACATACTTGAGGATTTCTTGAGGAAAGAGAAAACTGCTGACTTCAGTGCCACATTCTACATCAGTGATTGCCACTAAGTGACTCTATTATTCTGTATACATATACATAGTAAAAAGCATGTCTTTTATGTATGGCTGCAATCAAGATGTATGAGACGGAGGAAGTTGGTGATCAAAGGACTGATGAGAAAGAGAAACCCTCAGAGGCTTTCTGAGGGGGCTGAGGGAGCTATAAAGGGGATCAGAATGGACCCTGGCAAGTAAAGGAAAGTCATCTGGGGAAAATGAGAAAGATGATGCTGATAATAAGCAAAAGGAAGGAAGCTCTCCTCTGCCTACAACCCCCACCTGCAGTGGTGAATACCTACTGCCATCAGCAAATTAACCCTGGAGATTTGGAGAATCAAACTCAAGTATCAGGAAGACATGCCTTTGCTTGAGGGAAGTAGAATAGAAAAGCCCCCCCTTTTATTCAGCCTGGATACAGACTGGATAAATCCAGCAGAAGTTTTAGAATTTGAGAGAATATCTGAAGAAAAGCCTAGCCAGCATAATTACTATTGCTTTATGTTCATTAAACTTAAGTCTGTGTTAAAAGTGCTTTTCATATATTCCCAGGAGGGCTGGCAAAGAAGAGTGGGAAATGCTGAGACATCAATATTTATGAAGCTAATTATCTGGGGGAATCTGTGGAGGAATCCACTCACCCTGGTATGACACACATCTGTTTCTACATGGCTAGTGCATTCTGCTCTTAGATAATTCAGCTATTCATTGTCAGCCAAGGTTTACTGAGAACCTGCTATGTTCCAAGATTTGCAAGGTGCTGAGGTTAAAATGTTGAAATACTATCAAGTTGAAATGTGATTATAATCACCTTCCAACTGTTTCAATAATCCTTAAGACCAGAGACAGATAAACTCCAGGATCAGGAATAACTTCCAATTTCTAGCCTTTATTTGCTTACATAATGAATTTTTAGACTTAACCACTTCAGTCAACTGAATAAGAAATCAACTGAAAAATCAATAAGAAAAAATAAACCGAAGTGCAGTCTTCTTGAGTTGAAAATTTTTTGCACCTTTGAGATTCTTAAATCAGTTATTTGTGTAAGGACACACCATTTTTTTTTTTTTTAAAAGACACTCCATTCTCCCTGTTGAAAATAGGGAAAGGAATTATACTGCCCTCATTTTTCTTAGACTATTTACTTTAGAAAACTTATATAAATACTTTCTCCTCTCTTTGAAATGTATATAAATTCTTTTGAAAATTAAATAGTTGGATGGCCCAGGAAAATCAGCCTCAAAAACCTGGAAGCCATCTCTTTGAAATGTAAACATCAAGGGAAACCAGCATCCCTATGTCTCCGTTTCCATGGGAGGGTAGCACCTTCACTTAGATGGGAACCATGCCCTAATTGTAAAACTCCCTCCTATCATAAAAGTATCAGAATTTTCCTTTGAATAAAACAAATACGTTAGCATTCATAGTAACCCCCACTACCAGGTATAGTTAGGATGAATTATGTGACAAATGATGCTGTGAAGTCCTCTTACTTTTAGGACTAGATGTTGTTTTTTGTTTTGTTTTGTTTTTGAGATGGAGTTTCACTCTTGTTGCCCAGGCTGGAGTGCAGTGGTGCAATCTCGGCTCACTGCAACCTCCAACTGCTGGGTTCAAGCAATTCTCCTGCCTCAGCCTCCCTGAGTAGCTGGGATTACAGACTCCCACCACCACACCCAGCTATTTTTTTTTTTTTTTTTTTTTTTTTTTTAGTAGAGATGGGGTTTCGTCATGTTGGCTAAGCTGGTCTCGAACTCCTGGCCTCAGGTGATCCGCCTGCCTTGGCCTCCCAAACTGCTGGGATTACAGGCGTGAACTACTGCACCTGGAAAGGACTAGGTATTGTTTTTATTGAGAACATGTGCATAATGGGTTGTGTCAGCTTGGCTATATAAATGGGTGAAATTTATTTCTGTCTTTGCAATCTCTTACTGAATTGTTTGTGATGCAGATTGCATACTGGTTTAATCCTTCTTTAATAAAAACTGTGTTTCTGTTTCTACTACCTTTATGGAGAAATGTCCTGGGTTGAAGAAGATTTTGTTTTTAATTATATTTCCTCAACATCTGCAATTGTTTTTCTCCATTTTCTCCAGTAGAATATGAACTCTGTAAACCCAAAGGCTGTGTCTGTTTTGTTCACCATTGCATTTCTATGGTCTGGCTCATTTGCACACTGAAGGTATTCAGTAAATATCTGTTAATGGACAGACCATCAAGATTTCTGAGAGAAGAAGCTTCAGATGACGAAGAAAATTGAAGGTCATTGAAGAAAATTGTGACTTGCCAACAATGCAAGGCTTGTCCACAAAATAAAATTCAGTAAAGCCATGCTGTGAGAAGACCACTGGTTTCTACATTCTTCTCATATCCCTTCCCTTCTCCTCCCTGCCTTCTCAACAAAAAGTAAAATCTCCACAACAGGGGTTACCACCACCTGCTGTGGTACAAACATGAACTATTCTCTGGAATTGTTAAGTTGGATAAAACCCTACTTTTCAAACAGAAAAGCTAGCTTGTAGTAACATTATCTCTAAAGAGAATACAGCAAAGTGGGAAATCTGCATAATTACCTCTGTAAATCAGAGAACTAGGTAAAAATACCATTGACTCTATAAAACAAGAGTAAGAATGATAACCCCTTACACTGGTGAACAAATTAACAGTGTGCAGTTGATTGTGTAGCCCTCATCTCATTTGGCCCTAGGAACAATTCTGTGAGGTAAAAAGGCAAAGTATAATTATTCCACAGCAGAGATACAGAAACCAAGGCTCATGAGACTTATGACTTCCTCAAAGTCTGGCATGTAAGCAGAAAAAAGAAATTGACACTGGGACTCTGTCCTTTAGATTTCTATTCTCTTGCCCTTTCTATTTGCTCTCATTATTTCCTAACCCTTAACAGTAGAGTAAGCGATAACCATAAAGTCTTTCCCCAAATAACCCTGCTAACCACAGTGTCAAGCTAGGGACTGACTCAAATCTATCCCGACTTTCTGAGGTCCCTGTGCTGTGCCATGAGACCTGCTTAGTCTTCATGTGCATCTCATTGACATGAAGCTGCCATGCTTTTGCCACCTGGGATTTCTGCCACTTACCTTGCACTTGGCTGTCCCTGACCTCCAATTAAGACTCACTGATGTCTCCACCGTCAGTGAGTCTTAATTGGAGTAGCAAACCCTTCTCCTAGTGTCTACTTTTCCTAGATGGAGGAGGGGTGATAATTGCGAAATCAGGGATTCTTAAAAGTTACTGAAAGTTGAAGCCCAAGAATATGAAGAAAAAAGGAGAAATCATTTTCAGAGGTATGAGGCCAGTTAGAACCAGAGGATATGTATTGGTATTTATTCAATAAACATTCACTGAGTACTTTCCATGTGCCAGGATTGGGTGTGCAATAATGAATAGAATGTGGACCCTGCCTCTAGGACTTCACAATAGAATGAGAGAAAGGTAGAGAAAAGCAAATGAATCATTAATATAATTCAATTTTACAAGTGTTTCAATAGTAGCATCAACCAACTAGAATAATCATCCAACTAGAAATAGAATATTTATCTAAATAGAAAGAAAGAGAAAGTTTCACAAAATTCTAGAATTGAATAATAAATTTGTCCAATATAAACACTTCTGAAAGTGAAGTAGGTAAATAAATAAAGCAAGTATTTACTTTGGATTTTATGGAGGAGCCTGAAAAGTGCTGGAAGTTAAATTCTTTAAAGCTACCAAGTTCCTACTACATACCAGGCCCCAGCCTGTACAGTGGATGCAAAAACCAAATAAGACAAAAAAAGCATAAGCACACAGCAAAATGAAGGCAGACATGTAAACTCACCATTATGGAGGCTGTGACAAACTGAACCAAATATGCTACAAAAACAGAGGGGATTTTTAAATAAAACAGGGAAGTCAAGAGAGAGTCTCAAGATATGTGATCCTTAAACTGAGGTAAAGAGTGGAAAGGCGTTTACTAAGTTAAAATGGAGAAAAGAAACCATTTTAGAAAGAAAAAATAGAACGTGAAGAAACCACAGATGCTCAAAAAGCCTGCCAGGTTTGAAAACTAAAAGAAGACTTCATGATTAAAGGGTGGGCATGCATGTGGCTTAGTGCAAGATGCTTCAGAAACAGGCAGCTCAGGAAAACCTTCTATGGTAAACTGGGCACTTGAACTTGATGCTGAAAGCTATTGAAGGATGTGAAACAAAATAGAACCTGTTTGGAATTGCAACTTAGTCTACTCTAAAGGAGGCTACAGGACTAGGGATAGGGAAGATCTAAGTAGAAGATGCAGAGGACACAGTTCTCTGCTTTAGGGACTACTTTTTACCTATTTTATAATGATAAGGCAGCATGGTTCAGGCTGGTAGGTTCTTCCCCAGCCCCAGGGATGGACGAGTGGCTTCATTCCCAAGGGTCCAGTTAGAATACTCCTTCCCCACAACCTATCCCTACTATTTAGGCAAGGGCTTGATATACAGGATATACTTTAAAAATATTATTAAATGTTATTAAAAATAGCTTTGTAGATGCTACTGCAGAGAGTTTCTAGAATTCTTGAAGTTTAGGGGTTGTAGTTTATGGCATTATAATAAGCGTTACTAAAACAGGAAAGGATAAGGAGGCAGGTGTTGTCATTGTGTTCAAATTAACATTTATTAAGCATACTCTGCATGCCAAGTGCAAAATGAGGAGCTGAAGTAGGGCTGGTGGAAATGCAAACATGAATAAAACACAGTTCTTCTAAATATTTCACAGTTCTTTTCCCTAAATATCTCACCTTTCATTATTATTCTATATAAAATTTTCAAAATGCATAACATAAAATAAAGGAATACGGTTGTTCAGAAGAAAAGTAGGTAACTTGTAGTTGTTGCTGTTAAGGATCAGGAAAGGCTCTGAAGAGGATAGTTTTGAGTTGGACCTGGGGTGAATGAGATTGGATGGATGAAGATGGGGACAAAATTGATATACTCTCTAGTCAAAGAGGAGGAGATTAAAGATCATTAACACTAATCTCAGGATGGCAGAAGAGAAGGAATTTTACAAGACACTAAAATTACTTAGGAAAGGAAAGCAAGCAGTGGCATTGGAGACAATAGGTTAATCCCAAACAATAAGAAACAGCCAGTGGTTGAGAAGTGGCTCTGGAAAGCAAGGGGACACAAATAGGAAGGGGGGCAGGGTTTCTCTAAAAGTGGGAAAAGGGAATGGAGCTACTGAATAAAGGATGGCCTCTCCACGTTGTGGTGAAGGTCCCAGGGGCCATAGCAGAGACAGATGCAGGAGAGATTAAGTGGAGCTTGAGAACTGCTGGCATGCAGGATCCACATTGGCCTCAGACTGGAGAAGGCAAGAGTGAGCAAACTGCTGCTGTAAAGAGAATGAGGTCAGCAGAGAGGTGGGGGGATGGAGCAGAGATACCTCAGCCAATGGGGAGAGTTCAGTTTACAGAAATACAATCATCTGTCTTCTTGTTAATGCTCCCTCCATCACTCTGGTTTCTAAGTTCAGAATTCACACTGGAAAGCAATCATATACACAGTGGGGTAGGATTTAGGCTTTTTCTGCTGCTTTTCTTTTACCCTTATTTTAGCTTTAATGTATTAGAATCAAATGGAAGTTAAGCTTATCATGAGATTCTAATACTTGATGGCACAAAGTCCTTGGCGTAGTATCTGCAGGCAGCAGTGTCTTCTCCAGGCTTCCCTAGCTCCTAAGTCCAAAATATTTCTAAGTACATATATATTTATTTTTGCTATCATAATTGATTTATGAGCATTTTTCTTCTCAAGCTATATAGAGGATTCTGTCACATTTTTTAAATCCTTGATAAATTTCCTCATATGAAATTATGCCAAAAACTAGAATTCAGGAATTAATCCCAATAATTTCTGCTGCTGATGAGATATTGGTAAAGAGGGAAAGATGAAGTTTTTATCTATTTTCTTCATATAAATGAGGACAGAAACAAAAATGGATCAGTTCAAGCCAAGCAATTATCCAGAGAGCCAATCTAATTTCTTTTACAATTTTTAATTACCAAGTAATTCAAGCAATATTCTTCTCATAAAAAGTTCCAATAATAAAAGCAAAAGTCCCCAATTACCACAATACTCAATCCTACTTCCCTCTTTGGAAGTACTCACTATTATTAGTTTAATGGTTATCCTTTCAGAACTTTTTCTATTTGTTTAACATATACAGGCGTAGTCTGAGTGTTATTTAATGTACATGATATCACATGCTTTCCTAACTTGACACACCCTTGAGATATAGGTAAGTTCAAGCATTCCAACCGACTTCCTCCTTTTTAACTTCTACATATCATTTGTATTAGGGTAACATTAGCTACTTCAACAAGTAAATCTCAAAATATCAATGGATTAAAACAGGAGAAGTTTACGTCTTATTCAAGTACCAGTCCAGTGAGGGTGATGCAGGTCCACAGGTAGTTTTCCTTCATTCAAAAACCCAACTCCTTCTGTATGGTTTTTGGCTACTTTCTAGGGTTCTCTGATTATCTGTATTCAGTCAGCAGAAGTGGATGGAGAAGGTACATCTACTTTTTAAAAGTTATGGCCTAAAAGTGACACACATTACTTACACTAATCTTATACTAACAATTTCAAGGGAGATTTAGAAATTGCCAATTTAATTATTCTGCCATTGATGGGTTATCTTTAGTCTTTGTCCTTATGAGTAATGCTACAATGAATGTTTTCGTGCCTGCCTTTGTAAAAACATGGACAAGTACTTCTCTGGGGTAGAAAATGAGATATATAAGTGATAGCTTAAAGAATGTTCACATTTTTTATTTTAGTGGAGACTGCCAGATTGTTCTCAAGAAAAGGCTATACCAATGCATACTCCATCAACAATGTATCTTATTAATACAAGCTGCTATCAGTTGTTTATATTTTCACTAATACAAAAAATAAAGATGATATTTAGTTGCTCTAATTGCATTTCCAAGATTTCATAGTGATGTTGAGCATCTTCTAATATGTGTAATATCTATTTATATGAATACATCTCACATTGATTAGTCATAACTTTTGCACATCTTGTTTGGTTACAGGTATAACAAAACGTTCAAATGGAACTATGGCAGTACAGTTTTAACTGAGGCCATAGAACATGTGATCAGCCTCATCAACATTACAAAATGAGCTATGAGAAGGCAAAACCAGGACTTTCAAAGCAGATGGTTAGGAACCAGTTTGGGGATACTTTGCTGAATACCTACCTCCAATCCATAAACTAATATTGAGGGGCTGAGAAAGATAAGAGATACTGGAGAGGAATTCAGGAGAGAGGTGGAAGGATTATAGAGATAGAAGGGGCTTAGAAGTAGAAGATACATTTCTCTTTATCAAAATCAGGGAAACGGACATTAAAGATGACCCCTCCCAATCTATAACTTGAACTATGTTGTGTGGAGCTTGGGGACAAAGGAGCCTGAAGTCTGAATCACTACTGAGAAATCTAAACAGCAGTTACTATGGATAGCCGGCCACTCTTCAGGCAGAAGATAAGTTTAATGGTAAAAAGAATGCATGTGATTTCCCTTGACCAGAAGTTGTCCATGCAAAAGAAGAGCTGGCTTAAGTTTATCCCAAATTGTATTCTAAAGGCCAGTTGGAGGGGTAAAGTGATCTTAGTAGTGAGAAGCTGGAAGTATATTACTGCTGCTTAGTGGCTAAAGAAAGAATAAGAAGTAATTTCTTCTGAAGAATCCATTTACCATTATCATGGTTGTATTAGTTTTCATGCTGCTGATGAAGACATACCCAAGACTGGGTAATTTAAAAATAAAAAAAGGTTTAATGGCCTCACAGTTCCACATGGCTAGGGAGGCCTCAGAATTATGGCAGAAGACAGAAGGCACACCTTACACAGTGGCAGGCAAGAGAGAATGAGAGCCAAGTGGAAGGGGAAACCCCTTATAAAACCATCAGATCACATGAGATTTATTCACTATCATGAGAATAGTATGGAGGAAACTGTCCCCAGCATTTAATTGTCTCCCACCAGGTTCCATAACACATGGGAATAATGGGAGCTACAATTCAAGATGAGATTTTGGTGGAGACACAGCCAAACCATATCAATGGTGAACTGCAGGAGAGGAGACCCCAATGATGGGGTGAAAGAAGTCTCCAAAATCTCTACAAATGAAGAATAATATAACTGACCCAATGGAGCTGAAAAACACAACATGAGAATTCTACAATGCAACCACAAATATCAATAGCAGAATAGACCAAGCAAAGGAAAGAATCTCAGAGCTTGAAGACTATCTTTCTGAAATAAGATAGGCAGACAAGAACAGAGAAAAAAATGAAAATGAATGAATAACATCTCTGAGAAATATGGAATTACGTAAAAAGACTGAACCTATGACTGATTAGGGTACCTGAAAGAGATGGGGAGATCAGAACTAAGTTGGAAAACATACTTCAGGATATCATTCAGAAGAACTTCCCCAACCTAGAAAAACAGGTTAGCATTCAAATTCAGGAAACCCAGAGAACACCAGTAAGATACTCCATGAGAAGTTTAACCTCAAGACATGTATCATCAGATTCTCCAAGGTCAAAATGAAAGAAAAAATGTTAATGGCAGCAAGAGAGAAAGGCCAAGTCACCTACAAAGAAAAGCCTATCAGATTAACAGCAGATCTCTCAGTGGAAACCATACAAGCCAGAAGAGATTGAGGGCCAATATTCAACATTCTTGAAGAAAAATAATTTCCAAACCATAATTTTATATCCTGCCAAAGTAAGCTTCATAAGCAAAGGAGAAATAAGATCCTTTTCAGACAATTAAATGCTGAGCAAATCCGTCACTGTCAGGCAGGCCTTTCAACAGCTCCTGAAAGACGCTCTAAATATGGAAATGAAAAACTGTTACAAAAAGCACACTGAAGTACACAGATCAGTGAAACTATGAAGCAACCACATAAACAAGTCTGCAAAATAACCATTTAGCATCATGACGACAGGATCAAATTCACACATGGCAATATTAACCTTAAATGTCAATAGGCTAAATGCAGGAGAATCACTTGAACCCGGGTGGTGGAGGTTGCATGAGCCACAATCATGCCACTGCACTCTAGCCTGGGCAACAGAGTGAGATTCCATCTCAAAATAATAAATAAATAAATAAATAAATAAATGTCCAATTAAAACACACAGAATGGCAAGCTGGATAGCGTGGAGACCCATTAGTATGCTGTCTTCAAGAGACCCATCTCAAGTGCAAAGACACATATAGGCTCAAAATAAAGGGATGGAGGAAATTTTAATAAGAAAATGGAAAACAGAAAAAGCAGGGGTTGCAATTCTAGTTTCTCACAAACAGACTTTAAACCAACAACGACAAAAAAAGACAAAGGGCATTATATAATGGTTAAGGGTTCAATTCAACAAGAAGAACTAACTATCTTAAATATATATGCATCCAATACAGCAGGAGCACCTAGATTCATAAATCAAGTTCTTAGAGACCTACAAAGAGACTTAGTCTCCCACACAATAATAGTGGGAGACTTTAACACCCTACTAACAATACTGGACAGATCATCAAGACAGAAAATTAACAAAGATATTCAGGACCTGAACTCAACTCTGGATCAAGTGGACCTGCTAGATATCTACAGAACTCTCCCCCTAAAAACAACAGAATATACATTCTTCTCATCATCACATGGCACTTACTGTAAAATTGATGACATATTGGAAGTAAAACACTCAGCAATTCTTTGAAGCTAATGACAAAAAAGAAACAGTGTACCAGAATCTCCACCCAGAATCTCTGGGACACAGCCAAAGCAGTGTTAAGAGGGAAATTTATAGAACTAAAAGCCCACATCAAAGAGCCAGAAAGATCTCAAATCAACAACCTAACATCGCAACTAAAAGAACTAAAGAACCAAGAGCAAACAAACCCCAGTGCTACAAACACAAGAAATAACCAAGATCAGAGTAAAACTGAAGGAGATTGAGACACAACAAACCCTTCAAAAAATCAGCGAATCAAGGAGCTGTTTTTTTCAAGAAAATTAATAAAATAGACCACTAGCTAGACTAATAAGGAAGAAAACCAAATAGACACAATCAGACAAAAAGAGGGATATCACCACTGACCCCACACAAATACAAACAACCATCAGAGAATATTATAAACACCTCTATACACATGAACTAGTAAATCTAGAATAAATAGATAAATTTCTGGACACATACACCCTCCCGAGACTGAACCAGGAGGAAATTGAATCCCTGAAGAGGCCAAAAACAAGGTCAGAAATTGAGGCAGTAATAAAGAGCCTACCAACCAAAGGAAAAAAAAAAAAAAAGCAGCACCAGATGAATTTACAGCTGAATTCTACCAGAGGTACAAAGAAAAGCTGGTGTCACTTCCACTGAAACTCCTCCCTAACTCCTCCCTAACTCATTTGATGAGACCAGCATCACCCTAATACCAAAACCTGGCAGAGGCACAACTAAAAAAGAAAACTTCAGTCCGATATCACTGATGAACAGTGATGCAAAAATCCTCAATAAAATACTGGCAAGCCGAATCCAGCAGCACATCAAAAAGTTTACCTGTCACAATAGAGTTAGCTTCAGCCTGGGATGCGATGTTGGTTCAACATACACAAATCAATAAATGTAATTCATCATATAAACAGAACTAAAGACGGAAACCATATGATTATCTCAATTGATGCAGAAAAAGGCCTTTGATGAAATTCAATATCCCTTTATGTTTTTATGTCAAAAACTCTCAATAAAATAGGTATTAATGGAACATACCTCAAAATAATAAGCCATATATGACAAACTCACAGCCAATATCATACTGAATGGGCAAAAGCTGGAAGCATTCCCCTTGAAACCAGCGTAAGACAAGGACGCCCTCTCTCAACACTCCTAATTCAACATAGTATTGGAACATCCAGCCAGGGCAATCAGGCAAGAAAAACAAAATTAAAGAATATTCAAATAGGAAGAGAGCAAGTGAGGAAGTCAAATTATCTGTGTTTGCAGATGACATGATCCTATATCTAGAAAACCCCTTTGTCTCAACCCAAAAGCTTCTTAAACTGATAAACAACTTCAACAAAGTCTCAGGATACAAAATCAATGTGCAAAAATTGCTAGCATTCCTATGCACCAACAGCTGGCAAACAGAGAGCCAAATCATGAATGAACCCTTGTTCAAAATTGCTACAAAGAGAACAAAATACCTAGGTATATAGCTAACAAGGGAAGTGAGGGACCTCTTCAAGGAGAACTACAAATCACTGTTCAAAGAAATAAGAGAGGACACAAATAAATGGAAAAACATTCCATGCTCATGGATGGGAAGAATCAATATCATAAAAATGGCCATGCTGACCAAAGTAATTTATAAATTCCTTGCTATTCCCATTAAACTACCATTGAAATTCTTCACAGAATTAGAAGAAAACTCTTTTAAAATTCATATTGTACCCCCCCAAAAAAGGAGCCCATAGAGACAAGACCATCTGAAGCAAGCAAACAAACAAACAAAGTTGGAGGCATCACATTATCTGACTTCAAACTATGCTACAAGGCTACAGTAACCAAAACAGCATGGCAAAAAACAGACACACAGACCAATGGAACAGAACAGAGAACTCAAAAATAAGACTGCTCACCTACCAGCATCTGATCTTCAACAACCTTGACAAAAACAAGCAAGGGGGAAAAGGATGCCTTATTGGCATGGGCAAAGATTTCATAAGAAAACCTCCAAAAGCAATAGCAACAAAAGCAAAAATTGACAAGTGGGGTCTAATTAAACTAAAGAGCTCCTATACAGCAAAAGAAACTATCATCAAAGTGAACAGACAACCTACTGAATGGAAGAAAATTCTTGCAACCTAATCATCTGACAAAGGTCTAATATCCAGTGTCTACAAGGAACTTAAATTCACAAGAAAAAACAAACTATTCCATTAAAAAGTGGGCAAAGGACATGAACAGACACTTCTCCAAAGAAAACATTTATGCAGCCAACAAACACATGAAGAAAACCTCAACATCACTGATCACTAGAGAAATGGAAATCAAAACTACAATGAGATACCATCTCACACCGGTCAGAATGGAGATTATTAGAAAGTCAAGAAACAAGATGCTGGTGAGGTTTGGGGAAAAATGAACACTTTTACACTATTGGTGGGAGTGTAAATTAGTTCAACCATTTGGAAGATAACGTAGCAATTTCTCAAAGACCTAGAGGCAGAAATACCATTTGACCCAGCAATCCCATTACTGGGTATATACCCAAAGGAATAGAAATCATTCTATTATAAACATGCAAGCATGCATATGTTCATTACAGTACTATTCACAATAGCAAGGACATGGAATCAACCTAAATGCTCATCAATGATAGACTGGATAAAGAATATGTGGTATATATACACCATGGAATACTATGCAGCCATAAAAATGAAGGAGATCGTGTCTTTTGCAGGGACATGGATGGAGTTGGAGGCCGTTATCCTCAGCAAATTAACACATGAACAGAAAATCAAACATCACATGTTCTTTCTCACTTATAAGTGGGAGCTGAATGAGAGCACATGGACACATGGTGGTAACAACACACACCAGGGCCAGTCAGAGGAGCTGGAAGAGGGAGAGCACCAGGAAAAATAGCTAATCGATAGCTGGGAGAGGGAGACCACCAGGAAAAATAGCTAATCGATGTTGGGCCTAATTCCTGGGTGATGGGTTGATGTGTGCAGCAAACCACCATGGCACACATTTACCTATGTGATAAACCTGCACATCCTGCAAATATATGCAGGAACTTAAAAGCTGAAGAAAAAAAAAAAAACTCAAATGTGCCCCACACAGTGTGGATATCAACAATTGACAACACCAGTCAAATAACATATACAACATACATGCCTCTCACTTCTCATCTCCCAACTTTTTCCTAACTTCAACCCTGGAAGAACAACATACATCCTAGTAAGTAGAAGAAGAAGAGAAAAACACAGGTTGGGAATATTGGAGTTATGGGGAAGGATTGTCTACACATCAATTCCTATGTAGGCTGACTCAGAAGTTTACATCTTCCACATGATCTTCCCAGGTTAAAAACTTCAAGGACAGTGGCCATGTCAGACCAGGAGAACAAAACAGGAGACTCTTCCAAACTTGAGAAACTTGAAAAATCAAGTTGTATCACTAAATTTATATCAAGCGTTGAGTTTGCTGGGATTTCATGATAGAGTAGCACTAAGAGAGGAGATACACACATCACTTGGCAAGAGGAATGAGCGATGTGAAAAGAACCTAGATCGGCTGGACCCTCTCAGGAAAAGACAGGACCAGAATGCCATGTTTTCTTCTCAAGGAGGCTCTTTCTGCCTATCTACCCCTAGGTCCTATGAAACAAAGAAAAATAATTTACCCTAAACAACCTAACAGGCATGAATTACCAAGCAGGTAAAGTATTGGCGATTATCTGAATTCAGTAGACACACAGTGTCTGACAATATTAAATATCCTTTCAGCCTGATTTAGTGTGTCTTTAGAGGAATTAATACATTTTAAATGCTTAGAAATGTGTCTGACAAAGGGTACATTCTCAATAAGTATTATGATTATTATGAAAAAATAATCAAGTTCTGTATAAAAAATTTAAATTATCTGGTGGGTGATTTTGTTCACTGCTTATATTGACATCAAGGTGTGATGCAATTTCTATTTTGTTCAACAATAATTGCCTTTGTTTCAGTCCCCTGAGAAAAGAGTATGTGTGTGTGAGTGTGTGAGTGCATGTGTGTGTGTGTGTGTGCACGTGTAGCATAAAATTTCAAATAATTACTGAAATAAATAAAATTAAACCATATTATCACAACAGAACCTGTAACTCTGCAAGGTAGGGACTGTTGTATTACTGTGAAAGCCACATAAGATATGGACTTTAACATCATAGCTCAAAGCCACCTATTTTTTCCCTAGTAATTGCACATTTAAAATAACCATGAAAGAGTCAATATAAAGTAAGGCAAGTTGGAAAGAGCTTGACTATCTGTAATGGGAAGCCCAGGCATAATAACCTTAGGCAGTGAGAAGTGATCTGAAACAAGAAGACTGCAGCGTTGCCGAAATAGACTTGGCTGCAGGTAATTGACAGTCTACAACTAATCACAAGTTTTCAGCAACTAAACCCAACTCTATTTAGAGTCTCCCTTCCCCAAGAAGGATCTAAATAGAGAAACTTCTAACGGCTGCCTGCTCTTGTAGGGGCAGCTTCCAGCAGATGGGCAGTGCCAGGACAAAAAGCCTAATAGAGGTGCATTATGGACTCATTCATGTGGATTTGCTCTTCCACTTGGTTTGCCAAAACCAGTAAGAAAATCCTCTTGGAAACCTCAAGTTTATCCTTGCAATTGAGATCAGATTTATCTAAATAAAGGAAAAAAAATGGCACTGATTTATTTAGTACTACCCATTTTTAGAAAAGTTGCATAATAATCAGCATAGTCACCTTTTCTTGGCAGTTTGGAAAATTTCTAAGATGCCAGAAATTCAAGTTCACAGAAACAGAACTTCCTAGAAACCTCACATTCAGGAAACTAAATATCTCCCACTTCAGTCTAGGAGGTGAGTAATGTGGGAATAGGGAAGGGTCTAAGGTGCCAGCCACTGCTAGACTTAACTCTGGCAGGCCTCACTGGGCCTCACCAGTTGCACACAGTAGGTGCTTCCTTGATGTTTGTCCCATTCCTTATAGCTACAATTTGTCCTTGTTCCATAAAGATTATAATTTCTTAATTTTTAAATAATTTCAACTTTTAGATTTAGGGAGTACAAGTGCAGGTTTTTGTTACATAGGTATATTGTGTGACACTGAGTTTTGGATATGAGTGATCCCATCACCCAAGTAGTAAGTGTAGTACCCAATAGGCAATTTTTCAGTTTTGCCTCCCTCCCTCTCACCCCCGTACAGTAGTTCCCAGTGTTTATTATTCTCATCTTTATGTCCATATGTACTCAGTGTTTATCTCCCACTTATAAGTGAGAACATGCAGTATTTGGTTTTCTGTTTCTGTTAATTTTGTTAAGATGATGACCTCCAGCTGAATCCACATGGCTGCAAAAGACATGATTTCATCCTTTTTATGGCTGCATAGTATTCCTGATATATGTGTACCACATTTTCTCTAACCAGTCCTTTGTGGAGCAGCACTTAGGTTGATTCCACATCTTTGCTCTTGTGAATAGTGCTACAATGAACATACTTGTGTGTCATTTTTGTAGAATGATTTATTTTCCTTTGGGTTTATACCCTGTAACTGGATTGCTGCTGGGCTGAATGGCAGTTCTGTTTAATGCTTTCCATAGTGGCTGAACTAATTTACATTACCACCAACAATGTATAAGCATTCAATTTTCTCTGCAGCCTTGTCAGCATCTGTTTTTTGCTGCTGCTGTTGTTGTTTTTACTTTTTAATAATAGCCATTCTGACTGATGTGAGATGGTATCTCACTGTGGTTTTGATTGGCTTTTCTCTGATAATTAGTGATAATGTGCATTTTTTCATATGTTTGTCAGCTGCTTGTATGTCTTCTTTTGAGATGTGTCTGTTCATGATGAAATGTTTTATCATCATTGGCATAAACTTGCCATCAGATAATGAATAGGTAGGTAGTGGATAATGAATAGGTAGGTGGAGAAACTGAATATTGTCACTCAGTGAGAACACACAGACCATCAGAAGAGATGCTGTGTCTCTCAGTCTATAAATGCAAAGTGTACAGAAAAGGACTCTTCCACCATCTTCTTCATGGCCTAGACAAAAATTCTGCCCAGTCAGAGACCCAGAAGGAGTGAGATGGAGGGATAGAAGGTGAGGACAAAGAAGAAAATGGGTCTAGCAACCTTTGCACATGAGCTAGAGGTGATCAGAAAGAGAAGCCAGATGAAAGTTTGTTGGTCAGTTCAAGTGCTGGGTTGGATAATATTCCACAGGAATTAATATCCACTCAGAATCTATGAGAGCCTATTTAGAAATATGGGCTTTGCAGATGTAAACACATTAAGATGAGGTCATACTGGATAAAGTGGTCCTGAAATCCAATTTGGCTTATATCCTTATACGAGGGAAATGTGGACACAGAGACACAGAGAGGAGAATGCTGTGTGGAGACAGGGGCAGAAATTGGAGTAATTGTCCTTTCTACAAGTTGTATTTTGTGTAATCAAGTACCAAGAAGTTAATATGGCAGTGTTATCACAACATGTATCACATAATTTCAGTACATTTTTTGACTCTTCAGCAAACATTTCATTTTAATTTCCAACTTTCATTTTAAGTTCAGGGGTACATGTGCAGAATGTGCAGGTTTATTACATAGGTAAACGTGTGCCAGGGTAATTTGCTGCACAGATCATACCATCACCTAGGTATTAAGCCCAACATCCATTAGCTATTCTTCCTGATACTTTCCCTCCTCCCACCCCCACTTTCTGACAGGTCCCAGTGTGTGTCGTTCCCCCAGATGTGTCCACGTGTTCTCACCAGTCAGCTCCCACTTATAAGTGAGAACACATGGTATTTGGTTTTCTGTCCCTGCAGACAAACATTTTTTGAAAGAAAGAAAAAGAGGAAGCAAGAGAGAGAGAGAGAAGGGGAGGGGGGAAAGAAGAGGTGGAAGAGGAAGAAAGGGAATAGACTGCCTTTGAAATCACCTAGCGTTATGCTCTCATTTTGCAAATGAGGCAACTGAGACTCAAAGAAGTAAATTGACCAATGGGAGCAAAGAAGTCACTGTTACTCCAGGTTGCTGTTGTGCAACTCCAAAACACGTAGAATAGAGTGGTGGTTTCTTAAAAGGAAGCTAGAAACAGATGGAAGGATAAAAAGTATAGTAAATAACATTATATTTACTAAATGATATTCTACATTATTCTATGTAAGATATTAGAAAAAGGTATATTAAAAAATAAGGAAATTGGTGTCTCTGAACCACACTGCTATAGACTGAATGTTTGTGTTCTCTCAAAATTCATAGGTTGAAACTCTAATCTCCAGCATAATGGCTTTTGGAAATGGGGTCTTTGAGAGATAATTAGGGTGAGATGAGATCACGAGGGCAAGACTCTGGTCTGATAGAACTTGTGCCCTTATAAGAGACACCAAAAAGCTGTTGCTCTCACTCTCTCTCTCCCTGTCTCTCATTCCCCTCTTCCATCCTCATTCCACCATGTGACAACAGAGGGAGAAGGTGGCTGTTTGCAAGACAGAAAGAGAGTCCTCATCACCATGGCCCAACCATGCTAACACCCTGATCCTGAACTTCCAGACTCCAGAACTGTGAGAAATAAATATCTATTGTTTAACCTACCCAGTCTTTGGCATTTTGTTATAGCTACCTGAGCTGAATAAGACACATACATATGTGAAATAAATCCTGGACAAACCACACCAGTCTTCTTTCTTGATTTCCCATCTGGAGTATCCTTTGTTTCTCATATTAACCTCCTCCCTACCACATGCACGCGCACACACACACACACTCCTGCTACAATTATACACAAAGGCTGTGAGCTGCACAAAGGCGAGGATCTGGATCCCATTAATCTTTTATCCCTCGTCCTGTCTAGCATCATATCTAACTCCAAGCAGCCTCTCATTAAATATCTGTTGAAGTAAATAGAATTGACTGTTGAGCACTTATCAATCCCTAGATGAGGCTCTTTCCAGCCAGAAAAGAGATTGGCAGGTCCCAACAGGGTTAGTATGCAGCTTTTCCTCCACTAAGATTTAAGAAACTGCGTGCAGATTCCACCAGCCTTCTGAGCATCCAGAAATCGATGACAACAAATGGTATTGTCAAAGGGCCAGGTCATGGGGGAGTGCACACATTGGAAGCACCAATGGATGGTCCACCGATGATGCAGTCCCCACAGAAGTGTATCAAAGCTGCCTCCACCTGGCCTCACACATGGCCCAGTTCAGACTCTCAGGCAAAGGGCAGCTTGCTGATTTCTGTCCTCAATGCTTTGAGTGATGCCTGTGTCTGTCAATAGAAGAGGAAGGATGAATTATCTCAGAGCTGGGCTGCAAGACATAGAGAGGAACAAATAGCTACTTGTACTCCTGCAAGATAAGCGAGGAAGAGGAATGGCAAAGGAAGAATAAAAGACTGGCAGGCTAGGGGCCCACAGATGAGCTGTGCTCCAACTGTGCAGAGCAGGAGGATGGAGACCTACTCATTGCATGTGGAATTCATCATCATTTTAATTCCCAGAGGCAGGTAGAACGATCCTGAATTAAAACGTGAGGTGGGCCTGACATCACTAACCTTGCAGTATACATATACATTAGCACACTGGCTGTGAATTGGAAGCCTGGATGGAATTAAAAACTCAGAAATGCTCTAATCATTGCTTATAATGAGGAGCTGTGACACATGATAAAACTCGTTCCGTCAGCACCCCACTGCTTTGTCTACTCACCCCTGCCTCTGCCTCCAAGCCCTCCCCTGACCAACCCTCTAATCTCCCCTCCTTCGAGAGCCACCATCCATCTACCAGAGTGGTCAACTCAGTCAATATGGCAAAATAGATGAAAGTCTTGAGGAAGATGCTGGGAACCCTGGGGTGGAAAATTGAATGGAAAGGGAGAGAAAAAGAAGAGCAATAAGAAAGGTTAATTTAAGACCGGAGATAGCCACTTTGACATTCTCATTCCTGCATTATCTTTTGCCTGGCAGCTGCAGCTGTTCACCCACTTTCATCACTGGCATAAACAGTCCATATCTGCAATTACAAGTGCCCAGGGAGCAAGCATTAGTATGCTGCATACATACAGTCTGGGGAAAGGTGTAATGCTGGGCTTCTTCCTGCCTTAGAAGTTCCTAGCAGACATGCCCAGGAACAAAGGGAAAAGAAATACAGACAAGCCGAGCCTCTGTTGGATGTCAGCACCCATGTCTGAAGAATGGGGTTAGATGGTTGTGTCAGAATCAAAGGAGAAGTGAACAGTAGAGAAAAGATGCCATTGGAGAATGAGACTGATGTTTTTAATCCATCCTAAAGAATTAACTACCCACTAAGATCTTTGGGCTAATTTTAGGGGTAAGTAAAACAATAATAAGAGGAAAAGGCAGCTCAACCCAAAGCCAAGTACACAGAGACACAGAATAAAGGAAAATTGAAAAGAAAAGCTATTGAATATTCTCTCCTCTAGCCTCTCATATTATCTGCCAGTTGATATTTTGTCATCATTCTCTATCCTAGTCAGAAGAGCATGTCATTACACACAGAATAGAACAATTCAATGTTTCCTACCAAGTTTTAGATCAGACTTAATAACACCAAGCCCTCTAAACATCTCAGCTTCATCCATCAACTTAGACCTATAGGACTAAGGAAAACTTTAGTTTTAAGATCACACAATTAAAAAATTATATTAAAGAAAATTGATAAGAAACATATCAGAAACTAAATGTTCAAAAATAGGGAGCTGATTAAATAAATCATAAAATATACATTTACCAGAATACTATGCAACCAGGAATTTAGCTTTGGATTTTCTAAGCTAGTAATTTATATACATGAAACACAGCCTCCTATGGAAGCTGTTGTAGCACAGGAGTGTCTAAAGTATATAAAACAAGGCCGGGCACGGTGGCTCATGTCTGTAATCCCAGCACTTTGGGAGGCCGAGGCAGGCAGATCACCTGAGGTCAGGAGTTCGAGACCAGGCTGGCCAATATGGTGAAACCCCATCTGTACTAAAAATACAAAAATTAGCCAGGCGTGGTGCTGCATGTCTGTAGTCCCAGCTGCTCAGGGAGGCTGAGGCAGAAGACTCGCTTGAACACAGGAGGCAAAAGTTGTAGTTAGCCAAGATAGTGCCACTGCACTCCACCTGGGCAACGGAGTGAGACTCCATCTCAAACAAAAATAAATAAATAAAATAAAATAAAGCTTATAAAACAAGATTTTGTTTGATAGCAGGTAGAAGCATTTCAGGGCAGGATCAGAAGAGTCAGTCCTTGGATCTATGTTGTAAGCGTGTGTGCTTGCATGAACACAGGTATTGATTGGTCATTTAAAACAATTAACCCTAATTCCTCACTGAGGGTGAGTCCTGATTCTGATAAACTTTGGGAGATTCAGCAGACGGTACTAGTTTACTTTTGTGATATCTATTTTCCTTCTTTCCTTACTAGCTAAAATCTAGTTTGCTGTAGTGCAGCAATTTTTCCTGCTTAAAAAAATTAATAACAAAGGCCGGGCGCCGTGGCTCAAACCTGTAATCCCGGCACTTTGGGAGGCCGAGGCGGGCAGACCACGAGGTCAGGAGACCGAGACCATCCTGGCTAACATGGTGAAACCCCGTCTCTCCTAAAAATATAAAAAAATTAGCCGGGCGTAGTGGCGGGCTCCTGTGGTCCCAGCTACTCAAGAGGCTGAGGCAGGAGAATGGCGCGAACCCGGGAGGTGGAGCTTGCAGTGAGCCAAGATCAGGCCACTGCACTCCTGAGCAACAGAGCAAGACGCCGTCTCAAAAAAAAAAAAAAAAATTAAAAAAAAAATTTTTTTCCCACTTACCTGACATATAAGATGGCTCTGACCAACAAGGTTTACATGGAAGGCACTGAAGAGGAATTCTAGGAAAGCTCTGTAAAAAGGAGCAGTCAGTCAGCATGTCCCTTTTGCCCAAATGTGATGCTGAAGTGCAGTGGCCATCTTGTGTCCACGAGGCAGCAAGCATAGGTCAAAATCCACACGCTAAGGGTGAGTGCACAGGAAGACAAAGCACCTGGCTCCCAGTTGGCACTGTGAGCCACAGTGTCCGCCTCCCACCATCTGTCTCCAGATTTCTTATCACATTAAAAAAAAAAAAAGGAATAAGAAAAAAATGTTCTTTTGGTTTTCTGTGACTTCATCCAATTTATTTCCAACTTATATAGGAAGGTATCCATTAAAACCTGGGAGAAGTAAAATCCTCTCCTTTTCCTTCAACTCCACCCCACCAACAACAAAAAGAAAGAAAAGAGAGAGAAGCCCAATGAAAGTTTGTTGGTCAGTTTACGTGCTGGATTGGATAATGCTCCACAGGAATTCACATCCATTTAGACTCTATGAGACCTTATTTAGAAACAGGGTGTTTACAGATCTAAGTATGTTAAGATGAGGTCATACTCGATAAGGGGTTTCTTAAATCCAATTTGACTGATAAACTTCCAACAAGAGGCAAATTTGGACACAGAGACACAGAGAGGAGAATGGTGTGTGGTGACAGATGCAGAGATTGGAGTAATTGGAGATCTACAAGCCAATAATTGCCAAGTATTACAGGCAACCACCAGAAACTAAGAGAGGGTATGGAACAGAATCTCCTGCAGAGCTTCCAACAGGAACCAACCCCAGTGACAACTTGATTTCAGACTTCTGGCCTCCAGAACTGTGAGACAGTAGATTTCTGCTCTTTTAAACCACACAGTTGTGGTGCTTTGTTACAGCAGCCACAGGAAACCAACACAATTGGTTTGTCTCCTGTTGATTTGCAAAAATGTGTTTTTACACTCCATGCAGCAAGAATGGGAAACTGTCTGATGAACACTAAGAAAATTTAGTTTCCATTTCTAACTTTAGAGATATGTCAGAATTCAAGCCTTCCTGAAAAATGTTCACTATTTGTAGGCTTTCCTCTTAAGGAGGTGACCAAGAAAGGGAAGGAATCTCATATTGTGAGGCAGGAACTCTGCCTGTCACCAGAGGATGGCTTTGTACTATGAAAGTAATGGCACTGGACCAGCTGAGGCCATAAGAAGATACAGCTCAGAATGTTTGGTGAGCCGAAGTCAATCAAACACAAGAACAACAAAATATAAATAATATAAATTACCAAACTATGGAACCTTGCTTATTGGATACACTCCATCTGGAAAATTGTATATCTGAACATAGATTTTATGATGTACTAGTACTTAAATGATCCACAATCAAGAACTTGGTTAATAAATACAGAAACTCCATTCAATAGACTATTATGATAATTTACACCAGAAATTGTTAGAAGGAAGTTATATCAATATGAAAAATCAAGTTGGTTACAAAATACTATTTATAGTACATTTCCATTTGTTGGAAAGAAAAACATTAGCTGATAGATAAGAAATAAAGAAAATGAAAAATAAAGAAATTGATAAAAGTAAAGTACCAATAAATCTCCTTATTTCAAAGCAGAGCCTAAAATTAAAATAATTTAACTAGAACTGTGAGATTTTGCTGATACCTCTAGATTCAACATGAGCATGCAATAAACCAATATCCTCAGAACAATAACCAGAGATCAAAATCTCTAAAGAACTCTGGTAAGAGGACAAAAAAAAAATCTTTAGCATATATTTCAATTATGTGATCTATAAAAAAAATTGTTTGTTTTCAGATGCACTTAGTTAATAAGTCCCCTAATTCAAGAAGCGGCTGTTCTCCTTGGTCAAGCAGTTGATTGAACTAGAATAGGAGGAATTATTCTCATCTTTATTTTGATGACTGAAGCCCTTCTTCAGGCCCCACGAATCTGATTCTTTTTTTTTTTTTTGAGACAGAGTCTCGCTCTGTCACCCACGCTGGAGTGCAGTGGCCGGATCTCAGCTCACTGCAACCTCTGCCTCCCGGGTTCACGCCACTCTCCTGCCTCAGCCTCCCAAGTAGCCAGGACTACAGGCGCCCACCACCTCACCCGGCTAGTTTTTTGTACTTTTTAGTAGAGACGGGGTTTCACCGTGTTAGCCAGGATGGTCTCGATCTCCTGACCTCGTGATCCACCCGTGTCAGCCTCCCAAAGTGCTGGGATTACAGGCTTGAGCCACCGCGCCCTGCCCCCATGAATCTGATTCTTAAGAAACATTCACTTCCATCTGCCTGAAGCCAAGGCCAAATTCTAGGCTGCTACGCTCAGGAGCAAACCAAAATGTGAAAGTCTGCCTGTGGCTGGATGGTAATTTCTGAAGGTAGGTGGTGGGCTTCTTGAATGGATCGAACTAAAGAGATAGCCACAGGGATCCATGAGGACTCAAACAAGGTAAGCATCCTCCAAATGGTCTGACAGTGCAGAGTTCAAATGTGTGAGCAGTGAGAAGTCCGCTTTAGCTGGGAAACCAACAGGCAGAAAGTATTCTATTAAAGGGATGTCAAAGGAGGAAAGCAGGTCAGCGATGGAGAGGGGAAAGGTATGAAAAACTAGGCTGAGTAAGATTTTTTCTGCAGATAGAAGTTATAGGAGAAGTCAGCTGAAAAAACAAGACTTCCCTGAACCACTTAACCCTGAAGAAATCCTCCAACCCTGGACCAACTGATTCAGCCTCTTCCTCCACCAGATATGCATCAGGCCTTCCTCACCGTTCCTGTGTTTGTTTGCTTATTTGCTTGTTTGTTGAGTTACTGAAATATCTGCCCTGACCTTCCCATCACAACAAAGTGTTTGTCTGCTCTCCTTGCTTGATTACATTCTGTTAACCACCTTTACTGCTGAGAGTCTGAGACCCAAGGAGTCACGTAAGAGCCGGGAACGACACGACCTCTCCACACATGCATCATGGGGCCCTCCTACCATTGCAAACTATATCCAGAAGAAGGGCTCCTTGTTTGAAATATGGAGGTATTGTTAGTGGCAATTAAATTGAAGTTTGTATGTGAACGTAAGTCTACAGATGTCTGGCTTCTTATAGAGTAATTATAAGGCTGAAAGATAAAAGTAGGTTTGATGTGGAGAAGATGCAGAAAATATAAACCAATTCAGGCAAAAACGTTGAGGCAATAAATGCTTTTGCTCTCCCAGATTTAACATATTCATTCACCAATATAAGCTCACTTAATAAATACCTAGAAGCCATCTCATGAACATAAAATATTAATAATGATCTTATGTATCACCAAAAACTGAAAACTGAGAGGATCACAAAAATAGAATATAAAAGAGTAATTAACATCAATAATTTGTACTACTTCCAAATGGTCAAACTAAAGAGCCTCTTTTACAAGTCAAACTATAAACTATGTAAATTGGTCAGTAAAACACATCACTAAAAATTGAGATAAGAGACCATATCCTGTGTAAAACTTCAAATAATTCAGAAGCAAGTCCTTAGCTGACAGAGAACAATGACACACCTGACTTTCTCAGGCCTCAGCAACCTATGGATATAAAGAGAGTAACATAAAAAAATTACAAACCCTCTAATTCCACTGTTTTATACTCCACATGCACAAATTGGCATCCACAGGCCTCAGGGATCTGTTATTTCTGCCTTAGGCTGTCTTATAAAAGCACGTATGTTTTTTGTTTCCTCTAGTTCCTCTTTATTGTTGATGATTGACAGAAAAGGCCACCTGAGAGTAGTGCCTGGCAGGTGACAAAGGGACTGACATCAAAGAGGGAATACTGAGGTTCAGGCATAGGGTGCCCTGAATTCTACTCTGTGCCATTCAGCCACCCTGCACCAAAAGTGCCACACTGGATTCTGCAGGGGCAGGGAAGTCTTTCCCCACCTCTTAGTTGTGCGACTTTGTCACCAAGGCCACAAAGCAGTATATCTTATACACTTGAACTTTCCTCATGGAAAGGACTCCTTTCCTCTCCGCCTGTACACCTTTCCTTTAGGCTCAGAAGTAAGTCCATGAGTTGGGAAGGCAGAGCAGTACATGTAACAAGCATCATGCTGTCTTCCCCATCCCCATCCGTCCTGCAAGGGCCCATGGAAACCTCCGGACAGGCCATGTCCCCCTTGCTCAGGCAAGCAGGTAACAGAGTGCGCTGTGCTTCCCCTATCAGCCCATCAGACATACTCCTTGCATCCTGAATTCCAGCAGTGCTCACGGTTCACTCAGTCATTCAGTAAGTTAGCAAATACTCACTGAAAATCTACCCTATTCCATATAGTAGAAATGTAATGATAAAAGCAAATCTGGCCCCTACTCTCATAGAGTTTACAGTCCAGTGGGAGAAGCACATATTATTCAAATATTGATACAAATAGAGGTAAGCATACCATGGCAGTAAGAATAGATGCTGCTAGGAAAAAGTGCATAGAGAGGGAATCCTTCTGCTCACGGAGTGAGGAATGTGCTTGAGAAAGTCATTAGAGAGTGAACTAGGTGAGGTCAGTGGGGGGGTACCCTAGTGAGAGTGCTCAAGGCAGTGAAGAAATTTAGGTTCAAAATGATACTTTCTGCTTACATATTGATTTACCTAAAATTATCAAGTTCCTATAAAACACAGTGATAGATACTGGGTAACACTGTGTAGTAACTTCAAAAGATATGTATATAATCTTTGATTCCAAAGAGTTTAAGGTCTAATAGAGAAGACGGGGAAATGGACTTTTATGGGAATGTGATAGCTACCATAAGAAAGTTATGCATAAGGGACTAAGGGAGTCTCAGGCTACAGGATCAGACAAGACTTCCTAGCTAGAGGCCAGTGAGGGGAAGGCTGGGAGGATGGGATTTCCAGGAAGAGCAAAGGGCCTGGACAAAGGCACAGAGACATGAAACAGCATGACCTGCTCAGGGATCCACAGGAAGTTGAGTTTGGCTTATGAGCAGGATGTGAGCAGATGGAGGTCAAGAATGTGACAGGAGATGAGGCTGGACAGGCAGAAAAACTAGAGATTCTAAGAGGAGAAGCCTTGTGTGTAAAGTTGAGGATTGGAACCTTATCCAAAAAGGAACAGGGAGATAATCAAAGATTAAAAAGAGAGATCGAGAATGATTTCTTCTTTTATTTTGTTTTGCTTTCTCTCTCACTACCTCCAACAGTGAAATGTACTAAGATTTCAAAAGAAATTCAAAAACTCATAGTGACTGATCCCAGCTCTATTTTATCATTTTTGCAGGTTTATTTCCCCTGTTGGATGTTACCACACAAAATCCCCAGGTGCTTTTCAAAGTATGTTACGTTTCCTCCAGTTTAGTAAATCAGCGAGTTTATTTGCTTTCATTACACTGCCTTGTGTTTTAGTGGGCAGTAAGCCATTCTGGCACTGAGTGAAAATTAATGTTTTTAGCAATAGTGTGGTCACATGTGTGACACAGATGCTAGAGAAGAGGGTTTTTTTTTTTAGTATCATAACATTTATTGAACATAAAAAATGAAACAGCTATTGAGAAGCAATGATAGTGCTTACTCTTGAATAAACTGAGCATCTTAGAATATAGGTCTTTATATATATGTTTTAATACTATCTCTGATACATACAAAAGGATTTACTAACATATATTTATGTTGTAAAGTGTAATAATATATTAAATTCTCATGAACCTACTATCCAATGAACACATCAAGAATAAGATACATCTACCTATGTATTCATTCCTTTCCTATCTCATGTCACCACCTCCACATAAACTGGAGAGCGACACCATTGTTAATCTTTACTTTTTAAAAATAGCTTTGGTAAAAGGGGATGCATGCCTAAATATACTGCTTAATTTTTGTGGATTAAACATTATCCTAATGGTGTCATATTACTTATGGTCTTTTGGGACCTTTTTTTTTAATAACTCCACACTAGATTTCCGAGATTCATATATTACTGAGTGTTGCTATGGATCATTAATTTTCACTGCTGTATAATATTCCATTGTGTAAGTGTAACCAATTTTAAACTCTTTGCTGTGAACCTGTCACCTAGATACATATTGAAGAATTTCTCTGGGGGTATATATTAGGTACAGAATTGCTGAGTTATGACCATCCCTAAAACCCATGATCTTCAGATTCTCCAAGGATGACATGAATGAAAAAATATTAAAGGCAGCTAGAGAGAAGGGGCAGGTCAATTGGTGCATTTAGCCCATTTATATTTAAGGTTAGCTATTGATATGTGTGAATTTGATCCTGTCATCATAATGTTAACTGGTTATTTTGCAGATTTTATTGTGTGGTTGCAGTGTCACTGGTCTGTAGACGTAAGTGTGTTTCTGTGGTGGCCAGAAATGACCTTTTGTTTCCATATTTAGCACTCCCTTAAGGACTTCTTGTAGGCAGATCTAGTGTTAACCAATTTTCTTAGCACTTGCTTGGCTGAAAAGGATCTTATTTCTCCTTCACTTATGAAGCTTAGTTTGGCTGGATATGAAATTCTTGGTTGGAGTTTCTTTTCTTTAAGAATAAATATACAGGACCCCAATCTCTTCTGGCTTGTAGGGTTTATGCTGAAAGCTCTACTATTAGCCTAATGGATTTCCCTTTGTAGGTGATCTGCCCTTTCTCTCTAACTCCCTTTAATATTTTTTTCATTTCATGCCATCCTTGGAGAATCTAAAGATCATGTATCTTAGGGATGGTCATTTGTGTGGTATCTCACAGACATTCTCTGCATTTCTTGAATTTGAATGAATGTTGGACTCTCTAGTGAGGTTAGGGAAATTTTCATGTACAATATGCTCAAGTACGTTTTTCAAGTTGCTTGACTTCTCTCTCTCTGTTTGGGATGCCAACAAGTGTAGATTTGGTCTCTTTACATAATCCCATGTTTCTCCATGTTCCTCGAAGACTTATTTCATTTTTTTTATTCTTTTTTTTTTTTTTTTTAAATTTTTGTCTGACCGAGTTACTTTGGAGAACCAGTCTTAAAGTTCTGAGATTCTTTCTACAGCTTGGTGTATTCTGCTATTAATAATTGCAATTGTGTTATGAAATTCTTATGGTGTGTTTTTTAGCTCTATCAGATCAGTTTCATTCTTTCTTATAATGGCCATTTTGTCTCTCAGCTTCTGTATCATTTTATTGTAATCCTTAGAATCCCTGGATTGGGTTTTGACTTTCTCCTGAACCTCAGTAATCTTCATTCCTGTCCATATTTTGAATTCTGTGTCATTTTAGCCATTTCAGCCTTATTAAGAACACTTGCTAGGGAACTAGTGTGGTCATTTGGAGGTAAAAAACCCACTCTGACTTTTTGAATTGCCAGAGTTCTTGCGCTGGTTCCTCCTCATGTGTGTGGACCGATGTTTTGTTAACTGAGTAATTCAAGTATAGTCAGTTGACTTCGTTTCTGGATATTTTCAGAGGGCTGAGGCTTTCTGCAAGGTTTTTATTATTTGTAGCTGAGTTCTTGTCCTTGGTTCCACAAGTGGGTATATTAGCAAAGTACTTTTGGTGTTGAAGTTTGCACTATGATCCTGTAGATGATGCTGAAGTATAATGACCAGTAGGTCGGCTCTTGCTCTGCTACAATGGCTCCTCTGTCTTTCCATAAAGTTGCAGCCATACTCCCTCTCAGTGCTCTGAAAGTACAGGTTCCTCCCCCACTCTAGTGCTAGCTGCAGATTTCAGCATGGCACCCCCAGCCTACACACTGCAGCTTTGGGGTGATCTCAGGGTTTATGTTGTCTCCCCAGCTTGCAGGCAGCAGAAGGGACCTTCACAGTGGCTGGGACAGAAAGCCTTTCACTTGTCTTTTGGACCTCCACTCCAGAGAAACCCAGAGCCACTACCAATCTATGCAACCAGCCTACAGTTGAGTGGCTGTGTTGTGGGCCAAGCTAGGGGGCCCTACCTGTTGACAAGCAGGCAGGGTGGGGGTTCACAGGGAAGACCCACTGACCTCTTCTCCTTAGGGCATCTGTGGCCTGCTGGAGGTGTGGATAAAGTGCTCAGGGTCTTTGTTCTTTCCCCAGTCTGAGGGCCACAAGGTGGGTACCACTGCACTGGCAGTGGCAGAGGGGCTTTCAGTTGCCTCTGGGAGCTCCACCTCACAGAAACACAGCACTACCAATGGAAATGTTCAGCGGAGGGTGTGGGGTGGCTGTGCTGCTGGCACAAGCTGGGGACTTTGCTTGGTGAATAGTGGGGGGTCAAGGACTCACAGGGAAGAGAGACTGGGCTCCTCTTCGCGTGGCGACTGTGGCATACTGGAAGTGCAAATGAAAACTTCAGGCTTTGTGTTCTTTCCCCAGTCCAAGAGCAGCAAGGGCAGAACTGCTGCAGTGGCAGTGGCAGAGAGGCCGTCACTTGTCCCTGGGAGCTCCACCCCTGGGAAACTCAGAGCCACTACCAGTGAGTGTGCTCAGCTAGGGGCGGGGCAGCTGCTCTGTGGTCCCAAGCCAGTGAGAAGTTGGGTAGTAGGGACTCACAGGGAAGAGAGGCTGGGCTCCTCTCCATATGATGAATCCAGAGCAGCAAAAATGGTGGTAGACCTCCTACCTCTAGGAACTACATCCCAGGGAAGCACAGAGATGCTGTTGGCCAGAGAGCCCAGATGGTGTTGTGGTGGCCACACCAGGGTCCCAGGCCAATGGGCCTTGTTCAGTGAGGTACGGTGAAGACAAAACCTACCATCCTTCCACTGCTCAGCCCCGTAGATTTTGCCCCTATCCTGGGTGTGTGCAAGGGAGCCCAGCCTCTCCCATTGCCAGAGCTGTAGCTGCTGGTCCTAGGGTGCCTGGGGATCCAAGCCCCCCGGGACTTTGTGTGTGTCTCTGCAGCAGCTCTGCCCAGACTGCGTAGCTTTTGTGTCAGACTGGAGGCCCCAGTGGTGGAGGGGGGAGGGGGTCAGAGATAACACAGGTGATCTCCTGAGCCCAGGGTTACAAAGGTCCATGGCAGAAACGTGGGTGCCCAGGGATTCTCACTCACTCACCACTTCCCTGCCTTGGGAGACCTCTCTTGACCCCATGCCACTCCCAAGTGGGCAGTTTTCCTGTTTCGCTCTTCTCCATTCTCCATGGGTCATGTTGCTTCCCTGATGAATCCCAATGTGACCACCTGGATGATCCAGTTGAAGAGCTAGTGTTTACTCCCCACTCTTCCTTCTCTCCATGACAGCAGGGCACACCAGCTGCTTCTAGTCAGCCATCTTGGCCCCTCTCCTGTTACCTGGTTTTAATAAAATATTCCTTATTCCAAAACTAGAACAATATTTTTCTATATTCTCTTCCTAAAGTTTTCCTTTTAGCAAAAGTCCTTATCTGTTTAAGTTGACTCTAGTGTATAGCATAAGACAGGAATTCAATTTTAGTTTCTTGAATGAATGCTCAGTTGTCCCAGCACTGTTTATTGAACAATTCTTCCTTTCTTCATTGATCTTTAACACCCCTGTGCCACATGTTTTCTGTGGCCCCTGGGACCCATTGATTTTCCCTTCTTAGTCTCCTTTGTATCACAACAGCTAGAAACCCAGGAGCTGAATTTTCCAAACTTCTTTGCCAATAAGGTTTAAGATACAGTGCTGTCCAAAAAAAATGCACTTACACAAATTTGGAAGACAGTAGGGCGGTAGAAACAATTCACTCCTAGCAATAATTGCAGAGGAAATACAGACCTGGGTAGGTGTGAGGTTTTACATATATGGTAGTCACAGTCTTGGGGCTGCAGTTTGGGGATGCTGTGACCTCAGCAGGCATGTCCGACAGTTTGCTGACCTCTGAATAACCTCTACAGATGGCTGTGGCAGTGGATCATACAGCTAATGGCACCTTCTTTTCCCATATATTTGCCCTTCCAGCCCTTCAATAATTTGTGCATATCTTCCTGTTTTAAATTCCTCCTACTTAAAATACTGAATGATTTCTGGTTTCTTCATTGCACCTAAAAAATAGACCACTTCTGTCAAAGATCATAATTTCATTTATGAACAGGTCTATTCCTGAGTTTTCTATTATGTGTCATTGGTTGTTTTAACTGTCCCTGAGGCCATACAGAGCCTTAGTTATGGCTTTAAATAAACCTTGGTATCAGTAAGGTAAGTCTTCTTAGGGCTCATGTTATGGTTTGGATATGATTTGTCCACACCAAAAGTCATGTTGAAATCAGCTCATGTTCATCCCCAGTATGGCAGTGTTGGGAGGTGGGGCCTAACGGGAAGTGTTCTGGTCATAGTGTGGCTCCCTCAGAAATGACCTGTGTTTTCTAGTAGTAGTGAGTTCTCACTCTCAAGACTAAATTAGCTGTCTTGGAAATGGATCAGTGCCTGCTTGCCAAGAAGATGCTGTGGCCATGCTCCTTGAGCTTCCCAGCCTGCATAACTAAGAGATAAATAAACTTGTTTTCATTATAAATTACCCACTCTCGGGTATGCTGTCATAGCAGCCAGTGACCCTCTTCTTCTTCTTCGTAAATACTTTGGTTGCTCTGAGCTCTTTGCTATTCTATGCCTACTTCAGAGTCACCTTGTCCAATTCATTTTAAAAAGTTATACTTTTTATTACACTTGTATCAAATCAATTGATACATTTTTTGAAAATTAACATGTGTTCACATTTTAGAAGAATCATTTCAGTAATGGTGAGTGTATTCAGTTTGGTGAGGTCAAACTGAAGGATAAAAAATTCTAAGTAGAGAGTTGCACATGCAATTAGGTGAAATAAGGCAACGACAATGAGAATGAAGAGATTTTATACTATGTTTATGAGATAAAACAATATAAAGATATACTGACTAAAAGGGAAAAATTATGGCTAATAACACCTTCTGGGCCCCAGTGTGCTATTCTTTACCATAAATACCAAAGCAGTCTGAGTAGGGCCAAGTATAATGAGACTAGTTTAGGACATGTTGAGTTCTGGTGACTAAGAGATTGCTGAGTGAAAATGAGGGTGAAATTCTCAGAAAGGAATGAGCTGTATTTGTAGAGTTAACAGTCATGTAAATATGAGTGATTGTAGAAGCCAGTGTAGAAAAACGTACCCACCCTTGGGATGAAACTAGGAGAATTGTCATTTTAAAGAGATCACAAGAAAAGGAGCCAGTGACAGATACTGAGAGAACTGTCCAGAGACAGAGCAGAAAATCTAGCTAAGAAAACCTTTGTGAAACTCAAAAGAGCAGTTTTAGAAAGGAGGAAACTGTTATCAGTGTTAAATAACTAAAGAAAAAATATATATATCCACTCTATTTAGTAATATAAAGTTAATTGTTGGAAATAATTTCATTGCTTTTCGGGGGACAGAAGAAAAAGTATTATCAGTTGAACAGTAAATGGCAAATGAGGAAGGGAGATAGTGTAAGAATAGACAAGTCTTCTCAAGAAGCTTGGCTGCAAAGAGAAAGAGATACAGAACAGTAGCTAAAGGGCGATGGGGCATCAGAGGAAATTTTTCTAAAAACTTGTTTGTATGTAGAAGGGATCAAACAAAACACAGAGAAAGAAAAATGGATGGCTAATGATCCAAGGCCTCTGTCAAGTCAGAGGACACACTACAATGCAAGTAGTTGGATGGATGGATTAGACTTGGGCAGCAAGAGGGACAATCTTTTATGGAAAATAGAAAACACTGAAATCCTGGGTCCTGATGGAAATACATTTTGTAAGTGTTTTGAGGTTGTAGGCATGAGGAAGTTATTATTTTTGTTTGTTTTCTCAGTGAATTTGAAGATATGATCGTATCCTGAGAGTAAGGGAGGATATGGCAGAGGAAAGGATTTGAAGAGGGTGTTAGTCAAAGTTGAGAAGAGCTATTGAGATAAAAGAGAGAAGCAGCTGACTAGCTGCATGGAGAATGATTCCAGGCAGCACTGAGAGTGCGCCTAATGTGGAAGGGTTTGTCCAAACTGCTGAATGATTTTCCCCAGTAGATCACGGAAATTTGAGGCAGCATGTTTCAGTTTGTCCCAAAACTTGTATACATGGATTTCACTATGGTGACATTGGATACATGCCATGAAATCTTACATGACTTTTATTGCAAACTGGTATGGGCTGAGTGGCAGATAGAAAAGATTACCACAATTAGACCCGTAGGAAGAAACAGAAGAAAAATTAAACCATAGTATGTGGCAGGTTAAAAAGACAAAATACTGAATAAGAAAATACTCTAACTTTGGCTGGTTTGGGGTTATACCAAAAGATATTGATATGTGGCTAAGAGCAACAATTATTCTTTAAATAGGGTTAAGAAATGAAATAGCATCCCATTACCAGTGACAACTGAAAAACATGTGGGGAAGCCACCATTCAAAGATGCATTTGTACAGGATGGTGATTAACCAACTCCAGCCAACAGATCAGATATCCTGTTCTTAAAGAAACTTAATAAAACTGTAGGACATATTGATTTTGCTCTTCCTCTAGGCAGAAATATGCCCAGGATTTCCACCAAGAAAATAAATAATCTTGAGCTTTCCTAAGAAAGCAAATGTGGAGTTACAGAGTCTCAAAATGAATCCAGGGATAGGGCTAGTCCAGCACGCAGCTAATATTATAAAGATTCATTACCAAGTGCTGTGTTAACAAAGATGAAACACCTATCAAAGGATCTGGAGATTTTTTTCCCTAAAATACACACAGGAGAAATGGAGACAGAAGAGCAAGTAATAACTTGATGAACTGATAAGCCATCTGTGAAGTAGAGATCCATCAGGTGCCCCATGAGAGGCAGTTCTGGAGAGTTCCAGGGGAATGGTTTGATACATTGTTAATCACTGAGACTCCAACAGCACAGCTGTTACTTGAAAATGTGAGGGGTTGGAGCAGAATGTTCCAGAGGGGAGCTGTGAAGCATCAGAGCTTACCTTGTTCCCTTGGATGTGAGGTCAACAGGCATCTGCCACAGTGGCTCATGAAACAGCATTGGCTGAGCTGGTCACCGATCACACACGGCAAATTAAAAGTGGTTTCTTAGCTAAAACAGACTATGAAATAGCTACAAGAATGCTTCTCTATCCAATATGTCAAGGGCACACATGAGCTGCAATCTACAGTGGAAATTAAGGGAAAAAAGTTGATGGTAGGAGAAAGGGAACCCAGGAAAGAAAAAGAAAGAGCAGAAATCTCTCTGTCCATCCCTCTCATCTTTTCTTCTACTTTTTTTGTAGAAAAATTCACTGTTTTCCCATGTGCCACTGTCCAGGAGGGAGCTATACTGAAATAACATTTCCAGAAATTATTGTCAACTTTTATCTGCTCCTCCTAAAAGGAGGAGGGGTGATTTATCTACCTTGTAGATACGCTACTTTTAGCAAACTGGAATAGAATAGCGTATCTTTAATCTGATTACAGGCTATGGAAAACTTCTATAGCAAATATCATGTTTAATAGGAATTTAATAGGAGTTTAATGGTGACATATTAAAAGCTTTCACTTTAAGAACAAAACAAGGATATCAGTTATTATTGACCCTTTGAATTATACTGGAGGTCCTAGGTAGTACAATAGAAAATACAA
This sequence comes from Colobus angolensis palliatus, assembly GCF_000951035.1. Taxonomy (NCBI): domain Eukaryota; kingdom Metazoa; phylum Chordata; class Mammalia; order Primates; family Cercopithecidae; genus Colobus; species Colobus angolensis. Next base: position 4,741,938 of record NW_012116243.1, on the reverse strand, counting down.
ATAAATAAAAGATATGAATATAAATAAAATATCTTGGAAAGTAAGAAAAGAAATCAACCACTCTTATTCATAGAATATATAATTATGAGCACTGAAAAATTCTTAAACTACAATTAACAAATTAAGAAATAAATCTAACAATGTTTCTGGATATAAACTCAGTGTTTAAATAAATAAAGAATATATATACAATAGTGCATATAATTAGGAAGTAATTTTTTAATCAGAGGTTTTACAATAGCATAAAAAATATTCAAATGTCCAGGAATAAATTAAAGATATATAAGACCTCTACACAAAAGAATAAAAGACAGAGAGAAATTTAAGAATAGCTAAATACATGGAGCGATATATCTCATTTATGGACTGGAATATTTATTATTCTAAAGCTTCCTTTTTCTGATTCAGTACAATTCCAAATAAAATTACAGCTTTTCTATGGAAATGGCAAGAGCCAAGAATAAGAAAAACTATCCTGAAGAAGAATAACAAAATAAGAGGTTTTACAGCACCAGATATTAAGATATAATAAAGTTTCAGTAGTTAAGGGAACATTGCTTTGTCATCTGAATAGACAATTAGAAACCAATGAAAGAGAGTAGAAAATTTATAATTATACTTATATTTACATGTTGTCTCCTGAAATTTGATAAAAGCTCCACTACAATGGGGAAAGGATGACCTTTTCAATAAAGAGCACCAGATCAATTGAGCATCCATATGGGGGGAAAAAGTGCATTTTCACCGCACTATTCATCATATACAAAAATTCATTTCAGATAGATTATAGACCTCTATTGGAAAGATAAAACAAAAATAATTCTAGAAGAATATATAGGAGAATATATTCATGACCCTGGAACAAGAAAAGATTAATTAAACAAGACACAAAGAAAATAGTATTTATAATAACAGACACAGAGTAATTGGCCTGAATTGAAAACCATGTGGCAGTAATTACTAAAGCTATATATATGCATATTCTATAAACTCTAAGTTCTACTTCTAGAGGTATACCCAAAAGCATGTGCATATATGTGCACCAGAGACCTGCACAAATTGTCTTACAAGAATGATTTATCATAGACCCCTAGTGGAAACAACCTAAAGCTTCATAGATAATAGAATATATAAGTTGTACTATATTCCTACAATGGAATATTATAGAACAATGAGAAACATCAGACTACTGCTACATGCTGTGACTTGGGTGAATAATTTTGAGAACAAGAAGCCCAATACAAAAGAATGCATATTATATGATTCCATTTTTATAAAGCTCTAAAAACATGTTAAACTAATTTATTGAGATAGAAGATACTAGAATAGTAGTTAATTTGTTGGAACTATAATTACTATGCATTGACATGAGGGAGGCTGTGAAGAAGTTTGTGTTCTATTTCTTGATCATAGGCATGTTCAATTTGTAAGGCTAATACTTTATAATATTTTATTTATACTTCAGAAAAATAATATGCAAAATAAAAATCACAAATGCAAACTGCACTTTCACTCCTTAAGACTTCAATGCCTTTTCATACTTAAGATGAAGGAATGAATACACTACTCTTGCTCTTATAGAATGTATTAAAGAAAATTTGAGAAATCAATCTAATGAGTTGCTGATTGGTATAGTGGGGTGTAACAAAAACAGCATGAACATATCTCAGTTTAAGCACTTGCATTTACATGTGGCAGCTTTGTGGCCTCGTTGACCTTGGTTTCTTTATCTATAAAGCAATGGCAATAGTATTCCTCTTCCCCTACTTTGATATCCTCACTCAACCTGGAAAACATTTTTCTTTCCACATTTTACCCTAAATTCTGGCTTCTTGGTGCAACTTTTTTCTATTCCTCATGCTGATTTTAATAATCCTTCCCTGCTTCTCTATCCACACTTTAAACGTACTTACTGCTTTGATCTGAGTGTTGGTGTCCTCCCAGAATTCCTGTGCTGGAATTTCGTTTCCAATGCGATAGTACTAAGAAGTGGGCCTTTGGGAGGTGATTAGGTCCTGAGGGCTCTGTCCTGAATGGAATTAGTGCCCTTATAAAAACGATTGAACAGAAAACCAAACACAGCATGTTCTCATTCGTAAGTGGGAGTTGAACAATGAGAACACATGGACACAGGGAGGGGAACATCACACACTGGGGCCTGTCGGGGGTTGGGTGGCTCGGGGAGAGATAGCTTTAGGAAAAATACCTAATGTAGATGATGGGTTGATGGGTGCAGCAAACCACCATGGCACTTGTATACCTATGTAACAAATCTGCACGTTCTGCATATGTATCCCTGAACTTAAAGTGTATGTGCGTGTGTGTGTGTGTATATACTTTTATATATATAATACATACTTTATATATATATGATATATATATGATTGAAGGAGCTTGCTTGTCTCTTCCTTGTCTTCTGCCATGTAGAGACAAGGTCTTGCCCCTCATCCTGTTCCTTCCAATAGCAAGGCTAAGGCCCACCTTGGAAGCAGAGAGCAATCCCTCACCAGACACTGAATCTGCTGGCACATTGATCTTGGACTTCCCAGCATCCAGAACTGTGAAAATAAATTTCTATTGTTTATAAATGACACAGTCTAAGATATTTTGTTATAGCAGCACAAACAGACTGAGTCACTTACATTATAGTACAGATGCTCCTCAACTTACAATGGGATCACATCCTCATAAACCCATTGCAAGTTGAAAATATCACATCAAAATGCATTTAATCAGCCTAACCTACTGAACATCAGAGCTTGTCCTAGCTTGCTTTAAATGTGCTCAAAACACCTACATTTGCTTACAGTTGGGCAAAATCATCTAACGTAAAGCCTGTTTTATGAGAAAAGTGTTAAATATCTCATATAATTTACTGAATACTATACTGAAAGTGAAAGACAAAATGTTTGTATGAGTACTCAAAGTACAGTTTCTACTGAATATCACTTTTGCACCATCATAAAGTCAAAAAATCTTAAGTCAAACTATCGTAAGTCAGAGACCATCTACATTAGATTTTTTTTCTCAATAGAAGGGAACTTCTAGAAGCTTCTAGAACACAAGGACTGATGTTTTGTATACCTGGAATGGAGCCCAATGCCTGACACATCTGTGCTCAATAAATATATGCATGAATAAATAAATGAGTGAATGAAAGTCAGTCTTACCTACCTAACCGAGAGACTGTAACAATCCTGTGGGTTCATATTACATGAAAGGGAAACGCTACACAGAGGTAAATGATTGCAGGATGATGCACAGGAATAAGCCACAGAATAGTTTCCAGTTTATCTTCTTCACTCATGAAGGAATACAGAATACACTAGCTGATTTTTGAAGAGTCATGATAACTGAAGGGTTTAAAAAATATTCACAGAACCTTCACTGAAACTCACAAACCCTGAAAAGACAGACAACTGACAACTAAAATAGGAATCTAGTCAGAAGTGACAATAAAACACTTGTCAGGGAGACAGAGGCAATGTTTAAAACAAGCAGCCCTCAGGATTGAAATGCATTCTCCCTGTCTACTCCAAAACTCAATGGATGGGTAAATAATGTGAAAGGAAATCAGTATGTCCTACTACTATAAATGAGGCAATTAGACTATCTGTTGCACACACATTTATGAATAGTGGTGCCGGCAAGCATCTTCAAAAAGATGCATCTGCTTCTTTTGTGAAGAAATATATAATCAAACTCTCCCCTCTTTTAATAGATCATGGCCTATCTTTTTGTTTTGAGTTTATGTTACACAAGCTAATTTTCACTCTTTATTTTACTAAAATAAAAGAACTCTAGTCAAACGACAACACATCAATATCACCATCGATGCCAACATTATGTTTTTCCTCAGGAACATTTAACAGTTCTTCTCCCAACCCAGCACAACAGAAGATGTATAAGGAAGCAGTTTGACTGACTCTAGGGATTGGGTTTGGCCTGTAGAACACTTCACCTCAAAGTCAGCTGTTCAAATCCAGCCCCAAGTGAAGAGGATGAAAATATTTTCAGGTGTCGTGGGCTTAAATCAAGTTAAAGCCTTGATTCAGCTCCCTGAGGCAATATATTTTAGCATCTTATTCACAGCCTTACAGCAAGGAAAAGGTCTGCAGACACCCAGAGACTGAACTAGCCCTTTATCCAACATCCAGCTGCATTCTACGGGCCCCACCCAGTGTCCTATCAGGCCCCTCCCGTGAGGTAACAGCAAGATTTTCACTTCACATCTCTTACTGACACCTAAATTGTTACCTCCCACCACTGGGATGCTGGAAATGAAGCTGGGGATTTAAAAAGAAAAAGCTATTCAATGCTTTCCTTCTCAAACAATGAGATGATTCAGAAAGAAGAAGAAAAACAAGAAAATTAAATACGGAATTACAAACTTTCCTGTACATGGCTCTGAATACATAGCAATTTCCCTGATAAACTTTAAGATTTGGCCCAGGGAAAATATTCACCCCATTATGAATGTAATGGAGTTCCTATAAATATGATACACAACCTACTAACTTGCATACCAAATTAGATGCAGGAGACATTGCTGAATCAGAAACACCTGTTCCTGAATTTCTGTAAATACATAAGCTATTGAATCAAAATGATCACCAGCAGTAGTAAATCATATCAAAATCAAGCAAGATACACCTTATGGGTGAACAGATACATCACCAGACAAATTAAAATATTGATATATTACCACTGCTAAGATTTTCCAAACACAATTACACAGAGCCTCACATTTTCAATATCACCTCATTCAATTCCTGATTTTATTTGGTTCTAAGATGACCTTATCACTTGGCCAAAGTGAAACAAAGACACAGTAGTCAGGCTGTGGTTTGATCAAAGGGAAAACTCCTGGGCTGAAAATCAGCAGAGCTCTCATCCTGACTGTGTCATCACCATGCTGCATTAACTTGAGCAAGAAATGTCAATTATCTGGTCTATCCCTTCATCGGCAATACAAAGGTAGGAAAGGAAGGTAAAATAAGGTATTATGGGAAATTCCTTCCAGCTGCAGAACAGGCTTTCAGCAGCCTATATAAAAAATTTAATTATAATATAATTTCCCAGGCAAGATGGATGAATAGGAACAGCTCCAGTCTGCAACTCCCAGCAAGACCAACCCAGAAGGCAGGTGATTTCTGCATTTCCAACTGATGTACCTGACTCATCTCTTTGGGACTGGGTAGACAGTGGGTACAGCCCACGGAGGGCAAGCAGAAGCAGGGTGGGGCATTGCCTCACCCAGGAAGTGAAAGGGGTTGGGGAAATCCCTCCCCTAGCCAAGGGAAGCCATGGGAGACTGTGCTGTGAGGAACAGTGCACTCTGGCCCAGATACTACACTTTTCCCACAATCTTCACAACCTGCAGACCAGGAGATTCCCTTGGGTGCCTATACCACCAGGGCCCTGGGTTTCAAGCACAAAGCTGGGCAGTCCTTTGGGCAGACACCAAGCTAGCTGCAGGAGATTTTTGTTTTTTTTTTTTTTGGACCCCAGTGACACCTGGAACACCAGTGAGACAGAACTGTTCACTCCCCTGGAAAGGGGTCTGAAGCCAGGGAGCTGAGCGATCTTGCTCAGCAGATCCTGCCTCCATGGAGCCCAACAAGCTAAGATCCACTGGCTTGAAATTCTTACTGCCAGCACAGCAGTCTGAAGTTGATCTGGGCCACTCCAGCTTAGTGAGGGGAGGGGCGTCCACCATTACTGAGGCTTCAGTAGGCAGTTTCCCCTCACGTTGCAAACAAAGCCGCTGGGAAGTTCTGACTGGGCAGAGCAGCAGTTCTGACCATCACAGCACAGCAAAGCCACTGTAACCAGACTGCCTCTCTAGATTCCTCCTTTCTGGGCAGGGCATCTCTGAAAGAAAGGCAGCAGCTCCAGTCAGGGACTTATAGATAAAACTCCCATCTCCCTGGGACAGAGCACCTGGGGGAAGGGGCAGCTGTGGGTACAGCTTCAGCAGACTTAAACGTTCCTTCCTGCCAGCACTGAAGAGAGCAGTGGATCTCCCAGCACAGTACTCAAGCACTGCTAAGGAACAGACTGCCTCCTCAAGTGGGTCCCTGGCCCCTGTGCCTCCTGAGGGGGAGACAGCTCCCAGCAGGATTCAACAGACACCTCATACAAAAATGCTCTGACTGGCATCTGGTGAGTGCCCCTCTGGGACGAAGCTTCCAGAGGAAGGGACAGGCAGCAATCTTTGCTGTTCTGCAGCCTCTGCTGGTGATACCCAGGCAAACAAGGTCTGGAGTGGATCCCCAGCAAACTGCAACAGACCTGCAGAAGAGAAGCCTGAATGTTAGAAGGAACACTAACAAACGGAAAGCAATAGCATCAACATCAACAAAAAGGGTGACCACTCAAAAACCCCATCCGAAGGTCACCAACATCAAATACCAAAGGTAGACAAATCCATGAAGATGAGGAAAAGCCAGTGCAAAAAGGCTGCAAATTCCAAGAACCAGAATGCCTCTTCTCCTCCAAAGCATCACAGCTCCTCATCAGCCAGGGAACTAAACTGGACAGAGAACAAGTATGATGAATTGAGAGAAGTAAGCTTCAGAAGGTGGGTAATAACAAACTCCTCTGAGCTAAAGGACATGTTCTAATCCAGTGCAAGGAAGGTAAGAACCTTGATAAAAGGTTACAGGAACTGCTAACTAGAATAACCAGTATAGAGAAGAACATAAATGACCTGATGAAGCTGAAAAACACAGAACTAGAACTTCATGAAGCATACACAAGTATCAATAGCCAAATTGATCAAGCAAAAGAAATGATATCAGAGATTTAAAATCAACTTAATGAAATAATGCATGAAGACAAGATTAGAGAAAAAAGAATGAAAAGGAATGAACAAAGCCTGCAAGAAATACAGGACTATGTGAAGAGACCAAACCTACGTTTGATTGGTGTACCTGAAAGTGACAGGGAGAATGGAACCAAGTTGGAAAACACACTTCAGGATATTATCCAGAAGAACTTCCTCAACCTAGCAAGACAGTACAACATGCAAATTAAGGAAATACAGAGAACACTACAAAGATACTCCTCGAGAAGAGCAACCCCAAAACACATAATCATCAGATTCACCAAACTTGAAATGAAGAAAAAAATGTTAAGGTCAGCAGAGAGAAAGGTTGGGGTACCCACGAAGGGAAGCCTATCAGACTAACAGTGGATCCCTCTACAGAAACCCTACGAGCCAGAAGACAGTGGGGGCCAACATTCAACATTCTTAAAGAAAAAATTTTTCAACCTGGAATTTCATATCCAGCCAAGTTAAGCTTAATAAGTGAAAGAGAAATAAAATCCTTTACAGACCAGCAAATGCTGAGGGATTTTGTCACTACCAGGCCTGCCTTACAAGAGCTCCTGAAGGAAGCATTAAATATGGAAAGGAAAAACCAGTACTAGCCACTGAAAAAACACACCAAAATGTAAAGACCATCAACACTATGAAGAAACTGCATCAACTAATGGGCAAAATAACCAGCTAGCATCATAATAACAGGATAAAATTCACACATAACAGTATTAACCTTAAATGTAAATGGGCTAAATGCCTCAACTAAAAGACACAGACTGGCAAATTGGATAAAGAGTCAAGACCCAACGGTGTGCTGTATTCAGGAGACCTATCTCATATGCAAAGACACACATAGGCTCAAAATAAAGGGATGGAGGAAGGTTTTACAAGCAAATGGAAAGCACAAAAAAAGCAAGGGTTGCAATCCTAGTCTCTGATAAAACAGACTTTAAACCAACAACAACAAAAAAAGACAAAGAAAGGCATTACATAATGGTAAAGGGATCAATACAACAATAAGAGCTAACTATCCTAAATATATATGCACCCAATACAGGAGAACCCAGAATCATAAAGCAAGTTCTAAGAGACCTACAAAGAGACTGAGACTCATACACAATAATAGCGGGTGACATTAACACCCCATTGCCAATATTAGACAGATCAACAAGGCAGAAAATTAACAAGGATATTTAGGACTTGAACTCAGCTCAGGACCAAGTGGACCTAATAGACATCTACAGAGCTCTCCACCCCAAATCAACAGAATATACATTCTTCTCAGCACCACATCGCACTTATTCTAAAATCAACCATGTAATTGGAAGTAAAACACTCCTCAGCAAATGCAAAAGAACGGAAATCATAACAAACAGTCTCTCAGACCACAGTGCAATCAAATTAGAACTCAGGATTAAGAAACTCACTCAAAACTATACAACTACATAGAAACTGAACAACCTCCTCCTGAATGACTACTGGGTAAATAACAAAATTAAGGCAGAAATAAATAAGTTATTCGAAACCAATGAGAACAAAGACACGATGTACCGGAATCTCTGGGACACAGCTAAAGCAGTGTTTTGGGGGGAAATTTATAGCACTAAATGCCCACAGGAGAAAGCAGGAAAGATCTAAAATTGACACCCTAACATCGTAATTAAAAGAACTAGAAAAAAGAAGAGCAAACAATTCAAAAGCTAGCAGAAGACAAATAAGATCAGAGCAGAACTGAAGGAGACAGAGACATTAAAAACCCTTCAAAAAAGTCAATGAATACAGGAGATGGTTTTTTTTTTTAAAGATTAGCAAAATAAACCATTAGCCAGATTAATAAAGAAGAAAAGAGAGAAGATCAAATAGATGCAATAAAAAAATGATAAAGGGGATATCACCAGTGATCCCACAGAAATACAAACTACCATCAGAGAATGCTATAAACACCTCTACACAAATCAACTAGAAAACCTAGGAGCAATGGATAAATTCCTGGACACATACACCCTTCCAAGACTAAACCAGGAAGAAGTTGAATCCCTGAATAGACCAATAACAAGATTGAAATTGAGGCAGTAATTAATAGCCTACCAAGCAAAAAAAGCCCAGAACCAGAGAGATTCACAGCCAAATTCTACCAGAGGTACAAGGAGGAGCTGGTACCATTCCTTCTAAAAAGATTACAAGCAACAGAAAAAGAAAGACTCCTCCCTAACTTGTTTTATGAGGCCAGCATCATCCTGATAACAAAACCTGGCAGAGACCCGCACAAAAAAATAAAATTTCAGGCCAATATCCCTGATGAACATCGATGCAAAAATCCTCAACAAAATACAGGCAAACTGAATTCAGCAGTAAATTAAAAAGCTTATCCACCAAGATCAAGTCAGCTTCATCTCTGGGATGGAAGGCTGGTTCAACATATGCAAATCAATAAATGTAATACATCACACATAAGCAGAACCAATGACAAAAACCACATGATTATCTCAATAGACGGAAAAAAGGCCTTCGATCAAATTCAACACCCCTTCATGCTAAAAGCACTTAATAAACTAGGTATCAGTGGAACGTATCTCAAAATATTAAGAGCTATTTATGACAAACCAACAGCCAATACCATGGTGAATAGGCAAAAGCTGGAAGCATTCCCTTTGAAAACCAGCACAAGACAAGGATGCCCTTTCTCACCACTCCCATTTAACATAGTATTGGAAGTTCTGGCCAGGCAATCAGGCAAGAGAAAAAAACAAAGGTATTCAAATAGGAAGAGAGGAGGACAAATTCTCTCTTTATTTAGAAAATTCCATTGTCTCAGCCCCAAAACTCCTTAAGCTGATAAGCAACTTTAGCAAAGTCTCATGATACAAAATCAATGTGCAAAAGTCACAAGCATTCCTATACACCAATAATAGAGAGCTAAATCATGACAGAATTTGTATTTACAATTGCTACTAAGAGAATAAAATACCTAAGAATACAGCTTACAAGGGATGTGAAGGAAATCTTCAAAGAGAACTACAAACCACTACTCAAGGAAAGAAGAGAGGACACTAACGAATGGGAAAACACTCCATGCTCATGGATAGGAATAATCAATATTGTGAAAATGGCCATACTGCCCAAAGTAATTTAAAGATTCAATGCTATTCCCATCAAGCTACCATTAACTCTTTTCACAGAATTAGAAAAAAACTACTCTAAATTTCATATGGAACCAAAAAGATCTGGTATAGCCAAGACAATTCTAAGCAAAAAGAACAAAGCTGGAGGGATCATGCTATGTGACTTCAAAGTATACTACAAGGCTACAGTAGTGAAAACAGCATGGTACTGGTACCAAAACAGACATATAAACCAATGGAACAAAACAGAGGCCTCAGAAATAACACCACACATCTACAACCATCTGATCTTTGACAAACATGACAAAAACAAGCAATGGGGAAAGGATTCCCTATTCAATAAATGGTGTTAAAAGAGCCCATATAGCCAAGACAATTCTAAGCAAAAAGAACAAACCTGGAGGCATCACACTACCTGACTTCAAACTACACTACAAGCCTACAGTAACCAAAACAGCTTGGTACTGGTGCCAAAACAGATATATACATCCATGGAACAGAACAGAGGCCTCAGAAATAACACCACACATCTACAGCTATCTGATCTTTGACAGACCTGACAAAAACAAGCAATAGGGAAAGGATTTCCTACTCAATAAATGGTGCTGGGAAAACTGGCTAGGCATATGCAGAAAACTGAAACTGGACCCTTTCCTTACACCTTATACAAAAGTTAACTCAAGATGGATTCAAGACTTAAATGTAAGACCTCAAGCAATAAAAACCCTAGAAGAAAACCTAGGCAATACCATTCAGGACAGAGGCATGGGCAAAGACTTCATCACTGAAACACCAAAAGCAATTGCAACAAAAGCCAAAATTGGCAAATGGAATCTAATTAAACTAAAGAGCTTCTGCACAGCAAAAGAAACTATCATCAGAGTGAAGAGGCAACCTACGGAATGGAAGAAAATTTTTGCAATCTACCCGTCTGACAAAGGGCTAATATCCAGAATCTACAGGGAACTTAAACAAATTTACAAGAAAAAAAAACAAACAATCCCATCAAAAAGTGGGCAAAGGATACGAACAGATACTTCTCAAAAGAAGACATTTATGCAGCCAACAAACATATGAAAAAAAGCTCATCATCACTGGTCATTAGAGAAATGCAAATCAAAACGACAATGAGATACCATCTCATGCCAGTTAGAATGGCGATTATTAAAAAGTCAGGAAATAACAGATGCTGAGAGGATGTGGAGAATTAGGAATGCTTTTACACTGTTGGTGGGAATGCAAATTAGTTGAACCACTGTGCAAGATGGTGTGGTGATTCCTCAAGGATCTAGAACTAGAAATACCACTTGACCCAGCAATCCCATTACTGAGTATATACCCAAAGGATTATAAATCATTCTACTATTAAGACACATGCACACATATGTTTATTACAGCACTATTCATGATAGCAAAGACTTGGAACCAACCTAAATGCCTTTGCAGTGACATGGATGAAGCTGAAAACCATCATTCTCAGCAAACATGGGAACAGAAAACCAACCACCACATGTTCTCACCCATAAGAGGGAGTTGAACAATGAGAACATAGGGGCACAAGGTGGGGAACATCACACAGAGTCCTATCAGGGGGTAGGGGGCAAGGGGAGGGATAGCATTAGGAGAAATACTTAATGTAGATGACGGGTTGATGGTTGAAGCAAACCACCATGGCACATGTATATCTATGTAAGATACCTGCACGTTCTGCACATGTATCCCAGAACTTAAGTGTAATTAAAAAAAAGAAAAAAAAGAAGATCAAAATAAACAAACAAAACTTTATTTATCATAAATTAGCTCCATAAGGCCTTCTTTAGTAAGAGATATTCAAATACCACGTTTATATACATTATATTTTTATTTAAAAAAGTAATTAGTACATATTAATTGCCAACTGATTCCTATAAATATTTTACTTTAATTTATATTTGAAATCTACCTTTATTCCAGACTTAAGGCTAAAAATTAAAATATGCTGGACTCCAGGAATGCCGCTTAGTCACAATCTAAATAAAAACATTAATATGTCACTCCAAAAGTTTCTATCAAGAGAAACTAGACAAGCATAAGAGTATCAGAAGTCTTTCTACATTCTTGGACGTTCCTAAACATTGTTCCAAGGCTGCACAGCTGACCTGTGAACACTGTGGGGGCTAGGTGTGCCTACTTCCCACATATGCAAAAATCTGAGTAAAAATTTTGACTCCCCAAAAACTTAACTACAATAGCCTGCTGTTGATGAGAAGCGTTACCAATAACATACAGTTGATTAGCATATATTTATGTTATATGTATTATATACTGTGTTATTACAACTATGTAAGCTAGAGAAGGAAAATGTTAAGAAAATCATAAGAAACAGAAAATACATTTACTATTCATTAAGTGAAAGTGAATCATCATAAAGGTCTTTGCATTTGTTTACATTTCTCTCAGTTGTAAATAGTACCTGTATGGTCTTTGTTTGTGTGCCTAAGTTTTAATAAATTTTAAAATTTTGTCATATATTCCTGTATATTTTATAGCACTAAATGATAAAACAGACTAGTATCTACACATATTTGATAGATTCATGGCATATTAAACCTTTCCTTTTTTTTTTTTTTAATATTTCCAGGCTGCGGTTCATCTGTGAATTTTTTCAGATTATTGCAAATTTCCAAAACACGTTCTAATGTATTTATTGAGAAAAATCTGCATATAGGAGGAGTTTGAACCCTCACAGTTCAAACTCATGTTACTCAAGGGTCAACTGCTTTTGTATTTTGTTTTCTACATGGAAAAGATGTTCACAGAGTCATCAGACATAGGGAAAAGGACAAGCCCACTTGATTCTCCTGACGCACAGTTCTGTGATGAGTAACTTTTCTAGATATTCCAAATCAAAACTTACTGCACTAAGGGCATATGAGGAAAGGTGGTAGGCATTCCCAGTTTTAAAAGACAATCTTTTCTTAGAGACAATAACAAAAGGTCATTAGAGAGTTGTCTAGAGTAAACAAATGTTCTTGCTCAGACCCAGTGTGATGGTTAATTTTTTGTATCAACTTGCCTGGGCCACAGTGCCCAGATATTTGTTCAAACATTGTTCTGCATGTTTCTGTGAAGGTATGTTTGGATGAGATTAACCCTTAAATTAGTGGACTTTGAGTAAAGCAGACTGCCCTCTATAATGTCGGTATACTTCATCCATCAGTTGAAGGCCTGAATAGAACAGAAAGGATGACCTCTCTGGAGCAACAGGGAGTTCTGCAGCAGACAGCCTATGGACTTGAGCTACATCATCAGTTCTCCCTGAGTCTGCTGCCTGCTGGCTCACCCTGCAGATTTTGGACTTGACAGCCTCCATAATTATGCAAGCCAATTCCTTAAAATAAATCTCTCTATATAAACATCCTATCAGTTCTGTTTCTCTGGAGAATCCTGACTAACATACCCAGGTTTCAATCCCAACTTGGCCATATGCTTGTTGTCTGGTGTTGGGTTAGTTACTTAAGTCAACTGAGCCAAGATCCCCTCATTTGTAAATTGGGGAAAGTAATGTGCCTGTGTCCAAGGGGTGCTGTGAAGATTAAATGTGATTGTGCACCTGTAGTATTTAGTATAGTTTATAACAAGAGTTGGCAAACTTTTTCTGCAAAGGGACAGATAGTAAATATTTGAGATGTTGCAAGCCAAGATGCAATGTCCTCAACTCTTGAACAACTGTTCTCATGGAAATCTTTTTTTTTTTCACATTTAAAAATGCAGAAGTCATTCTGAGTCCATGGATCATACAAAAATAGACAGCAAGTTGGATTTGACCCACTGACCATAAGTTTGCCAACCCCTAGTTTACAATATGTATTAAACATGTATTAAATAAAGACTTCATGCTTCCCTAAAACATCAAAATTATGAAATAAATAGCATTTATCTCCTGGGCCCAGAATGCCCTTTCTATAGTCTTTTGCCCTCTTCATGGCACCTTTTCTCTGTTTCTTTTGAAGGGGCCTAGTAACCATGTATTCTCCTTCCTTATATTCTTTTTGAGATCTGAGAACAAACGGATGTTTTTTAGGATTCCTCTGTCACTTTTTTTTCCTAGGGAAATGTTGTCATATTTTGTCCAAATTCAGTAAAGTGGTGACAGAAGAGTCACATGGTATGCCTTCTGTTCACTCTGGAATAAGCAGAGACACTCATCCTCTATTTGGTGGAAACTTTTCAATGACTGATTTCTATTCCTGACAAAAAACAGTTACCACAGGCACCCTACCTAGGACGCCAGGTTAGATGAAGCATAGGAAAAGTTTTGATGAAAAAAGCTTACCCACTCCCAACTCTCACCCCCTGGAGCATTTGCAGAGTTTCACTAAGTCTCTCTAATATCAGTTTCAGAAGTAAAGGCTGAATCATCCATCAACATTTCAGCTATACAACATCTAATATTTGGACACAGACTGAAACCTAAAGAAGTCCCATTCCCCCCCCATCCCCCGTGTTCTTCCCATTGATATTCCTTTTTTTCCCCATGGATATTTCATTTCTCCTGAGAGTACACAGCCTTTTCCCAACTTTTTATTGTGAAAAACTTTAAAGATACAAAATGTTCAAAGAATGGTAAAAACAAATACAAATATAGCAGCCATCTAGATTCAGCAAAGCTGCTAACATGTGGCCCTATTTTCTTTATCTATTCAGAACACAGTCTCAGCGAAGGGCAGTCTGAAGCATCCTAGAGTACGCCACCGTGAAAGCAGAAAAGGACTCACAATTGGACCAGATTATGTAAAAAAACGCTGTCTAGGTGAAGTAAAGTCATCTGCACAGAGACAGAGTTCTCAGTCTTCAGATCCACAGATGCACACATAGGATTGAACCTGATCACATCAATGTTTCCAGAGACAAAAGAAGTTACACGCTTATCAAAATAATCTTGTGAACTATATGCTTTGACAAAAACAGTGTTATCCCACTGTTTACATTATCCCCCAAATTTACATTATCCCGTATAGTCAAGAGCAATCTTATAATGAATAAGAAGCAGCTCTTCTTTGTCAGTTAATGGAGGAATATTTGAACTGGAACTCAGGGCAGCAAGGAAACGAATTTTTCTCAGCATAAGTCAAGGGAATAGGGTTGCAAATATTAAACTTATGTTAATGGGAGAAATATGAATCACTCAACAAACCAGATGAAGTTTTGGAATAAGTTCAGTAGTGGAGACAAGAACTGAGTAAGTGTTTGCTTTTGAAATGTTATAGGGAAAATCAGCTGCAATCAAAAGTGGAAGTTCGGCCAGGTGCAGTGACTCAGGCCTGTAATCCCAGCACTTTGGGAGGCCAATGCGGGCAGATCAAGAGGTCAGGAGATCGAGACCATCCTGGCTAACAAGGTGAAACCTCATCTCTACTAAAAGTACAAAAAAATAGCCGGGCGTGGTGGCCGGTGCCTGTAGTCCCAGCTACTCGGGAGGCAGGAGAATGGTGTGAATTCAGGAGGCAGAGCTTGCAGTCAGCCGAGATTGCGCCACTGCACTCCAGCCTGAGTGACAGAGCGAGATGCTGTCTCAGGGAAAAAAAAAGTAGAAGTTCATACTATTTCACACACAAACACACCACAACCATCATTATTACCCCTTGATCCCTGGCACTCCAGCTCACACTTCCTCCTCCCCAGGAGGCCAGCTTACATAGACACAAAGACAATACTCACTGCTACATGGCAGGATTTAGGAAGCAATTCTATTCCTTACTTTGTATAGCTGCTGGGTAATAACCTTTGAATATCTCCTATGGTCCAGGAGACAAAGAGTGAGATGGTACCCAAGCATCTGCTGATCTCATAGGGCCAAACTGAACATACTGATGCAACTAGAGAGATGATAGGGTGAATTCTCAAGACTTTCTCTGTCCCAGAGTGTAGCTAGAGACACTCCCTGTTCAATAAGGATTTTACTACATGGGCTACAACTTACCTTTGAACAAACAATTTATAGAATTGATTTCTCTCTTTCACACACACACACACACACATACACACACACACACAATGAAGTCCATTGCTAACTTTCTTTTTTGCTGATTCTCCTTGTAGCAGTTATTCAAAACTTCAGACACTTCATAGCAGCATCCCAAGAAACAGGATCAGTTCAGGAAAGTTGAACCCCTGTCCCAATTTGGCAGATCACCCTGATTCACATTTTTTAATTCCCTCACTTACTGAGCCAGTCAACCAGTGTTTATTCAGCACCCAGTATGTGCTAGGCACTCTGCCAGATGCCACAGTTATAAAGAACAAGCTGCTGCCCAAGGATTATGCAATCACTTGAACAGTTTGACAGAAAACAGAAAATAACCTGTCAACTTAGTTACCCCTGAGGAAGACGAAGCCACACAACTCAATTCAATAAGTCAGAAAGAAATGGTAATTATACGGAAGTTTTTTTCAAAGGCAACTATCATTTATTCTGTGCTAACTTGATGTCGGGAATCATAGACACAATTCTGGTTTACCTTTTATAGATGTGTGTTAGTAAGTATCTTTATAGTAGGTATCTTTAGGCTTATTCCAAAACCACTTTGTGTTTGCCTCTGTTTTTATTTATTTTATCCCACCTTAACACATGTGATTTTGGGGTATTTCATGCTTCATTTTAGTCTGCTTGAAACCACTTATAAAATAGGCAGGGTATAAATAAATAAATCCAGGCATTGTCAAACTTACACAAATGTCCAATTCCCAGAAGGCCTTGCACAACTTGAATTTTTCATAAATAAAAAAAAAAAAAAAAGCTTTCCTACTTCTTTAATATTTTAACCTTCTATTCTAAATAGGCCTTCTTAGGCTAAGGAAATGTCCCTACATTTTGACTACACTTGATCCTTTCCCTGTCACTATTAAAATGGGAATATAGAGGGAAAGTAATAACCCAGATAACACTGTGGTAACACGAGCTAGTTCAAGGAGAATCAGCACTGAAGCTGAAACAGCAGGAGACTTGAAGCAAAGATCAAACAAGCTGTGCCAACTTTGTGCATCCACTTTAAGATATTCTTCATCCTTGTGTTTCCAATCATACACCAAAATTTTCCTCATCTCTAAAATGCCATTATGTCCTTTACAATAGCACAGGGAGGTAGTGGCGTAAGAAACTCTCAGATTCCTGCCATAGGTGACGTCATTTTATATATCCATGACTTGCACTCACACAGAGATTACTCTAAATGCCTTTAGTAGACATTGCAAAGAACTCCTGGGGCAAGGACTGTGTCTTATACTCAGTGCAGCCTTCCAAAACCTAGCATAGCATCTGGCCTACAGTCAATACTCGATCAATGCTCAGGATTAAGAAACTATGCGGGATACAGGTGACAGCTCATTCAATCAGAAGTCTCCTATTGTCGGTAGACCCTCTGCTCTTTCTGAGTTTTCCTTGGAGATATTGTTTTGACCCTTAATGACTAGAACCAATTCAGGGAAATATGAGGGAATAAGAAATTTGTGTTCAACATTCAATGGTATGTAAATGAGTTTTATTCCTCAGAAATATTTTACTGATAATGTTTGCCTCAAAGTATATTTTCTTAGACTGGAAAGATTCTAACTTCTCTGAGCAAGTTCCAGAAATGCTGCAAAGACGATGAAGTTATCATAAATTGGTTCCAGATGTCACCTCATTAATACCAGGGTAAGCTTGGATGGAAAAGAAGGGGTAGGGGGTAAGAATGAAAAGAGAGTTTCTATTTTCATAAAATTTTGGAAGAAAATGTTCAAGAAAATTATTAAAATGTTTACCCTTAATTTAATCAAAGTATTATTTCCTATGTAAATTTTCAAAGGTGTGACTTTCCCTTTATAAATGTCATTTGATTCAGTGTGATCACCACCTATGGAGATTTAAGGCTATGTATAGATGACTCAGGACTTGCATGCTTTACAAACATTAAAGAAGCTAAAATGTTGATAAAATAATTTTTAAAGCTGATTACGATTTAAACAATTTAGTGGTCCCAAATCAAGCTGCATTAATAATGGAAAGTTCTTGTGGAGCTAACAGTAAGTGGCAAAGATTGAGAGAGCAATTAGGTTAAATCAAGAGTAAGCTGGACCTTTTGCAATTGAATTGCCTACTTGTCCTGCAAAAGCAAAGGAAGTTAGGCCTTTTCCATAGGGTTAGAGAGTGAGCTGTTCAGATAAGGTCAGAATGTAGACCCCAGCCTAGCAAGCCCTATGTGAAGGACTTCAACACTCATTGGCAGCCTTTCCATAGCCTAGGAATTTGAGGTAAGGTTTACTAGTGTGTATTTCACCTACATTCTGCATCTTGTGGCTGTTTGGAGTCACTATGATCAACTCAAGGAGACTAAGAATTCTTTGCTCCAATCTAAGCTTCACTGTCAGATTGGTCAAAACTTCCGGTCCATTCTGTCTAGACTCAGAGGTAAGATTAGTGTTCCCAACATAGATCAGAGAAAAGAACCACTGTGAGCCAAAACCCATTCTTGGAATATTTTATTGCTAGGTTCACACTTAATGGTCTTGGAAGTAACTACCAAAAAGCATGGTGAACAGTCAAGAAGAATCTTAAGGTCCTGCTTTAAGAAAAAAAAAAAAAAAAAAAAAAAAGCCCATTTTGAACTATTTACATTGAAAATTACACTACAGTTTTTAATGATAGATTTCCTCACTCTTTTCTTGTCCCTTAATAGACAAGAGAGAGAAAGAGACAGCGGGCCAGAAAGAGAGAGAGAAAGAGACTTAGGCTTCTTATGGGAAGTTTTATAGGCATGCATTTATTCACGAAATATTTATTGAGTGACTATTATGTGCTGAGGCTAGTGCTAATAGTGCTGAATGAGACAAAAATACAATACTTGTCCTCAGGAAGCTTACACTCTAGTGACAAAGAAAGATACTGGAAAAAAAAAAAACCAACAAATTTGATGGGGTGGGGAAAGAGGGTTTCAAAAGTTGGACAGAGTATTAAGAGCATAAATAAAAAGAAAATCAACCTCTTCTGTGGTCCAGAAAAGTATATGGTGTTTAAGTTGAAATTTGGAGCTAAAGAGTTTATCAGATGAACAGTGGGGTAAAGAGTATTCCAGGCTAAGGAAATGCATACAGGCTCTTAGAAGCAAGAGAAAGTAGGGTGGACTCCAGGTCTAGAACAAGTTCAAAGAAAGTAGAATATGAGAACAAAGAAGACGCTAAAGAGTTAAGCAGTGTCAGGTGCTGAAGTCCTGATAAACTACGGTAAATAATTCCAGATTTCATCCTAAGTGCCTCAGAAAGCTACAAGTTGGGAAAGGCTTATTGATAACTTTTCAAATCGTTTCCAGAGAAAAGATAATTATTAGTGATGGTACCCTGTGTCTCCAGACGTGTTTCAAACAGTTTTCATTTAAAATTTTGCAACTCATTCACATATTTGAAAAAATAATAAAGAAAACACCAAAGGAGTGGTTTCCTATAAATCAAATTCAAGTGCAAATGTTCCCACTAACTTACCTTTCCTCTTTAACATCCCTAACTTGTAATGTTAGCTTTCATTAGCAAGCTATGGTAATGGCTGAAAAATCAAGATACCAATAGAATCAGATGTGTTTTAGGTATGATGATGGTGAAATGGCACTGGAGTGTTTGAGATCCTCATTGTTCAGCTCCTTCCATGCTTCAGGCACAATCAAGAAGTAAAGAGAGACCTAATCCTATCAACCAGAACAATTCTTCCCGCAGGATAGTCATTAAGTCAGGTGCAAAGTGAGGTGTTTTAACTTCTAACCTCAAGGGTTACAGTCAGAGCACTGGAGCAGTCACTTGGAAATCTCAGCTTTCACCAGCTATATTTATTATGCTTATGTTATTTGTTCTTCCAGTTTCCCTTCCCCGAGGGAAGGACTCCCAAAACACAAATATTTCCCCATCCTGCTTATAGAGGAATTCCTTTCACTAACGGACAAAACATTTCATTCCATATACAATGCTTAGGAGCCAAGTGCTCCTGGAGATAGCAAGGTTTCCAGTTTAAATCTTCAAAGGAGGCTTCTCCACAAGCCATTCCAGGGCCCTCGAAGATCTTCCTATACTCTGAAAGCCCACCCTACTGTGTAAATTGAGAATAATCCTTTCCTTGTGCAGGAAGGGATTGCAAATGAGGAAGGAGAGATTCAAAGGTACTGAGCCTCCTGGGGATAGGAGGGGAGAAGAAACAGAAATGATTGTCAGGAGTGTGGCTGAGAAAAGACTCCTCCCATCTTTCCAGGGGTAGCCCTTTAAACAGACTACTTGTTTGGTTCTTTCCAAGAATACTCTCCAACAGAACAAGAAACACTCAGGAGATTTCCCCACCTACCTGCAAGGTTTATGCCATGACTATTATGGCCATTGAAGGAGAACAAAGGCATAAAATAATGTTTTGCCAGGAAATCAAAGGAAAAGAAAAAAGACTGCATCACTATAATTAGGTATTTGGCTTCACTGTATTTCAAATTGAGGTTTCCAATACAGTTTTGTTCTCTTCTTGAAAGGGCTAATTATACTGATGTTTCCAAAGAAACACGTGATTGTTACAGTGGTTTTATTAGCATGTTTTCCAAAGAGCTGGGAAGAATTAAAAGCAAGACCAGTTCCATTCAAAAAATATTTGGTCGTTTTATTTTCAAACTCTGAAAGCAGGAGCATTCATATTTATAGATCCCTCTGTACACATAGAAATGTGAGAGAAGCAGCTGATGTCTGCCTTTGGCTTTACTTCCAAGGAAACTGGAGGAATTACTCATGCACAAATAAGTACAAATAGCTGTCTTTGCAATCATACAGAACAAACTTATGAAAATACAGAGATTTCAAGTGGTATCAATGCACAAAGGCATGTATTTCTTTAGTTGTTTATTAGATTTATGAAATTGTGCTTTTCTGTGATGCAGACTCTCCAGGGAGCTAGTGCAAAATAATGTTTAATTAAAGTAGATAGCAAACAACATTGACTTCCATATTAGCATCAGTAACTCATCATAATAAAAAGAAAGTTTTTCTCACTAGGGCTTTGCCAATCAGGGCAGGCAGAGAAATTTCTACAAATGAGGATCTTCCTTGGGAAATTTCTGCTCCCCTTTTCCTGAAGGCTGAATTTCTAAACTATAGCGGGAATGCTTCAAGTCGGGCTAACTGTGATTATGGCACATGGGGAGAGGTGGTGGTCGAGTTATTTAGGGACTTAGAGGCCAGTGTCTTAGAATTGCACTAGGAACAGAAAAGGCAGCTTGAGCATGCCGGGTCCTTGTATCCCTGTAGCTCAACCCATTTAACAGTCAAAGAATGACATTGCATATTCCCAGAGGATCTCAAAGGTACAACACTCACACTCAAATTGTAACCAAATACTGATAGACTCAGGGAAAATTGATGGCAATGTAAAATCACATACAATGTTACACACCATACCTTCTCAGTCCATTTTAAACTTTAGATACTACTTTACAAAAGCACCCTGCTGATCATCTCAGTCTTCGATTGAATAAAAAAGAGCAAGAGATCAGCAGCCATGTGGGCCGTAAAGACAGCAACTATCAAGGGAAGCAAAGGATGGGGGTGAATTGGATTTAATCAGAAGTGAATTGCCTGATGATATAAACTGAAATGGTGCAATTCTTTTAAGTTCTAGGACTGTTAAGTTATTCAGCTCTATTTGAGATTCAGTCCATTTTTGGAAATAAGGACTTCTATTGTTTTTGCCTTCCCAACAATCATTCCTCTCTTTTCAGTTGTTATTAGGGGAGCATCCTCTTCTTACACTCAGAAACACTGCAGTGTGAGGGGATGACTAGCCCACCCAGCTCCAGCATTAAACATTTGACCCACGACTGGTCAGGAAGAGTTGCTGGACCCCTTGGCCACAATAATTGGTTCAGAAATACACATACTCTCAAGCATGGTGGGCCTATAAGAGCATGAGAGCAAGTCACCGGGTTTTGTCACGATTAGGCAGAGTTTTCCTTGTAAAGGTAGGGAGATTGCTAAGCTAAGGAGATATGAGTTAGAAGACCTGGATACAGGTGTGGCCAGGGCTAGATAAATTCTTATTCTAGTTAAGCCAGTTTGAATTGGTTTCTCTTGCTAGCGACCAAAGAACAATTGATTGACACAAGAAGGGAGCTGCTATGTCCACAGCACCTGATACAGATATGCTGGACAGAGTTCTGGCTGGGAGTCAGGCCCTTAAGACCTCATCCTCACTCTATTACTAACTGCATGATTATGGGTGAATCCAGGCCTTTCCATCTGTGAAATCATTGAAAAAACTAAAAATTGGAAGTTCTAAACTTTCTTTAACCAATGTTTTTTCAAATCAATTCTTATTCCAAGTTCCATTATCTGAAATAAATTCAGAGCAGCAACAATAAGAGTATTCCTGGAGCATGTACTCTGCAGGTGCCTCAATTCTAAATGCTTCATGTGTATTTCACTTATCTTGATCTTCACAAAATCCTCTAAGGCAGGGATAGCTATAAATTCCATTTTATAGATAAAGAAACTAAACAACAGAGAGATTCAAACTTTCCCAAGATCACACAGCCATGCCCAACGAGTCTGGGATAGGACTCTGGCCCCAAAGTCTGTGCTCTCTACCACTCCACACTTCACCAAAGCTCCTCTAGCTGAAGTGGGGTAGGCAGACTAGAAACCCACCTCTGAGGCTTCACTAGAAAACAATAGCACTTGGATGAGCTTGATAACCACAAAATTCCATGACTTTTAATATTTATTTCAGCTTCAAATATTTGCATACATATGTACTGAGCATGTTGTGCAATGCCAAACACGTTTTGACATACCAGTCCTAAGACAACCTGGAATAATATTCTGAGAACACCTCTGCTAAGCTCCAAAGGGATTGTCCCACCTGTGTAGCCTCTAATCCCATTTCTGGGGCAGCAGGATGTCTCAGAGCCAATTGTCAGGAAAACCATAAAACAGAGAATGTTCGACCTCTGACACTATTGTACCTCCTTCTACTTCACATCATTTCATCTACAGGCAAAATGAATTTGAGGCCAGAGACAGCTCTAGAAGATGGTAAACCACCATTTCTATAGACCATGTTCCCTGCAAGACCCAGGCACTTGGAGATGTGTTTGGTGCACTCAAGGACTTGTGATAGAGGAATCTGGTCAATAGTTGGAAATATAAGACCAGAGGGCAAAAGACAGGAGGAAGCTGGAGATGTTCATTTGGAACTAGGTCATTGTTCATGTCATAGCTATAGTGAAATTGCTTACCAAACAACAAGCAAAAGAGCCAATAATTAGAATATTAATATTGTAGGGACGGAAAGAGGAAAAGGAATTAAGACAAAAACCAAGGGGAGTGTGGTCAGAGAGGTTAGAGAAATGTTTTGTTTCTAGGTGCACAGTTGATTCTTTCTTGTTTTATTTAATATTTTTCTCTTTCTTTTCTGAGCCCATGTTCTCATTCTCATCAACTGGCCAATAGGTAGTCATTTATTAATAATATATTTGATACATGGTTTTACATATGCTTATATGTATGGTCTTGTTTTTGTTGGTGGTGGGGTTTTTTGTTTGCTTGTTTGTTTTTTGTTTTTGAAATAGAGGCTCACTCTGTCACTCAGACTGGAGTGCAGTGGTGCAATCAAAGCTCACTGTAGCCTCAACTTCCCACGCTCAAGTGATCCTCCCACCTCAGCCTCCCTAGTAGCTTGGACTACAAGCACTTGCCCCATGCCTGGTAATTTTTT